>NC_069509.1:102024766-102624766 GCF_027579735.1 Bombina bombina
GCACGAGCACGTCTTCCCCATAGAAGTCAATGGAGGCTGCAAATTTTGGTCAATTTTTTTTCAAAGACTGGTTTTCCTCGTAAAGTGAGTGACGTCATGAGCTTGTATGAAAAAGTAACTAAATCATGTTCATTTTATAATAAATAACTTTTTTGTGTATGTAATGTGGTGTATATTGTTTGTATGCATCGATGAGTGTATGTTTGTGATAATATTATTAGTTAGATGTAGCTATATGAGGGTCTTTTCCCGTGTGTCAATGTAAGTCAATGGGAAAATGGATTTGTGCTGTTTTTTTTCTAACACCCGAGATCTCGCAACTTTGATCCTTTGTATTTGGATGAAAAATTATTAAATCTGAAAAATAAATATAGTGTAGTGTTTGTATGAGTGTAAGTGTACTTTGTGTAATATTTGTTTTGTGATTCGTGGATGTTTATTTTGTCGGTATATGTTAACTACTGGGTTTGAGCTGTCGGTAGAGATTTGTGCGTTGGGTGATTTTTGAGTGTCGGTAACTGAACTCTAAATACCGGAGTCCGTAAAAAACAAGCGTTAGGAGCCTCCTAACCCTGGTTTTCACGGCTACCGCCCAACTCCAAATCTAGGCCTTAGGGTTTATTTTACAGGTAAGTATTTATTTTTAAATAGGAAAAATTTAGGTAATAATTGTAGGTTTTTGTTTATTTTAATTATATTTAAGTTAGGGGGTGTTAGGGTTAAGGTTAGACTTAGGTTTAGGGGTTATTAAATATAATACAGTGGCGGCAACGTTAGGGGTGGCAGATTAGGGGTTAATAATATTTAACTAGTGTTTGCAATGCAGGAGTGTGGCGGTTTAGGGGTTTAATATGTTTATTATAGTGGCGGCAACGTTGGGGGCGGCAGATTAGGGGTTAATAACATTATGTAGGTGTCTGCGATGTTGTGGGCAGAAGATTAGGGGTTAATAAATATAATGTAGGTGTCGGCGATGTTGGGGGCAGCAGATTAGGGGTTCATAAGTATAATGTAGGTGGCGGCGATGTCCAGAGAGGCAGATTAGGGATTAATAAGTATAATGTCGGTGTCGGTGATGTCAGGGGCGACAGATTAGGGGTTAATAAATGTAAGATTATGTAAGGAAGCCTGTAATACCAGCGCTGTAGGAAAGTGAGCGGTGACAATAAAGTGTAACGCCTAGATTTAGAGTTGGGCGGTAGCCATGAAAACCAGTGTTAGAGGCTCCTAACGCTGGTTTTTAACGCCCTCTGGTATTTGGAGTCAGTCAGGAAAGGGTCTAACGCTCACTTTCCAGCCGCGACTTTTCCATACCGCAGATCCCCTTACGTCAATTGCGTATCCTATCTTTTCAATGGGATCTTTCTAACGCCGGTATTTAGAGTCATGGCTGAAGTGAGCGTTAGAAATCTAACGACCAAACTCCAGCCGCAGAAAAAAGTCAGTAGTTAAGAGCTTTCTGGGCTAACACCGGTTTATAAAGCTCTTAACTACTGTGCTCTAAAGTACACTAACACCCATAAACTACCTATGTACCCCTAAACCGAGGTCCCCCCCACATCGCCACCACTCGATTAAATTTTTTTAACCCCTAATCTGCCGACCGCCACCTACGTTATACTTATGTACCCCTAATCTGCTGCCCCTAACACCGCCGACCCCTATATTATATTTATTAACCTCTAATCTGCCCCCCACAACGTCGCCGCCACCTAACTACACTTATTAACCCCTAATCTGCTGAGCGGACCGCACCGCTACTATAATAAAGTTATTAACCCCTAATCCGCCTCACTACCGCCTCAATAACCCTATAAGAAATAGTATTAACTCCTAATCTGCCCTCCCTAACATCGCCGACACCTAACTTCAAACATTAACCCCTAATCTGCCGACCGGAGCTCACCGCTATTCTAATAAATTTTTTAACCCCTAAAGCTAATTCTAACCCTAACACTAACACCCCCCTAAATTAAATATAATTTAAATCTAACGAAATAAATTAACTCTTATTATATAAATTATTCCTATTTAAAGCTAAATACTTACTTGTAAAATAAACCCTAATATAGCTACAATATAAATAATAATTATATTGTAGCTATTTTAGGATTTATATTTATTTTACAGGTAACTTTGTATTTATTTTAACCAGATACAATAGCTATTAAATAGTTAAGAACTATTTAATAGCTAAAATAGTTAAAAGTAATTACAAAATCACCTGTAAAAATAAATCCTAACCTAAGTTACAATTAAACCTAACACTACACTATCAATAAATTAATTAAATAAAATACCTACAATTATCTACAATTAAACCTAACACTACACTATCAATAAATTAATTAAATACAATATCTACAAATAAATACAATGAAATAAACTAGCTAAAGTACAAAAAATAAAAAAGAACTAAGTTACAAAAAATAAAAAAATATTTACAAACATTAGATAAATATTACAACAATTTTAAACTAATTACACCTACTCTAAGCCCCCTAATAAAATAACAAAGCCCCCCAAAATAAAAAAATGCCCTACCCTATTCTAAATTAAAAAAGTTCAAAGCTCTTTTACCTTACCAGCCCTGAAAAGGGCCATTTGCGGGGCATGCCCCAAAGAATTCAGCTCTTTTGCCTGTAAAAAAAACACATACAATACCCCCCCTCCAACATTACAACCCACCACCCACATACCCCTAATCTAACCCAAACCCCCCTTAAATAAAACTAACACTAAGCCCCTGAAGATCTTCCTACCTTATCTTCACCATACCAGGTTCATCAATCCGTCCTCGGAAGTCTTGATCCAAGCCTCGGAAGTGTTGATCCAAGCCCAAGCGGGGGGCTGAAGAGTGACCTCCATCCTCGGGCTGAAGTCTGGATCCAAGCGGCGGCTGAAGAAATCCATCATCAGGATGAAGTCGGAAGTCCATCATCGGGATGAAGTCTTCTATCAAGCCGCATCTTCAATCTTCTTTCTTCTGGAGCGGAGCGGAGCCATCTTCTTTACAACCGACGCGGATCCAACCTCTTCAACCGACGCCTACTTGCCGAATGAAGGTTCCTTTAAGGGACGTCATCCAAGATGGCGTCCCTCGAATTCCGATTGGCTGATAGGATTCTATCAGCCAATCGGAATTAAGGTAGGAAAATTCTGATTGGCTGATGGAATCAGCCAATCAGAATCAAGTTCAATCCGATTGGCTGATCCAATCAGCCAATCAGATTGAGCTCACATTCTATTGGCTGATCGGAACAGCCAATAGAATGCAAGCTCAATCTGATTGGCTGATTGGATCAGCCAATCGGATTGAACTTGATTCTGATTGGCTGATTCCATCAGCCAATCAGAATTTTCCTACCTTAATTCCGATTGGCTGATAGAATCCTATCAGCCAAACGGAATTCGAGGGACGCCATCTTGGATGACGTCCCTTAAAGGAACCTTCATTCGGCGAGTAGGCATCGGTTGAAGAGGTTGGATCCGCGTCGGTTGGAAAGAAGATGGCTCCGCTCCGCTCCAGAAGAAAGAAGATTGAAGATGCGGCTTGATAGAAGACTTCATCCCGATGATGGACTTCCGAATTCAGCCCGATGATGGATTTCTTCAGCCGCCGCTTGGATCCAGACTTCAGCCCGAGGATGGACGTCACTCTTCAGCCCCCCGCTTGGGCTTGGATCAACACTTCCGAGGCTTGGATCAAGACTTCCGAGGACGGATTGGTGAACCTGGCATGGTGAAGATAAGGTAGGAAGATCTTCAGGGGCTTAGTGTTAGGTTTATTTAAGGGGGGTTTGGGTTAGATTAGGGGTATGTGAGTGGTGGGTTGTAATGTTGGGGGGGTATTGTATGTGTTTTTTTTTACAGGCAAAAGAGCTGAATTCTTTGGGGCATGCCCCGCAAATGGCCCTTTTCAGGGCTGGTAAGGTAAAAGAGCTTTGAACTTTTTTAATTTAGAATAGGGTAGGGCATTTTTTATTTTGGGGGGCTTTGTTATTTTATTAGGGGGCTTAGAGTAGGTGTAATTAGTTTAAAATTGTTGTAATCTTTTTCTAATGTTTTGTAAATATTTTTTTATTTTTTGTAACTTAGTCCTTTTTTATTTTTTGTACTTTAGTTAGTTTATTTAATTGTATTTATTTGTAGATATTGTATTTAATTAATTTATTGATAGTGTAGTGTTAGGTTTAATTGTAGATAATTGTAGGTATTTTATTTAATTAATTTATTGATAGTGTAGTGTTAGGTTTAATTGTAACTTAGGTTAGGATTTATTTTACAGGTGATTTTGTAATTATTTTAACTATTTTAGCTATTAAATAGTTCTTAACTATTTAATAGCTATTGTACCTGGTTAAAATAAATACAAAGTTACCTGTAAAATAAATATTAATCCTAAAATAGCTACAATATAATTATAATTTATATTGTAGCTATATTAGGGTTTATTTTACAGGTAAGTATTTAGCTTTAAATAGGAATAATTTATTTAATAATAGTTAATTTATTTCGTTAGATTTAAATTATATTTAACTTAGGGGGGTGTTAGTGTTAGGGTTAGACTTAGCTTTAGGGGTTAATCCATTTATTACAGTAGCGGCGAGATTCGGTCGGCAGATTAGGGTTTAATAATTGAAGTTAGGTGTCGGCGATGTTAGGGAGGGCAGATTAGGGGTTAATATTATTTCTTATAGGGTTATTGAGGCGGGAGTGAGGCGGATTAGGGGTTAATAACTTTATTATAATAGCGGCGCGGTCCAGTCGGCAGATTAGGGGTTAATAAGTGTAGGCAGGTGGAGGCAACGTTGTGGGGGGCAGATTAGGGGTTAATTAATATAATATAGGGGTCGGCGGTGTTAGGGGCAGCAGATTAGGGGTACATAGGGATAATGTAAGTAGCGGCGGTTTACGGAGCAGCAGATTAGGGGTTAAAAATAATATGCAGGGGTTAGCGATAGCGGGGGCGGCAGATTAGGGGTTAATAAGTGTAAGGTTAGGGGTGTTTAGACTCGGGGTACATGTTAGAGTGTTAGGTGCAGACGTAGGAAGTGTTTCCCCATAGGAAACAATGGGGCTGCGTTAGGAGCTGAACGCTGCTTTTTTTGCAGGTGTTAGTTTTTTTTCCAGCTCAAACAGCCCCATTGTTTTCTATGGGGGAATCGTGCACAAGCACGTTTTTGAGGCTGGCCGCGTCCGTAAGCACCACTGGTATCTAGAGTTGCAGTGGCGTTAAATTATGCTCTACGCTCCCATTTTGGAGCCTAACGCACTGAAAACCAAGCCATTCTGTAAACTCTAAATACCAGCGGTATTTAAAAGGTGCGGGGGGAAAAAAGCACGCGTAGCTAACGCACCCCTTTGGCCGCAAAACTCTAAATCTAGGCGTAAGTTAGTACCGCACCATAACGCAAAACTCGTAATCTAGCCGCTAGTTATTAGCCCCTAATCCGCCATCCACTCAAAATGCAAAGTATCTAATTAAACTATTAACCCCTAAACCGCCATCCCCATAACGCAATCTACCTAATTAACCTATTAACCCCTCAACCGCTATTCCCCCACAGCGCAATCTACCTAATTAGCCTATTAACCCCTAAACCGCCATCCCCCCACAAAACAAAGAATTAATCTAATTACTAAACCCCTAACCGAACACTCCCTAAGCTAACCCCAATTACGTAAATAAAAAAAGACTATCTTCTTAAATATAAATAAAAAATTACTAAAATAAAAAAATCCTACATTTTCAAATCAGCCAATTTGAACAGCCAATAGGATTTCAGTAGCTCTCATCCTATTGGCTGATTTGAAAATTTCAGCAAATAGGAATGCAAGGTACCCTAACATAAAAGGGGTACCTTGCATTCAATCTTCAGTGTGTGGTGGATGATTGCATGAAGAGGACCTTCATGTCGCTGATGACCGCCGCGGCTGAGGAGGACCACTGCTCTGGATCTGTGCATCGGAAGACCGCTCAGCATCTCCGGCAAGGAGAAAGAAGATGGTCCCATGATGGATGAAGATGGATCCACCTGGATAAAGACTTTTTCCACCTGGAAGAAGATGGATGTCCAGACTTCAGGAATGATGAGTACATTTTGTGGGGTTAGTGTTAGTTTTTTTTTATTTTTTTTGGGGTGTTTTTTTTAGATTAGAGCTTTTATTATTTTTTAATGGGCAGCAAAAGAGCTGATTGCCCATACAAATGCCCCTTTAGGGGCAATGGGTAGATTAGATTTTTTTAGAGTTAGGTTTTTTATTTTGGGGGTTTTTACTGTAGGGGGTTAATTTGGAGGTTTTTTTATGTAAAAGAGCTTTTTAATTTAGGGCAATGCCCTACAAAAGGCCCATTTAAGGGCTGTTATTATTATTATTATTCTTTATTTATAAAGCGCCGACAGATTCCGCAGCGCTGCCCATGGGTACAATGATAACAGTACAGTGGAGAAACAATACAATGAGACACACAAATTTTACAGACAAATACAGGGGGAATTGAGGGCCCTATTCCCGTGGGAGTTTACAATCTAGGGGTTAATTTGGAGGGTTTTTTATGTAAAAGAGCTGTTTAATTTAGGGCAATGCCCTACAAAAGGCCCCTTTAAGAGCTATTGGTAGTTTATTGTTAGATTAGGGGGTGTTTTCATTTTGGGGTGGCTTTTTTGTTTTTATAGGGGTATTAGATTAGGTGTAATTTTTTTATTTTGGATAATTTTGTTTATTTTATTTTTTCTGTAATTTTATTATTTTTTTTATTTTTTTAATATTAGATTTTTCATTTTAATTTAATCTTTTTTTTAATGCAGTGTTAGGATTTCTTTTTTATTGTTTAGTTAGGATTTTTTTTTGTTTGGTAATTTTGAATTATTTTTTTAGGGAGATAGTCTTTTTTATTTTATGTAATTAGGGTTAATTTAGGGGGTGTTAGGTTAGGGGGTTTAGTGACTAGATTAATACTTTGCATTGTGGGGGGATGGCGGTTTAGGGGTTAATAAGTTAATTAGGTAGATTGGGTTGTGGGGGGTTGGTGGATTAGGGGTTAATAGGGTAATTAGGTACTTTGCATTGTGGGGGGTGGCAGTTTAGCGGTTAATACATTTATTAGCTAGTTTGCGATGTGGGGGTTGGCAGATTATGAATTAATAGTTTAAATGACTTGGAGCAAGGATTAAATAGCAACATCTCTATTTTTGCAGATGATACTAAGTTAAGTAAGGTCATTAGGTCAGAGCAGGATGAACTTTCATTACAAAGAAATCTGCAAAAATTAGAAGTATGGGCAAGTAAATGGAAAATTAGATTTAATACAGAAAAATGCAAGGTTCTACATTTTGGAAGTAAAAATAAGCAGGCAACGTATTTTTTAAATGGGACAATACTTAGCCAAACAGAGGAGGAAAGGGATTTGGGAGTAGTAATAGATAACAAGCTAAAGATGGGTGCACAATGCAGGGCAGCGGCTTCAAAGGCTAATAAGATACTAGCATGTATTAAAAGAGGCATTGATTCAAGGGAGGAAAGCATAATTCTGTCACTATATAAAGTCCTGGTAAGACCTCACCTTGAGTATGGAATGCAGTTCTGGGGACCGATCGCAAAAAAAGATATTGCAGAACTAGAAAAAGTTCAGAGTAGGGCCACAAAGCTAATAAGGGGATTGTAGAAATTAACCTATGAGGAGAGGCTAGCCAAACTGAGTCTGTTTTCTTTAGAAAAAAGGCACTTGAGAGGTGACATGATTACTTTATATAAATATATTCAAGGCCCATATTCAGAGATGGCAGAAGCTCTGTTTATTCCTAGAATTTTTTTTCTGACAAGAGGTCACAATTTAAGGTTGGAGGAAAGGAGATTTAATCTCCTGCAACGGAAACGTTTTCTCACTGTAAGAGCAATAAAATTGTGGAACTCATTACCAAAGGAGGTAGTGAATGCCAATACCCTAGATATATTTTAAAATAGATATGAATGGATATGATTGCTAGTATTAAATGAGTCACCTTTTCGTGGGGTTATTTAAGCTTAACTGGAGCTTTTTGTAAGTATTTTAGATTTGTATAGGTTGAACTCGATGGACTTCGGTCTTTGTTCAACCTTATCTACTATGTTACTATGTTATGTTACTATGTTAAATAGGTAGTTTGCATTGTGGGTGGTTGGCGTTTTAGAGGTTAATACATTTTATTATTAGTTGCGCAGTAGGGGGATGGCAGATTAGGGGTTAATACATTTTATTATTAGTTGCAATGTGGGGGGGGTGGCGGATTAGGGGTTTTGATGTGTCTGGTTTATTTTTTGGGAGGTGGGTTAGACGTTTATGGGCGATTAAACTTTTTTTTGTTTTTTTCCTTAGGTTCCGGCAGATCATATACTGCCGTAAGTCACTGGCGACTCCAAAAATGTCTGCACACATTTCTGTACCTCGCTGGTTTATCCGACTTACTACAGTATCTGATCTGCCAGCACCGTATATGTGATTCACCCGATGTGCGAGGTGAACTTACGGGCGGCATGGGTTTCAGCAGTTGCACTGAAACCCACGCCGTATATCTAATCTTGCCCCAAAGGTTTTAATATCCCACTTAAATTGTGAGGTGCTTTCAGGAGAGGTTTACGGGTCCCTTTGTGTGCCTGGGGTTTGGAACGTAATGATTTCTGACCATTTTGTAAGGAAAGCTTTCAGTTGCCTTTTCATTGTTTGCTTCAACATTCAGTTGTTCTAAGATTAACTGAGTATTCATTTTTTACCGGAATTCTGCAACAGTGTAGCCCTTTTTCTCTGCCTTCCAGTGTTGCAGAATTAGGTTCCTTGCAACCTGAATTGCACTTATTATTAGAGAATATTCTTCCCTTAAGAGCTGACTTTCAAGAAAAGTAAAGAATATATTACTAGTAGGAGTAAGAGTAACCTTCTGTCTCAAAAATGTATTATGCCAGAAAGAAACCTTCTTTCAAAACTGACAGATTTTCATGCAATACCAAAAACAATGTAGGAGTAAGGAGACCGGCAATCATAACATTCCCCCCTAGAATTCTTCTTCCATTTAGCTAGCAAGTAGTATTATAGGAGAGATTAACAAGATAACTATGTGTTTCTTTCCATGACGTATTCTTGTATCCTACCATCTGTATGCTCCATTTAATAACTTGTGCTGAGACATCTTGAAATAATTTCTGCCATTTACTAGTAAATATTTCTATCTGTGCTTTGCCCAACATATTCATAATCATCTTATACCAGGTTACTATTGAATGGTGTCCGGCTAGAAATATCTGAATGCCTTTTTCCACTATCCCTGAATCTCCACTAAAAAGTTGGTCTTGTGTCAGGTGGTTAAGAAATTTTCTAACCTGCAGGTATCCAAAACAATGTTGTTTGGGTAGATCAAATTCTACTTGAATCTGTACAAATTATTTAATCGCCCCAGTCCTTTTATCAATCAATTGAACTAGATACTCAAATCCCTTTCTGTTCCAAATATGAAATATTGCATTGCTCAGACCTGAAATAAAATCAGGATTTCCTATAATAGGAAGATATTTAGACAACTTAAAGTTTACTTTAAGCTCCCTACAGAATTTTTGCCACATGATGACCATATTGCCAATAACATTAATATTTAGAACCACTGATGGCAATTTAATAGCAGGAGTATGTAGAATAGCTTTTAAGGTGAAAGGTTTTATCAGACTTTCCGTCTCTCGAAAAATGAAGCCTGATTTTTCTCTGTGATCCAGTTTATCGCTGTTTTGACCATTGTAACCCAGTTATATAATTTAATATCTGGGAGTATATCTAGGTATAAAAATCATTTGAATAAACAAGCTTTCCTCTTCCCCCCCAAAAAAAGAGATTACATTCCAATTGGTAAACTTTGTAACAGATATAGAAGATGGGGAAACAGAAAGGTTTTCAAGATTGTTATTCTAGCAGATAGTGAAATTGGTAACGGCCTCCATTTTTCTAATAAGGTTTTACTATGTTGGAAAAACTTAGCATAGTTTAAAGTAAACCATAGTCTGGGATTTGTACTTAAATACATTCCTAGGTATTTGATTTGGTCAACCTCTTGAAAAGGGTGGCCAGTAGAGTGATGCCTAGTATGATTACTCCAAAGTAATTACAATTTCCCTTGGTTAACTTTGTAGTTGGAAAAGGAACCAAATTAATGAATTCATTCTAACTGTAATGGAATACTGTGGGTTGTGTTGGATAGAAAGAGTATCAAGACATCATCATAGAGGGATAGAATTAAATTATTATTGCCAAGTTTAATGCCATCTAGGGCTTGTCTAAGCCACACCGCAAGTTGTTTTATTGACAGATTAAACAACAGTAATGAGAGTGGGCATCCTTGCCTAGTAACTAATGTAAAAACTATTTTGGAAAGAGTTCTCTGTTAACTAGAAGAAACAATTGGGAGGGCATTAGAAATCAACTTAACAAAGTTAATAAAATTGCCTGTTAGGCCGAATTGGGAGAGTGTAGTAAATAGATGATCCCATACTATTGCATCAAATGCTTTTTCTGCGTCTGAAGTTAATAATGCCACATCTGATCCAAGTGTTTTATCGTGAATTCTTAACTTTGTCCCAATAGTAATTTAAGACCAGTAGAACTTTCCATATAATTTTAGTGGGGTTTCTCCCAGGCATAAATCCTGTTTGATCTATATGTATTATATTATTAATATACAGCTAGATTACAAGTTTTGAGCTCTATAGGGATTTTAACGACCGCCACAAAAGCAGCATTATTTCACCACCCTATAGCGCTGGCATTACGAGTTTTAAAAAAGTAGGCTTGTGCGGGCGATATGGTTGCATTGAGCTCCATACTGCACCGAAATCAAGTGCTGCTGTTACGTGCTCGTGCATGATTTCCCCATAGGCATCAAAGGGGAGACCCAGCAAAAAAAATCTAACACCTGTGATCGCGGAATGAAAAGCTCCGTAACGCAGCTAGATGTGCTAATTTCCTATATGTATGTATATATATATATATATATATATACATGTGTATTTATGTTTTTAGATGTATATATTATATATATATATATATATATATATATGTATATACATACATGTATACACATATCAACACTTGTATACACATATATACATTTGATCCCTTTCCAGTCAAACACCTGAAAACATGGAGAATTATTTATTATTTTAATTCTTAATTTTTAACCGTTTATTAACTTTAAATATTTTACATTCCTATGTTATACACAACGGAGTAAATGTTCTATGTGATTAATTATGGGAGGGGTTAGTTTTACCCATATGGGCCTACAAACACTATAAATTTATCTTATTAACTCTGCGAGCTTTGCTATAATCTGTTTCCCTGTTATAGTTTGACCCCTAACGGATATTTTAATTGCTGCCTAAGGGATGCACAGTTTTAAATTTATATTTAGCTGTTTTTATTTCAACTTAATTTTTAACTGATTCCTTTTATTTCTATATTTTTCCTGTGTGTGTGATTAATTATGGGAGGCATTAGTTTCACCTGAGTGGGCTCATTAATTCTGCGAGCCTTGCTCGGAGAGGCCTGTTAAAGGAAGTTTCACTGTTTAAGTATAGCGCTAAGGCCCCGGATGATCGAAAGTGCTACGAGGCAGCAAAATATTCCAAGGGATCCGTCTCTATGTCGAGCGAGCTTGTTGTTATTCCAAGCACCCGACGTAGCCACATCGGCGAGAGGCATTTACAATACACACCATTGGTCGGCGATGCTAGCTTAAGGAACACCCAGCATCGCCAACCATATTGGCGATGTATAATAAACAATGTATAATAAACGATCCCTGGAATAGAACTACTGTCTGCCTAATCGCTAATCCTAATACCCCTAAACCGAAATACCCCACAATCGCAAACTAACACTGCACTAATAAATATCTTAACCGCCACATACCCACACAAGTTCGCTAACTATTAACCTCTAAACTGGCACCAAACTCACCGCAAGTTCTATCTATTAACCCCTGCTCCGCCACATACCCACTGCAAGTACTATTAATATTGCTAACTATTAACCCCCTATGCTGCCATGAACCCACTGCAAGTGCTAACTATTTACCCTCTAAAGGGTAAAGTACAGGAAAGTTCTTCTCTGTGAAAGGCACATGTTGAGCAAAAAGAGGCTGCTTCTTGGGTGGTAACTAGCCATGGAACAAGCTATTATGCTATTGTTCATTCCCAGGTTGAGCGCTTCTCTCTTTTTATTTATGCAAATTGTGACTCTTAGGGAAGTCTCCCTAAATGTGATGCAGGAATGCAGACGTGGACCCATTGCTCAGTGTGCCTAGAGGGATATGGCTTCACCTCACTGATGAGGCCTACACTAGGCCCAAACGTACTGCAGGGGTTTTGTTGTTTCTCTTGTTCAGAGAGAGATTGCCTTGTATTTCGAGGCTGGACTGTACTGTTAAGTCAGGATCAGACTGATATGCCACAGGAAAGTTCTTCTCTGTAAAAGGCACATGTTGAGCAAAAAGAGTCTGCTTCTTGGGTGGTAACTAGCCTTAGAACAAGCTATTATGCTGTTGTTCATTCCCAGGTTGAGCGCTTCTCTCTTTTTATTTATTTACCCTCTATACCTCCACATACGCACAGCAAGTGCTAACTTCTAACCCCCTATGCTGCCATGAATTAAAAAATCAAACAAAACTAACACCTAAACCCCCTCTAAACTAAACCCCATAAGTTAAAATATTGTTAAAAAACTAACTTAAAAAATTAAAAATTAAAAAAAACCCTAAACCGAAAAAAGTGAAACAAAATCTAACCCTACTCTAATACCTACCCCCCTCTAAACTAAACCCCCTAAGTTTAATTTTTTTAAAATCTAACTTAATAAATTACATTTAAAAAGAACAAACCCTTTAGAAACTAACCCTACTCTACCAAACACCTAACCCCCCCTCTAAACTAAACTCCCCTTAAAACAAACCCTACTAAATTATACCTAACACTAAACTATATACCCCATAATATAACAAAAGCCACCACTGCCAAATAAAAAAACAACCCCTAAACCCTAACTCTAAAACAAGTTACAATAGCCCCTAGAAGGGCCTTTTGGAGGGCATTGCCCTCAACTCTTTTTCAGAAAAAAATTAAAAAGTTACAAAACCCCCACCTATATTAAAGTAACCCCCCTCACCCAAAATAAAAATATCTAACTTTAAAAACCTAGGCTACGAAATAATATTAAAAATAACAAAGCCTATTCTAAAAAATAAAAATCCCATCCCCCCAAAAAACCTAGCTAATCCCAAAACTGTTACTCACATCTAATGGGGACTCTGGCTCCTCTTGATTCTTCATTGGGCCCATCTTCATCCAGGCTCCATGGGCTTTGTGGAGGCAGACTTTGACGGCCTCTTCCACTGCCTCCGCACCACAATCTTCATCACCGGCGAGGCCCATCTTTATCTAGGCTCCAAAAACTTTTTTAAATTTAAATTAGAATCATCAACTAGAAATGAATAATTAGAATTTTTTATTTAAATGCATTCTTACTATTGGCTGATTCAAATCAGCCAATAGGGATTGACTGATTTGAAATCAGTCAATCAGAATTAAGTGGTACCCCTATATATTGGGGTTCTGCGCTTCTGGGTTTCAGTGTATGGCAGAGATTGCATGAAGACGAGGGTTTCCTCTGAAGAGAGCCAAAGAAAAGAAGATGTGGAGTGGAGGTGATTGAAGAGGCTGCCAAAGATGGACCCCCTGTGCCTGGAGCCTGGATGAAGAGGGCCTCGCTTTTGAAGAAGGTTGTAGAGCGGAGGCAGCAGAAGAGGCCGCCGAAGTCCGCTTCCGTGAAGATGGGCCCCCGGGACCGGGAGACTGGATGAAGATGGGCCCAATGTCAGATCAAGAGGAGCAGAGTCCCCATCAACTGTGAGTATCAGTTTTGGAGTTATATATTTTTTTTGGGGGGGGGGGTCGGTTTTTAATTTTTATGAATAGGTTTTGATATTTTTAATTGTATTTCTTAGGCTAAGTGTTTAAAGTTAGATTGATTTTTTTTATTTAGGGGGTGGAGGGGTTACTTTATTGTAGGTGGGGGTTTTGTAACTTTTTAATTTTTTTTCTGCAAAAGAGCTGAGGGCAATGTCCTCCAAAAGGCCCTTTTAAGGGCTATTGTAATTTATTTTAGAGTTAGTTTTTTTTATTGGCATGTAGTTTAGTGCTAGGTATAATTTATTTATTTTTTGGATAGTTTAGTTCATTATTTTTTTTAAATATTTATTTAGCTTTTTTTTGTAATTTAGTGGGGTTAGTTTTGAGGGTGGGTTTAGTTTAGAGGCGGATTAGTTTAGAGGGGATTTAGGCGTTAGTGTAGTTCTAGTTTGTGTTGGGAGGTAACGGATTAGGCTTTATTCTGCTACCTGTATGTTGGTTGATTGGGTGATTATTGTTAGTATTTTGTAGGCTTTAATCTCCTAACCACGCCCATACATGTATGGTGGTTGATTGGGTGATTATTGCTAGTTAGTATTTTGTAGGCTTTAATCTCCTAACCACCCCTCATACCTGTATGGGGGTTTATAAGGTGATTATTTATGGTTACCATTTATTAGGCCTTAACTGCCTAACCATATCTCATACCTGTATTAGGTGATAGTAGTCAATATCATTATATTATATAGTTACATAACAGGCATGCAGTTATGTATATCTATAACGTTAATTATACTGTCTTTAATTATAAATAACATTTATCACATTTTAATTTATATGCAAATATTTAAACAAATGGATTTAATGTTTGCTTAATATTATTTTAAACATAACAAATATTCTCAAATATATATTTATGTTTGAAATAATAGCAAGCAACTATTAAATCCCTTTAAGATATCTCCAATAGTTTAAATAATCTACATTGTATCCATATTTTGTCATGGAGATGAGGTAAACGCCAGGAGGACCAGCAAAACCTCTTGACTTATCCGGCTCATGGAACTCAATGCCGGAGCAGAAATTGAGCCATGGAGCTCAATTCCGAGCTCAATTCCGGTCCGGCGCTGAGTTTCAGGAGCCGGATAGGCCAAAGAGGTTTTGCTGGTCCTCCAGTGGTCACTTTTTAGCGCATCTCTGTGACACATTATTTAAACATTGATGATATCTTTAGCGACATAGCTACATAGTTATAATAAGGAGGTTTATTATTTCTAGTATAGTTTATTATAGTTACTTATTTTTTTAAAATTAGGCAGTTAGATGGGCATTCTTGGGCAGTTAGATGTTTATACATGCCGTAAGTGTGTTATTAGGGATGTAGCTGGGCATTCCGGGAATGTATAGGTTAGGTGGGACCTAGGTGTAGGTGGTCAGGGGGAGATAGCTGGGCAGAGCAGG
Source organism: Bombina bombina (assembly GCF_027579735.1). Classification (NCBI taxonomy): domain Eukaryota; kingdom Metazoa; phylum Chordata; class Amphibia; order Anura; family Bombinatoridae; genus Bombina; species Bombina bombina. Next base: position 102,040,154 of record NC_069509.1, read on the forward strand.
AGGAGTGTAGCTTAGGCATGATGAAGTTATAGGTGTTCAGGAAAAGTTAGCGAGACCTGCTAGTGGGAGTAGCCTGCACTTTGCTTTGGACACATGGACAGGAGGGTAGCAGTCATGTTTGTCTTGCCAGCTATCAGCTACCTAAGGTAGTTAATGTAGGCGTAAATATATTTAGGTCCCCACAGCAATTTGAAGTGTGCCTACACCGAAGATAATTTTCATTCAGTGAGCACAGTGTTCGCGCCATGTAAACACACTTCAAATAGCCCCCCCCAACCGCTGTAATATGACGATAAGCATCAATTTTGTTGATGTGTGCAGTGACATCACAATCCCATTGACTTCTATGGGAGCGACATCACCGCATTTTTTTGAATAGCTGCAATGCAGACAAAGTAATCAATGCATTTTCCCGATGGTCTATCAATGTTTTGAACATCTGGGCATAAATTTGAACTTTTCAGCCTAAATTGTAAAAGATATGTTTGGCGTAAAGTCAATAAAAAAACATGTAGAATGACCTAAAGAGAGCTGTACACAAGAGATCCCCTCCCAACTTGAAGGAACTTGAAGAGTGGGATACAATTCTGAAGTCTATATGTGCAAAGTTAAAGGAGCAGTCTAGTCAAAATTAAACTTTCATGATTCAGATAGGGCATGTAATTTTAAACAACTTTCCAATTTACTTCTATTATCTAATTTGCGCAATTCTTTAGATATCCTTTGTTGAAGAAATAGCAATGCACATGTGTGAGCCAATCACACAAAGTCTCTATGTGCAGCAACCAATCAGCAGCTACTGAGCATATCTAGATATGCGTTTCAGCAAGTGATAGCAAGAGAATGAAGCAAATGAGATAATAGAAGTAAGTTAGAAAGTTGTTTAAAATGGCATGCTCTTTCTAAATCACAAAAGAAAAAAATTGGGTTTCATGTCCCTTTAATAAAGACTTATTCACAAAGACTTGCTGCTGTAATAAATGCAAAAGGTGCGTCCGCAAAGTATTAGTTCTGTGGGATGTGCAGACTTATGCAATCAGAGTGTTGTAGAGTTTTTTATTTTAAATGTTCCTAATAATTAACTATTTGTTTTTTTCTTCTTTTTATTTGTTGGAAGATCACATTACAAATGGAAAAAGTCTGACATTTACCTTCAGCTAGATTACGAGTTTTGCGTTATGAGTAAAAAAAGCCTCATAACGCTTCATTTTCCCTACCGCTGCTATTACAAGTTTCCGTAGCGCCACAAATATCACCATCTACCCTCAAATTCATACCGCTCATACAGACCCAGTAGTTAATGATATATCGATAACAAAAACATCCACAAATAACTTCAAAAACATTACACAAAGTACACTTACACTCATACAAACACTCAACAATATTTATTTTTTATATTACATTTTTTCATGTAAAAATATAACGGATCAAAGTTACGAGATCTCGGGTGTTTGAAAAAAATGCACACAAAACCATATTACATTGACTTACATAGACATACGGGAACATACACTCATCTAGCTACATCTAACTACAAATATTATCACATACAAACAATATACAGCACATTACGTACACAAAACATATTTTTATTATGAAATTAACATGATTTAGCTACTTTTTCACAAAAGGACATGACGTCACTCACTTTACGCTCAACAGAAGTGTTGGATTTTATTTGTCTTGAAATTTCTCTCCTCAATTGACTTCAATGGGGAATACGTGCTCGTGCACGTGACCAGCAGATTTACCTAATGCACGAAAAAAAATTTGACTTTGAAACTCGTAATACCAGCGTTAGAATTGTGGCGCTAATTCATTCATTCTTGCGTTAGTCCCGCTATGACAAATAGATCAAGAAATTACTATTTCCCTATGGAGTTATGGATTTTACTTGTGTGCACATCACTGCAACATCTAATTCTTTTACGAAATTACATTACATCAACTACGAAATCGGTTTAAAAAATAAAATCATATTTAAACGGACAGAAAATGATTTTTTACATTTCATTATTCACAAACAGTAGCCAATTGTAAACATTTACGTATATTATAGCATTTCATTTATTAAAATCATATGCTTGGATGAACAGCATATCTACATAGGCTCACTAGATGATGATTGATGGATGCACATACATGTCTTTTGACATTGACTCATACATGTGCATTGATATTCTGGCAAAAAGAAACATATAAACAACTACATTGGAAGGTTGGTTAACATTGGATTCTCTCTCAGAATCATGAAAGATCAATTATGGATTTAGTGCCCCTTTAACATCACGATTCACTCATAGGGGCCAATTTATCAAGCTCCGAATGGAGCTTGTGGGCCTGTGTTTCTGGCGAGTCTTCAGACCGCTGCTCCATAACCCTGTCCGCCTGCTCTGATGAGGCAGACAGGAATCGCTGGAAATCAACCCGATCGAGTACGATCGGGTTGATTGACACCTCCTTGATGGCGGCCCATTGCCCGCGAGTCAGCAGGGAGCGGCGTTGCACCAGCAGCTCTTGTGAGCTGCTGGTGCAATGTTAAATGCGGAGAGCGTATTGCTCTCCGCATTCAGCGAGGTCTTGCGAACCTGATCCTCACTGTCGGAACAGGTCCGCAAGACCTTTGATAAATAGGCCCCATAATATACCATAGGAATTACGTACAATAATAACATATCATTAGAAAATATTAGAGCTGTCACTTTTTTGGAAGGAACAACAATACTATACTGCTTTATATAAATCAGCATATGTGGGAGAGAATCACAATACATACATAGATGTACATAACAAGCATCACACAAACACAAAGCACACATTTATCTTTTTAATGAGCACACAATAAGAATGTTGCAAAATACAACAACACAACGAAGATTTGCAAACTAGGCAGGCATGTTGCTAATATGATGACATCATTCTAAGCTTCAACCATACAGATTACAGCATTTCAGCAGTTTCTCACTCAATACTACATATAAGTAAACGAGAGGGTTGGAAGATCTTCATTACTATTGCGATATCAATGGGACACGTAAAATATTGAAATCTCGCCAATCACTTATTTATAGAATATTATAGATGTCAGCCATTACTTTCTCGTTTGTCAACAATATTGCAGCAACATTGATCGATCATATTCTATGCCATGTCTATACACACATTATACACAAGTATGCGCTTTCATTCATGTTAGCCTGGACGTGTGTTTTTTACTAAAAGATCACGTTTTAAAAAGTATTTGTTATGCATATGTATATGTTATATTTAACACTTTCACATTACGATTCATTGGTGGCAAAATAAATTTCATCAAACACAAGAAAATCAGCCTACTTTGACAGAATTCGCGCTGCTCAGATACAAACAAGTGATACAATCAGCAATCATTACGAACACGCTACCATTGGACATATTGCACTATAAATCCACCAAACAACATGGCCAAAGCGTCCCTTGTGATCGACATTGTATCAAAACGCTTTTGTGTTTTTGCATACCTTGTTACTCCTTGTGTGTTTGCTCTTCTGTTTAGCTTTGTGCTGTTTGGCTTGGCAAATATGGATGATCCGCAGTTAGTTGGTGTTGGTGCTATTGCACGAGTTGTGTACTGATTAGAGGTCCTCGTGTTGAAAGGGTGAGGCCCACCTTGGATAACATGAGCAACTTCGAGGTTTATGACAAGTATAGGCTCAATCGCGAACAGCTCATTAGCCTTTACACTGTACCTAAACCTCATCTGGAGCCACGTAAACGTATGCAGATTGCATTCCCTGGCATGACCAAGATGCTAAGTTGCATACACGTCCTGGCCTCCGGATGTTTTCAATCCGAAGAGAGGGGTACATGCATGGGCTGTCTCAGGGTTGATTTTCTGGATGCCATGATACGAGTTTGTAAGCTTTATATAGGATTCCTTCAAAATGATGGTGATTGGAGGAGCCTGAAGAGGGAATTCTATGCAAAAGCTCAAATATTCAATGTCTTGGGAGCAATAGATTGCACCCACATTGGGCTGCATGCTCCAGCAGATGATCAGCCCTTCCCGAAATCGCAAACACTTTCATAGTCTCAACGTGCAGTTCGTTTGCAATGCACGGATGCGGATTATGAATGTGTGTGCGAATTTCGGCGGGGCTTGTCATGATGCCCATATCCTTAGGCAGTCGTCACTGTGGCGGCAGTTTGAGGGCTGACAGTTTCCCCATGGGTGGCTCGTTGGTGAGTACTTGTGCACAACATGGTTAATTAGTTAGACAATTGCCACTTTAATCTTCAAAAACAGTTGTGTTTGTGTAATGTGCAAAATGGGCAGCTATAGGATGCAATTTAACCATTTATTTCTCTTTTAACAAATGTCTAGTTTATGTGGAAAATGCATATCTAGCATGTCCTAGCTTAAATGTGCAGATATAGGATGCAATTTAACCATTTAATTGTCTTTCAGCAAATGTCTAGTTTTAGCTCCAAACAGATATGGAGCATGTCCCAGCTTAAATTTGCAGCTATAGGATGCAATTTAATAATTTATTTCTCTTTTAGCAAATGTCTAGATTATGGGAAAAATGCAGATGTAGCATGTCCTAGCTTAAATGTGCAGATATAGGATGCACTTTAACTATTTAATTGTCTCTTTCAGCAAATGTCTAGTTTTAGCTCCAAACATATATGGAGCATGTTCCAGCTTAAATGTGCAGCTATAGGATGCAATTTAACCATTTCTTTCTCTTTTAGCAAATGTCTAGTTTATGCGAAAAACGCATATGTAGCATGTCCTAGCTTAAATGTGCAGATATAGGATGCGCTTTAACCATTTAATTGTCTCTTTCAGCAAATGTCTAGTTTTAGCTCCAAACAGATATGGAGCATGTCCTAGCTTAAATGTGCAGCTATAGGATGCAATTTAACCATTTCTTTCTCTTTTAGCAAATGTATAGTTTATGCGATTTTCGTGTACACAAATGCATTGTATATTATAAAAATGTATTTTAATATAATAATTTTGGAGATATTTGTAATATTTGACATTTTGTTATGTTCATTATTTATAGGTGATTCGGGTTACATGAGCCGGCCTTGGCTCATTACGCCTATACGTAACCCAGCTGACGCCGCCAGGTGCGCTATAATCGGGCACACAAGCGGATGAGGGCTGTAGTGGAGAGGATGTTTGGGCTCCTCAAATTGTGGTTACGATGCCTAAACAGGTCTGGAGGAGCCCTCCAATACAGCCCTAGTAAGGTGGCAAAGATTATTATAACCTGCAGCGTCCTGCATAACATAGCTCAGCAGTCTGGGATGCTGCAGGCCGTCCAGGCGCCCTGAGATCTCCTCCAAGATGAGGAGGATGACCCAGTTCTAGAGGGGCCATTCCGGACGAGGGGCTCAATGTCAGAGCAAACATCATCAACCGTAACTTCAGACGATAAATACTAGAAGTTATATAGGAGCATTGCGAATATGTGTGTAATTTAGGGAAATGAGAAATAGAAAATTGTGAAAACATGTTTGGATTGTTCAACAAATTATTATATCAAAATCTAATTTTTTATTTTTCTTATCATAGGTAATTTATACATCAGATGATTCTGGCATTGGCTCCTGTAATGACTTTGCCACCCGATTTTCAAAAACAACATCAGATGGTAAGTATACACAATGTATGGACGGTAAGGGGGATTTTAAACAATGATCCATCATATGGCATACAATTTTAAATGTAGTATTTAGTTTACACATTACTAGATTTTTAGATAGTCAGAAAGGGATACTCTAGCAATACTATGTGCTTCAAAGTCATACATCAGAGGTTAGGTCTGCACACTATATGACTCAGCTTCACACTTGATTGATTGAACATAACACAAAAGATGCTACATATGCTTAGTAAGCTAGTGATCTAAATAGTTTCAGAAATGGCTAGGGGGGGGTGAAGAACCAAGTCATACATTTTTATTCATGATTTTATTTACACTTTATTTTCCATTAGGGAGATGACTTCATCTACAGACTGAAAGTGAAGAATCCCAGACTGAAAGTGAAGAATCCCAGACTGAAAGTGAAGAATCCCAATGTGATCATGTCTGTAGCATTGTCTTTCAACTGTGCTGAGTTAGAAAAACATACAAAGACACGTTCACATAAGTGACGTAAGTGGCCACAATTCTCTGGAACAAGACTGGGGGTGCAGGATGTATCCTATGGGAGACACTTATGGTTCATAATGTTATTTTTATTTTTTAGATGGTATTTCACAAGCCTCTATTTTGAAAATGATGAATATGACACCTAATGAAGATAAACTGATATTTTGAATAGAATTGCCTTTCAAAGACCATACATCCAGGTTAGTTGGCACAATGTATGCTATTTAAGAATCATAGGAGGAATAATGTTAAAAAAATTCAGAATATATACATGTCCTATTTTAGAATATGTTTATTTTATATACATTACCCCTACTTTGTGCTAGAGAGAACTCAGATTCTGACCAATCAGACAGATAAAGGGATACATTTTATAGTTGACATTTAGGTATATTATTATTTGAAGGGACATGAAATATTACATTCAATTATGTACCTCATACAATAGAATACTTTTTTTTATTCAAAATTTGAAATGCATTATTTTGTCTAATTTTAAATGCTAATATGTGTAATTCAAATATTGATTAGACAATTGAATGTTATTAATTTCAAATTATGGATAGATATAGATCTCCAGTCTGAAGCAGTTTTTAATATCAAGACAAACATTACATGTTAGAGCATAGACAGAAGATTAATTTACAATTATTAGATTTAATGAATATTTTTAGACATTTGTTCATTAAATAACCTAATTGACTAATGTTTTGAATATTTATTTTCTTTCTTTTTCAGATTTTCATTTTTGATGAATTCCAAAATAATTTTTTTTCTAAAATAAATTTATTTACATACTATTACCTAGATTACGAGTTTTACGTTAGGGTCAAAAAACAGCGTTGGCTGGTCATAATGCTGCTTTTTAACACCTGTTGGTATTACGAGTTTCCGTAACGCAACAAAAATATCCATCTCCGCTCAAATCATTGTCAACCCAGACCCAGTAGTAACATATACCGCTAACAAAAACATCCACGAACCACACAAAAAACATTACACAAACTACACTTACACTCATACAAACACTACACAATATTTATTTTTCAGATTTTATATTTTCATGTCAAAATAGAATGGATCAAAGTTACGAGATCTTGGGTGTTTGAAAAAAAAGGCATAGAAAACCATTTTCCATTGACTTACATAGACAGATGGGAACAGACACTCATATAGCTACATCTAACTACAAATATTATCACATACATACACTAATCGATACATACAAACAATATACACCACATTACATACACAAATCAGATTTTTATTAGGAATTTAACACGATTTAGCTACTTTTTCACACAAGAACATGACGTCACTCACTTTAAGCTCAAAACAAGTGTTTGATTTTATTTCTACACACATTTTTCTCCTCCATTGACTTCTATGGGGAAGACGTGCTCGTGCAGGCGACAGGCAGATTTACCTAATGCACCGAAAAAGCGTAGACAAGAAAACGATGTTGGGGGCAGCAGATTAGGGGTTAATAAGTGTAAGATTAGGGGTGTTTACACTCGGGGTTCATGTTAGGGTGTTAGGTGTAGACATATTTTTTATTTTCCCATAGGAAACAATGGGGCTGCGTTAGAAGGTGAACGCTGCTTTTTGCAGGTGTTAGGTTTTTTTTCAGCCGACTCAGCCCCATTGTTTCCTATGGGGAAATCGTGCACGAGCACGTTCAGCCAGCTTACCGCTGACTTAAGCAACACTGGCATGGAGGTGAGATGTGGAGCTAAATTTTACTCAACGCTCACTTTTCTGCGGCTAACGCAGCCATTCAGAAAACTCGTAATACCAGCATTGTTTTAAGTGAGCAGTGAAAAAAAAGGCTCTACTGACAAAACTCGTGATCTAGCCGTAGATTATTTAAACAAATTAATTAATTAAACAAATACCTAAAATTACTAAAATTACCAAAATCCTAAATTTACAAAAAATAAAATAAGATACGTTTACAAAAAATATAAAGCTAAAATTACAGAAAAAAACAAACTACATTATCCAAAATAAAAAATAAAAATAGTCCTAATCTAATACCCCCTTTAAAAAAATAAAACCCCCAAAATAAAACCCTAATCTAATGCTAAACTACCAATAACCCATAAAAGGGCTTTTTGTAGGGCTTTGCCCTAAAAAAATCAGCTTTTTTACATTAAAAATAAACTGAGTCCTCCCTAACAGTAAAACCCCCCACCCACCAAACCCCCAAAAATAAAAAAACCTAACACTAAAAAAACTAAACTACCCATTGCTCCTAAAGGGGCATTTGTATGGGCATTTCCATTAAAGGGCATTCAGCTCTTGTTCACTGCCCTTAAAAGGGCATTCAGCTCTTTTTCAATTGCCAATAAACCCTCATCTAATAAAAAACAAATTAGATACCCCCAATTAGGTACTCAGGGTTCTGAAGTCCGGCAGAAAAGGTCTTCTTCCAGGCGGATCCATCATCTTCTATCTTCATCCACAGTGAAGGCGGCGTGGAGCAGAAGTGTGGAGCGGTCTTCCCAGATGTGGCGATCCTTGGCGGCGCTCCTCAGTGGCATGGATGCTCTTCTTCATGCGATTGTCTGCCGCACACTGAAGTTTGAAAGCAAGGTACCCCTTGTTTATTGGGGTATCTTGAATTCCTATTCGCTGATGTTTTAAAATTAGCCAATAGGATGAGAGCTAATGAAATCTTATCGGCTATTCAAATCAGCCAATAAGATTTCAGTAGCTCTCATCCTATTGGTTGATTAAAAACATTTCAGCCAATAGGAATGCAAGGTACCCCAATAAATATGGGGTACCTTGCATTCAATCTTCAGTGTGCAGCGGATGATCGCATGAAGAGGAGTATAGGGTAGGCGTCAGTAGTAGTTCTGTCATTGAGCTTACGGTAGTCAATGCAGAACCGGGTAGTTCTTCTTAGGTACCAGCACCACCGGGGAGGCCCAGGGACTGTTGTACGGCTCAACAACACCTAGGTCCAACATTCCACAGAGCTCACGGTGCATACTGTCCCTGACTGCCTCTGGGACCCTGTATGCTGCATGTCATAGGGGAGCCTGTCCCGGTGTCTCCACTTGGTGTATGGCTGCTGTGGTGTACCCAGGGACAGTAGAGAACATATCTCGCCTGTTCTACAAGAGTTGCCGAACTTGCTTCCTGTCCCTAACCTCTCATCTAGGGGTATATCGTCTACTCCTGGGAGGGGTTTCACTTTGCTCGGGGACTCTCAAAGTCCTCCACCTCTGGAGCACAGATAACGGCCACATCCTTGGCCCTTTCTATGTATGCCTTTAACATGTCCACATGAAAAGGCTGGTGGACCCGGTCATCTGAGCATTTGTCTACCTGGTTCCACCACCCGGTAAGGTCCCTGCCAGGAGGCCTGTAGCTTGTCCATTTTGACAGGCTTCAAGACGAGGACCTTCTGACCTACTGCTAGGGACTGGGTACGAGCATTTCCATCATACCATCGTCTGTTTACATTGGGCGACCTGAAAGTTCTCTTGCACCCAGTCGGCGAGATCCTTCAGTCGGCCCCTGAGTTGAAGAACATACTCCACAATGAAGTGTTCTTCCCCTTCTGTAGTCCCTTTCCAGTGGACTCTCACTAAGTCAAGGGGTCCCCTTATCTTCTGGCCATAAACTAACTCAAAGGGGGAGAAGCCTGTGGATTCCTGGGGCACCTCTCGGTATACAAAGAGGAGGTGTGGCAGAAGTCTTTTCCAGTCCTTGTGAGTGGCCAAGAATGTCCTAAGCAGCTGCTTTGTGGTCCTGTTGAACCGTTCACATAGCCCATTCATCTGGGGATGGTATGGGGCACTGTGCAGGGGTTTGATACCGCACAATCTCAATAACTGCCAGGTGATTTCCGCAGTGAAGTGTGTTCCCTGGTCAGAGATCACTCCCCCGGGGAAGCCTACCCTGGTGAATATCTGGACCATTGCATCAGCTACTGTCTCCATCTGGATATTAGCCAAAAGGATTGCCTCCGGGTATTGAGTGGCATAGTCCACTACTGTAAGTATGTACCTTTTCCCCGAGGGGCTGGGTCGAGCTAATGGACCCACTATGTCTACGGCAACCCTGCTAATGGGTTCATCAATAATGGGGAGGGGGTGCAGGGGTGCTTTAGTATGGTCCCCAGTCTTCCCTGCTTTCTGGCACACTTCACAAGACTTACAGTAGTCTTTAATATCTGCTATAACCCCTGGCAAGAAAAAGGTTTGAGTCAGGTGGTGGTGGGTCCTGGATTTCCCTAAATGTCCAGCTAGGGGAATATCATGCTGTATCAGCAGTAAGTCACACCAAAACTTCTTTGGTACAACCAGATGACATTTGGGCACCAGCCCTTTTCTCCTCTCAGATATATGGTACAAGAGCTCCCCGGGGCCCTGGGGGTCTGTACCTACTCTGTCTTGATAAGGGGCTAAGATCGGGTCACTCAAGGTCAGGGGGTAGGGTTGGAGTTGGAGCGGAAGGTCGGGGCAAAGTAGGAGTCAGGTCAGAATGTCGGGGTACATTAGGAGTTGAGGCAGAATGTCTCACCTGGGTCCCCAGATCCGGTGCGGTAGCTTGGCACTTGGCCTGCTGGTACCCACCAGCAGGCCAGGTGCCAAGCTGGACAGGTATCCAGGGAGTTATTCCCCACAAAGGAGGAGACAAGGTGGCCGAGGTCATTTCCCAATAAGACCTAGGAAGGTAGCTGTTGCATGATGCCCACCTCCACATCAAGAGAGCCGGCTCCCCAGTTCAGGTGCACCCAGAATGTGGGGATCTCCAATCTGGCACCTCCAGCCACCTGAACAGCAAGGGTCTTCCCGGTTCGGCTGGAGGTGGGAGCCAGTGGGGTTGGATCAGGGAGATGGTGGGCAGCGGCTTGATAGGTCCTGGCTGGAGTGTTCCCCCACTGGGATGGTGAGGGGTTTCTAGGCTGCTGTGCTGAGGGGTTTCTTGGCTGTGCCGGACTGTCAGAAGTGGTCTGTCAGATGTGGCCTGGGTTGCCCACAACCATAGCACCCCCGGGGATTGCTGGCCCTGGCTTGGCCTGGGCTGCCGAGGGGCCACTGGGGGATGAGCCGGGGTTGAAGTAGAGCAGGTTGCTGCCTGGGGTTCTGGTGTGGTCTGGAACCTGGCATCTGTGTATTGATCAGCCAGGGTGGCCGTTTGCTCAGCTATGGTAGACCCATTTTCTCTGACTGCTGCTGGAACATGGTTGTAGAAATGTTCCAGGAGGAAGAGCTGTGCAATTTAGGTCCCAGTGGTGGCTTTGCAACTGTCAAGCCAAGAGTCCATGGAGCGGGTGAATCGGTGCATCCACTCCGTAAAAGGCTGTCCTTCTTGATTTTTCAGCTCCCTGAACTTCTGCCGGTGAACTTCAGGCATAAGGCCATATCGGGCTAGGATGCATTCTTTCACCTTATTATAGTCCTTCTTATACTCGGCAGAAATTGTGTGAAAGGCGGCCCCCAAAGCTTGACCAGATTGCTTGCCGAGCAGGATGGAGACTGCCGGTCTGGGTGACCTCCTGCAGCTCACACTGCATCTCAAAGACTTGGAGGTAGCTGTGGATGTTTTGATCCTCTGTGAACGCTCGGAAAGCCCCACCCCACAACTTTGGTGATCAGGTTGACAGCCCCGGAGGGGCCGGTGGAGCCCCCTATTGACTTGTGCACCTCTGCTAGCCTGAGCTGGGTGACTTCAGACATCATTTTCGTGATAATTTCCTCGGGGGGAGTTAGTCCCATAGAGGGCCAGCCTCCACTTGACCTCCCTCTGAAATTCAGATATCGTAGCCTCTGGGGTGGAGGCTGTACTGAGCTGCTCACTGCAGTGGTCGCTACCAGCTCCACCAGCATTGCTGTGTTCACTATTGGACCCACCAGCCATTAGCTCAGCTACGATTACCACCTTGATCTTGTGGCCGGCAACCCTTCCTCTAGCCTTCAGCAACCCCCCATAATTCTTCCTTCTGGAGCACGTAATACTGCTCCATCAACATTCATCTTTAGGTGGTGGTTTGGACGTTCCAGGTAGATGGAAGCATCCCACCACTGCCACCAATGTGATGGATTACCGGCTACCCCGACTGGGTAGCTCCACCAAGGATTCTCCCAGTACCTGGAACCAGCCACTATGGAGCCCAGAAAGTTATTTTAGCAGATTCCCACCCAAATAACTAGACAAACTAGCATTCAGGTGAAAACACCAAGTACACTTTATTAGGAAACAAACACAACATTTATACACAAACTGATCTTGATAAGAGTATTATCAATCCCTCAAATCTCCCGTCATTCCCGCCTCTCGAGACAGGCTGACGCCACCATAGTGTCCATTGTACCCCAGGGTCCAGCGGTACAGGGACAGTGCATTCGGGGTGATCCCGGGGGAGCGGCAGCACCTCCAGGGTGTCGTTGGAAAGCCCTTGGTCCCCAGCTGATACAGTCCAAAATGCTGGGGGCCAGAGCTATGGACGTCCAACCATACAGAAGGAAGGACGCTGGAGACTAGGTGATGAGGGGGAGTCCGAAACCCCCAGTTCCCATGGGAGCTTCTCCCTGGCAATCACCCCACCTCTGGTCCTCCCCAAGAGGTATTAATTCCCAGAAGAGCGGAGTTCTGGGACAAAGGACCACAGGATCGACCTGGGTTAAAGAGGACCAGGGATCCGAGCTGATGCGACCAGCCAGCGGTTCCATGGGGCAGGCCAGCCGAAGGGCGGTCTGCCAAAGGGCAGTTCCCAATGGAGCTTATCTCTGGCAACTGGCCCAACTCTTGCCATTCCCAAGGGGTACCAATCCCCAAGAGAGCGGAGCTCTGGGACAAGTGGCCTCTGGAGCAGCCAAAGGTAAAGTTTCCCGGAGGGTGCTGGATGCGCCACCCGGCCAAAAGGGATAGGTCGGTCAGAGACCAGCTCTTTCAAGATCAGGTTCAACATACATTTCTCACAAAAGGGAAGGGTTTGGAGATCTCGGTTGCTCTGAGGAGCCCAAAACAGCCAAGAAATGAGAGGGAGTGAGGTAGTAGGGGATAGGGGTTTAACTATTTCAGCCCGGTATCTTTGACTCCCAGAATATTCGGTGGCTGCACTATTTAGTATTTGTTTCATTTAATACTAAATGAATACTGAATTTTTCGCTAAACATTTACATGCGTTTTTGTTAAAACTAATGTAAATGTTTCAAAGTTGCAGGTAAAAAGTTCTCCTGTAGCTACAATACTTACCTTAAGCCAGAGATCTTACAATAACCCAAACTAGCATGCCCCCTAGACGTCATGCGACCAGGTCGTCCACCGCTGGAGCTTGGTGGCTTTGCATGGATAAACTACAGATTTACTTTAGTTTTCATACAAATGCACATTCATGCTGAAAATCGGATAAAACAAATTCAGGGATATGATTGTGTTAAATGTGTGAAAATTAAAGAAAACTAAAACACAGTCAGTATTAATTTGTTACTTTATTTGGAAAAGCAGGAATGTAAAGCAGCCGGCCCATTTTTGATTCAGCACCCTGGGTATCGCTTGGTAATTGGTGGCTACATTTAGCTACCAATCAGCAAGTGCTACCCAGGTGTTGAACCAAAAATAGGCCGGCTCCTAAGCTTTACATTCCTACTTTTTCAAATAAAGATCCCAAGAGAAGAAAGAAAAATTGATAATAGTAGTAAATTAGAAAGTTGCTTAAAATCCCATGCTCTATGTGAATCATGAAAGAAACAAATTGGGTTTAGTAAAGGGACTTGTAATTACAAATTATTTCTGTTTTCCTGCTATAGAATAATATGTGAGCCAAGACTAATCATTTTTAAAATAAACTGATATTGCTGGCTGCAAATGTTTTTCTATAACCAAACTTAACCCACCATTTGCTTTATTTGGAAGAGCCAATCCAGGCTTGCTTCTGGAGAATTTGTTCAAAACAAATCTCTAGTGGAAAAGCTAAACAATGATTTATTAACATACACCAAGATTACAAGTTGTGCGCTAAACTGGGTGCATAAATAATGCAAAAAAATTAGCCATATCGAACTCTCCATAGCGCTGCCATTACAAGTTACAAAAAAAACTTCTTGTGCTGTGCTATGGTGCGTTAAGCTCCATACCGCACAAAAGCCAAGGCCTGGCTTTATGTGCTCATGCACGTTTCCTCCATAGACATCAATGGAAAGAAAGTGTTAGAAAAAAAGTAACACCGGCAATCGCGGAATGGCGATCGCCATAATGCAATTCCCATTGATCTCTATGGGGAAAATAAAGTTACATTAAAACCTAACACCCTAACATAAACCCTAGTCTAAATACCCCTAACCAACCGCCCCCGACATAAAAAAAGTTATTAACCCCTAAACCGCTGACCCCCACTTCACAACTACTATAATAAACCTATTAACCCCTAAACCGCTGACTCCCTACATCACAACTACTATAATAAACCTATTAACCCCTAAACTGCCGGCCCCCCATCTTCATCCAGGCAGCGAGAAGTCTTCATCCAGGCGGCAACATCTTCATCCATGGCGGGGGCATCTTCTATCTTTATCCCGGTGGCGTAGAGCTGTGGCGGTGTGGAGCGGAGCTGACCAGGACCGGCATTGACATCCATCATGGAGCCTCCTCTTCATGCGATCTTCCGCTGCACACTGAAGCTTGAATGCAAGGTACTCCTTTTATATTGGGTTACTGTTGCATTCCTATTGGCTAAAATAGTCAAATCAGCAAATTGGATGAGAGCTGCTTAAATGAAGATAGAAGATGCCCCCGTGATGGATGAAGATGTCGCCGCCTGGATGAAGATGGATGTCCGGAATTCAGGAACTATGAGTTCATTTTCTGGGGATAGTGTTAGTTTTTGTTTTGTTTTTTGAGGTGTTTTTTTTAGATTAGGGATTTTTTATTTTAATGGGCGCAAAAGAGCTGATTGCCCTTTTAATGGCAATGCCCATACAAATGCCCCTTTAGGGGCAATGGGTAGCTTAGGTTTTTTTAGACTTAGGTTTTATATTTTGGGGGTTGGTTGGGTGGGGGGGGGGTTACTGTTAGGGGGTACTTTGTTATTTCTTTCATGTAATTGGCAAGAGTCCATGAGCTAGTGACGTATGGGATATACATTCCTACCAGGAGGGGCAAAGTTTCCCAAACCTCAAAATGCCTATAAATACACCCCTCACCACACCCACAATTCAGTTTTACAAACTTTGCCTCCCATGGAGGTGGTGAAATAAGTTTGTGCTAGATTTCTACGTTGATATGTGCTTCGCAGCAGGCTGAAGCCCGGTTTTCATCTCAGAGTGCAGTGAATGTCAGAGGGATGTGAAGAGAGTATTGCCTATTTGAAAACCATGGTCTTCCTCTAGGGCATCTATTTCATAGGTTAACTGTTATCGGTCATAGAGATTTCTTCTCCTACCTCCCTATTCAGATCGACGATATACTCTTATATACCATTACCTCTACTGATTCTCGTTTCAGTACTGGTTTGGCTATCTACTTACTATATGTAGATGAGTGTCTTAGGGTAAGTAAGTCTTATTTCTATTCATGATACTCTAAGCTATGGTTGGGCACTTTATATGTAAAGTTCTAAATATATGTGTTAAACTTATATTTGCCATGATTCAGGATAATCAGTATTCCTTCTTTCAGACTGTCAGTTTCTTTTTTGGGGGAAAATGCATTTACTTACACTTATTAACCCCTAATCTGCCGACCGGACCTCGCCGCCACTATAATAAATGTATTAACCCCTAAACCGCCACACTCCCGCCTCACAAACACTATAATAAATTGTATTAACCCCTAATTTACCCTCCCTAACATCGCCGCCACCTACCTACAATTATTAACCCCTAATCTCCCGCCTGCACCATCGCCGCTACTATAATAAAGTTATTAAAGCCTAAACATAACTCTAATCCTAACCCTAACACCCCGTAACATAAATATAATTTATATTAAACAAAATAATATTCCTAAAATTAACTAAATTATTCCTATTTAAAACTAAATACTTACCTATAAAATAAACCCTAATATAGCTACAATATAACAAATAATTATATTGTAGCTATTTTAGGATTTATATTTATTTTACAGGGAACTTTGTATTTATTTTAACTAGGTACAATAGCTATTAAATAATTATTAACTATTTAATAGCTACCTAGTTAAAATAATTACAAAATTACCTGTAAAATAAATCCTAACCTAAGTTACAATTAAACCTAACACTACACTATCATTAAATTAATTAAATAAATTAGCTACCAATACCTACAATTAAATACAATTAAATAAACTAAACTAAATTACAAAAAAAAACCACTAAATTACAGAAAATAAAAAAATATTACAAGAATTTTAAACTAATTACACCTAATCTAAGCCCCCTAATAAAATTAAAAATAAATAAATAATAAAAGTCCCTACCCTATTCTACATTACAAGTAATCAGCTCTTTTACCAGACCTTAAAAGGGCTTTTTGCGGGGCATGCCCCAAAGTAATCAGCTCCTTTGCCTGTAAAAAAAAATACAACCCCCCAACATTAAATCCCACCACCCACATACCCCTACTCTAACCCATCCAAACCCCCCTTAAATAAACCTAACACTACCCCCCTTAAGATATCCCTAACCAGCCGGGCCGAAGTCTTCATCCGATGGGGCAGAAGAGGACATCCAGACCGGCAGAAGTCTTCATCCTATCCGGGCAGAAGAGGACATCAGGACCGGCAAACATCTTCATCCAAGCGGCATCTTCTATCTTCATCCATGCGGAGCGGAGCCATCTTTTTCCCAGCCGACGCGGATACATCCTCTTCAACCGACGCCTACTCGCCGAATGAAGGTTCCTTTAAATGAAGTCATCCAAGATGGCATCCCTCGAATTCCGATTGGCTGATAGGATTCTATCAGCCAATCGGAATTAAGGTAGGAAAAATCTGATTGGCTGATTCAATCAGCCAATCAGATTCAAGTTCAATCCGATTGGCTGATCCAATCAGCCAATCAGATTGAGCTCGCATTCTATTGGCTGATCAGAATTGGCTGATCTGATTGATAGATACAAGACTAAGTGTCAAGGAATCGCACCTCTAGCTTTGGACAAAAGGCCTCCTAGCTGGCCAAAGTGGGTTCAAATGAAAATATTGTGTGCAAAGCGCCTAAAGAGAAGGCCGAGGTGGCTGTAGATGAATGGAATGATCCCAACAGAGTGGGGTTCTGGGGAAGCTAATAACATGCTAATCCTAGTTAGTGGAATAACGTAACGATATGTGTGGAATAATCTAAAATTCAATTTAATGCAATCACAATTAATTAAAATACAGTTGATGAAAGTCGAAATCAGCTGTCAAATATGCGCAAATTACAATATAAAAAACAATATAAAATCACATTGATGATCACAGTATTAAAATCATGGATCCATGATAATGAATATAAGGGTGGGGATAGCTTGACAGTAAGAAGTGGCTTGCGCGATTGATAGGTAATCTAACTCAACTCTTCCGTTGAGGTTATCTATGCTTGGTGATTATTTTAAACCTTGATGCGTGTGTACATCATTCAAATAAAAATAATTGACTGCACAGGCATATACTTGATTATAAATAGTGGATATAAATAGTGGATATAAACAGGCTGATGTGTCCAAAAAATATGTGGTATAGTATGTGAATAGTGTCCAAAAATATGAAGTAACTGGTGTCCCAAATATATGTGTCCAAAGGTGTGTCCAAAAGGTGTCGGAGTGGTAGGTAAGGTGAAAAAATGAAAAAAAGCGAACAAGTGAAACCGGTGAAAAAAAAAGGAAAATTCGAAAAAATCAAAGTAGAAAAAATAAGCCAAAAAATGCAAAAACAATACAACAAAACCGATGTGTAGACAGTGAGAAAATAAATCAAGTCAGTGTGATAACTTCAATGTTGGATAGGGTAAAAGTAAAATAAAAAATATATGAACAATGAACAAACTTGTGATTTGATAGGAGTAATCCTCAGATTAGGTCCTAGTGGCTCCTTGTATCGTCGGATATCCTTCTGAGTGTACCTGTAAAGTTAAGATCGATAGTGCAGATTGTACAAATACGGGAAACAATAATGGGAATATGCTTACGCTGGTCAACGTGTTTCGGCCCCAAATCAGGCCTTTATCAAGACTGGTATCTCTCTGTGGCTGGTAGCTTTATATACTGATTTTCTATCTAATTAGCATAGTTTGGATGCCTGCTATACCGGATATGTCAAAACCGGAAATGCTCTGTCTTTTTCACTTTTCTATTAGTGTACTCTAAATATTTAGTTTGATCTTTTTGATTAGATGTGTCAGATGCTTTACTCTAATTATTTTCAAGTAGTGAACTATATAATCCTTAGTGTGTCATATCCGATCAATCCGCTGTTTGGATGATTGTGTTATACGGTCCGTTTGTTTTGACAACTATATGTTATGCCTAAACACCCAATCATGATTGAGTATGGGCTATTCCCGTTATTGATCGATCATGATTGGCTGTGGCCCCATTGCTATTCGGCTATCTTATTGGAAGTTGGTATGTGTCAGTCATTTGGTTGCTTAATTCATCTTGTGTATTCAAACAGCTGATAGAGAGGATGTTTATTTACATCTTGCGGTCCGTGTATATAGCGGCTTTCTGTCTTGTCACCCAATAATGATCGAGTTGTTGCGTGGTTTCTCGATCATGATTGGTTGTGTTTCGCTGTCTGGACCTATATGTTATTAGTCGGACCTTCTATGTGATAGATTTAGTCTAGTAAGAAATGGCTAAATGGATTGTTAAAGGAATGGAGAAAGGAGATACTATGAAATATATTAAAGGAGAATAAACCGGCAATATTGATAGGTTTAGTATATTAGCTCTATCAAGAGCGTGTATAGCCCTTTAGGGAGATCAAACTCGAATGTTAGAGTTAATATGTCATGTACTATATATCTGTGGTGTTTTTGCTGTATGAACTAGTCTAATATGTCTCAGACTGAGCTTTGCAGTGGGTTTAACTATCGTTTAAATAAAAACAGAGAAGCGCTCAACCTGGAAACAAACAATAGCATAATAGATTGTTCTATGGCTAGTTACCACCCAAGAAGCAGCCTCTTTTTGCTCAACACGTGCCTTTCACAGAGAAGAACAATCCCTCTCTGAACAAGAGAAACAGAAAAACCCCAGACGTACATTTCGGCCTATTGTGGACCTCGTCAGTGAGGTGCAGCCATATCCCTCTAGGCACACTGAACAACGGGTCCATGTCTGGATTCCCGCATAACACTTAGGGAGACTTCCCTTAGTGTCATAATTTGCATAAATAAAAAGAGAGAAGCGCTCAACCTGGAAGCAAATAAAAGCATAATAGCTTGTTCTATGGCTAGTTATCACATAAGAAGCAGACTCTTTTTGCTCAACATGTGCCTTTCACAGAGAAGAACTTTCATGAAGCTTACCAGTCTGATCCTGACTTCACAATACAGTCCAGCCCTGAAATACCAGGCAATCCCTCTCTGAACAAGAGAAACAGCAAAACCCCAGACGTACATTTCGGTCTATTGTGGGCCTCGTCAGTGAGGTGCAGCCATATCCCTCTAGGCACACTGAGCAACGGGTCCATGTCTGGATTCCCGCATAACACTTAGGGAGACTTCCCTTAGTGTCATAATTTGCATAAATAAAAAGAGAGAAGCGCTCAACCTGGAAGCAAATAAAAGCATAATAGCTTGTTCTATGGCTAGTTATCACATAAGAAGCAGACTCTTTTTGCTCAACATGTGCCTTTCACAGAGAAGAACTTTCATGAAGCTTACCAGTCTGATCCTGACTTCACAATACAGTCCAGCCCTGAAATACCAGGCAATCCCTCTTTGAACAAGAGAAACAGCAAAACCCCAGACGTACATTTTGGCCTATTGTGGGCCTCGTCAGTGAGGTGCAGCCATATCCCTCTAGACACACTGAGCAACGGGTCCACGTCTGTATTCCTGCATCACACTTAGAGAGACTTCCCTTAGTGTCATAATTTGCATTAGTAAAAAGAGAGAAGTGCTCAACCTGGAAATGAACAATAGCATAATAGCTTGTTCTATGGCTAGTTACCACCCAAGAAGCAGCCTCTTTTTGCTCAACATGTGCCTTTCACAGAGAAGAACTTTCCTGAAGCATATCAGTCTGATCCTGACTTCACAGTACAGTCCAGCCCCAAAATACCAGCCAATCCCTTTCTGAACGAGAGAAACAGCAAAACCCCAGACGTATGTTTCGGCCTATTGTGGGCCTCTTCAGTGAGGTACAGCCATATCTCTCTAGGCACACTGAGCAATGGGTCCACATCTGGATTTCCACATCACACTTAGGGAGACTTCCCATAGTGTCATAATTTGCATAAATAAAAAGAGAGAAGCGCTCAACCTGGAAACAAACAATAGCATAATAGCTTGTTCTATAGCTAGTTACTACCCAAGAAGCAGCCTCTTTTTTGCGCAACATGTATCTTTCACGGAGAAGAACTTTCCTGAAGCATATCAGTCTGATCCTGACTTCAGTACTGTCCAGCCCCAAAGGCAATCCCTCTCTGAACGAGAGAAACAGCAAAACCCCAGACGTACGTTTCGGCCTATTCTGGGCCTCGTCAGTAAGGTGCAGTCATATCCCTCTAGGCACACTGTCATGTATATCCCTTTAAATGCTGCATCTGAACCCTATAAAAGTCTCCTCCCCAACTTCTCTTTGCTTAGTATTGTCTTCTGATACCCGGATCACATTAACTACTGTCTAAGTAGTTCAGCTAAGCCTCCACTTTATTTACCATCTCTCCTTGTCAGCTGTAACCTGGAAATAACTACTGCTGCAGCATTAAGCTCTCTCTGCCCTGGCAGTCTGTTGTAAGAAACTTCTGTTAAGGTAATCTTTACCTCTCCTTTCACAGGCATATTCCTGGATACCCTGCTGGAATTGTAAGTCTTACCTTCCTTACTGGCACCTCCTCCTGCTCTCCAGCACTTCCTGACTCAGTCTGCAAGCTGTTACACAGAAACGGATTTCACAGCACCTCTCTCTGTCTCTCAACACACTGTAGCTGCAAGATGGACTGGAACTCCTGAGGTGAGATTATTTTAAACTTGTTCTTACACTGTAGCTGCAAAATGGACTGGAACTCCTGAGGTGAGATTACTTTAAACTTGTTCTCCAATACCCTACACATTTTGCCTTGCAAGACTTGATTTATATATTGCCTGCATTCTCTAGACATTCCTGTAATTATTCCTGAACTTGCTGCATCTGTATATAAAGAGACTGCACCATTGTTCCTGATATCCATATTAACTAGAATACAAATAATCTGCAATATTGAGTGTAATTGATTTATTTTATCCTGTCTGTTGATAACTTTGCTACACTGGGAGTGATTGTAATACTTCGCTATTTGGAGTGGTTACAGCTCAAAGCACCAATATTTAAAGAGACAGTTTGCAATCTCTGCAACACATTGCTGCTATTCCCTTTTGGGCCTTCAGTCTATGAGCAGAACAGGGATTATTTTATTAATTCCGCCATTTTGTGAGACTGAGTGGAACTTGAACCTAATTCCCAACTCTTATCAGAGTCCTGGTATCACAAAATACTAAGCCATTAAAGGAATTATTATGGAAATAGCAGACCTAACAAATAAGGTGAATGCTCTCACTCAGAATATGGATCTCTTAATACAGGGGATAAGAGAAATCCAGTCTGAGAATCAATATTAACGTACTGTAATCAGAGATCATATTGATAAAGGACCTTCAGTATCTGAGACTCAGCCTGAACCTCAGGTTTGTCCCACTGAAAGGTTCACAGGTGATAGGAACTCTTTCAGGGAGTTTAAAAACTCCTGTTTGCTATATTTTTCACTTAAACCTAAAACATATCCCACTGATCATATCAAGGTTCTTACCGTGATATCATATCTTAAAGGCAAACCTAAAACTTGGGCTACTAATTTTTTTGAAACCAACGATCCAGTGTTGGATTCACTTCAGTTGTTCTTTGATAAAATCTCTTTTCTCTATGAAGACAAGAACAAACAGAGCACTGCTGAGATAGCCCTTAAAGCTCTAAAACAGAACAAACGCCCTGCTGAAGATTACATTTCAGATTTTAAAAGATGGGCACCTGACACCCTCTGGAATGAGGCAGCTCTATTTTTCAAGTTTCGCCAGGGGTTATCAGATCTAATAAAGGATGAACTAGCCCGGGGTTCTATGCCAACCACTCTGGATGCTCTTATGACCCAAGTAGTTACTATTGATCGCCGTCTAAGAGAGTGCAGACATGAAAAAGCTCCCACAGAACATACTTGGAAAAGGCATCCCACATCTGCTTATCCAAACCCCACTCTACGCAGTTCGGATGAACCAATGGAAGTGGCCTTTACTAAAGGACCACTTTCCGCTGAAGAGAAAAATAGAAGAAGGATAAACAATCTATGTTTATATTGTGCATCAAAGACACATTCAGTCAAAGAATGCCCAAGTCTTCTTAAACAGAAGGGTAAGAGAAATTCTAGTAATATTATCTGTACAAATAACACATTTTCTAATACTCATTGTAATCTCTCTGTTACTCTACAGTGGGAAACCAAAAGAATACAGACCCAAGCAATTATTGACTCTGGAACTTTTGGTAATTTAATAGATAAGTCTTTCACAGAGTTGTATGATATTCCATTAATAAAAAGAGGTGATTCACTTGCCATCCGTGTTATAGATGGTTCTTTTATTTCATCTGGGCCAATCACTCATCATACTACACCTCTTCTAATGACCACTACTTCAGGTCATAGGGAACATATAACTTTGATGTTATAGCCTCTCCACTTTTTCCTATTTTACTAGGTTTAAGGTGGTTACAAACACACGAACCACATATTGTGTGGAATACTTCAGAGGTAAACTTTATTTCTGAGTATTGCACTAACAGTTCTTTTACGTCTACACATATTCTTCCGACCACATCAGAACAGCATCTTATTCCTGACTGTTATTCTGACTACTCAGATGTTTTTGATAAAGTAGAAGCAGAGAGGTTACCACCTCATAGACCATATGACTGCCCAATAGAGCTTCTACCAGGTTCTGATATTCCTTATGGGCATATATATCCACTTTCAGAACCAGAGCTAGTACATTTAAAACAATACCTTGATGATAACCTAAGAAAGACGACGCCTTAAGACCTATAATTGACTATAGGGAACTGAACAAACAAACCAAGAAAAACAGATACCCGTTACCCCTCATACCTGAAATAATAGAACGACTTTAGGCAGCTACGATCTTTACAAAACTTGACCTAAGAGGGGCATACAATTTAATAAGAGTAAAAGCTGGACACGAATGGCTGACCGCGTTTAGAACAAGATATGGATTGTTTGAGTATACGGTCATGCCGTTTGGGCTATGTAATGCCCCAGCAACATTTCAGAGTTTCATCAATGACTTGTTTCATGACCTTTTGGATGTGTATATGATTGTATACCTTGATGAAATACTCATTTACTCTAAAACATTAGACCAACACATAGCACATGTTAGAACTGTGGTACAGCGACTGAGACAAAACTCATTGTTTGCCAAACCCGAAAAATGTATCTTTAATACTGATACTATCTCTTTCTTAGGATACCATATATCTCCTCAGGGCATACAGATGGAGAATAAAAAGGTAGAGGCTATAGCATCATGGCCCATTCCCAAAACTAAGAAAGATGTACAGTGTTTTATTGGATTTTCGAACTTTTATAGAAAATTCATAAAAAAAATTCTCTCTAATAGCTAAACCCTTAACTGCTCTCACAGGATCTCATACTCCATTTTTATGGACATCACAGGCTAATACAGCATTTAATAAATTAAAGAAAGATTTTACTACAACACCTATCCTTAAATTTCCTGATCCCCAATTACAATATGTCTTGGAAGTGGATGCGTCAGATTATGCCTTGGGAGCTATTTTGTCCCAACGCATGTCTCCTAAAGCCCCTCTTCACCCAGTTGGATTTTTCTCAAGAATTATGACCAGTTCTAAAGTCAACTATCCGATTGGTGAGAAAGAGCTCTTGGCAATTAAGAGCTCACTAGAATTTTGGAGACACCTACTTGAGGGCACCAAATATCCTATACTAATTTACACGGACCACAAAAACCTAGAGTATCTAAAAACTAATAAGATTAGATGGAATTTGTTCTTCTCCAGGTTTGATTATAATATCACATTCCGTCCTGGAAGTAAAAACGGAAAGGCCAATTCTCTGTCGAGGAAACATCCAAGACCCACCTTTGCTGTTCCCGAGTCACCCGTAATACCTCAAGAGAGGATCCTCGCTTTAAATATTGATTCTTCAACTCAGTTAAGACTAGCCCAACAACAAGATCAAGATCTGCCTACGAACATCCTTGAGAAAGGTAAAGATAACCTATATTATCACCAAGGAAAGGTATATGTACCCTTACAACTTCTTACTGAAATACTCAATTCAACACATAACTCAATTGTATCTGGACATCCTGGTATTCATAAAACAATTGAATTACTTAGACGAGACTTCTGGTGGCCTGCTATGAATTCCAATGTTACTAACTTCATTAAGTCCTGCGATACCTGTGCCAAAGTCAAAAATGACAGAGCACATCCTTATGGTTTCCTCATGCTTCTACCCATACCAAATAAACCATGGAAGGACATTGCAATTGATTTCATTGTAGAATTGCCTCCGTCAAACAACCATAGTTGTATCATGGTTGTAGTGGACTTATTTAGATGGCACATTTTCTCCCATGTCATTCGCTTCCCACTGCTTCAGAAACTGCTCAACTTTATCTCACACATAATGTCAGATTACATGGTCTTCCGGATACCATCACTTCAGATAGGGGTTCGCAATTTACCTCCAAGTTCTGGACCCAGCTTTGCCACATTCTAAAGATTTAACCTCGGCTCAGTACTTCCTATCATCCCCAGACAAACGGCCAGACCGAGAGAACAAATCAGACTCTCGAACAGTATTTAAGGTGCTATTGCACTCAACGGCAAGATAAATGGTTTTCTCTTTTACCCACGGCCGAATTCGCTTTCAACAATACATTAAATTCATCAACTAAGATGTCCCCATTCTACGCTAATTATGGTTTTCATCCCCGATTTCATCTATATCCCAGAGAAGAGAGTACTTCCCCATTGGTTAATGATATGTTGAATGATCTAGCTCAACATTTTACTGTGATTCAAGACCATCTCAAGACCGCTCAAGCCCACCAAAAGGTTTATTATGATCTACGAAGGCGTGTCTCTCCATCTTATCAGGTGGGTGATTTCGTTTGGCTTTCCACTAAACATTTAAGACTCAAGTATCCTTCAAGAAAACTTGTAGCCCTCTATATTGGTCCTTTTTCCATTACTATAATTATTAATCCTAATGCTGTAACTTTGGATTTGCCTGAAACTCTACCGATACATCCTTCATTCCATGTATCCCTTCTTAAACTTTATACTTTATATATATTCTGACAAGCCTCCAGTTACTGGTTCAGCTTTCACACCTACTTATACCATTGAACATGAGTATGAGATTCATTCCATTTTGGATTCCAGATATCATGGTGACACTCTGCAGTATCTTATTCATTGGAAGGGTTATTCTCATGAGGAGGGTTCCTGGGGGCCTTCTTCCAACCTCTCTGCTCCTCGATTGGTTTCTTTATTTCACCACAGGAACCCCGATCATCCCAGACCCTGAGCCCCAGAGTGGCTCCTTGCAGGGGGGGTTCTGTCATGTATATCCCTTTAAATCCTGCATCTGAACCCTATAAAAGTCTCCTCCCCCAACTTCTCTTTGCTTAGTATTGTCTTCTGATACCCGGATCACATTAACTACTGTCTAAGTAGTTCAGCTAAGCCTCCACTTTATTTACCATCTCTCCTTGTCAGCTGTAACCTGGAAATAACTACTGCTGCAGCATTAAGCTCTCTCTGCCCTGGCAGTCTGTTGTAAGAAGCTTCTGTTAAGGTAATCTTTACCTCTCCTTTCACAGGCATATTCCTGGATACCCTGCTGGAATTGTAAGTCTTACCTTCCTTACTGGCACCTCCTCCTGCTCTCCAGCACTTCCTGACTCAGTCTGCAAGCTGTTACACAGAAACGGATTTCACAGCACCTCTCTCTGTCTATCAACACACTGTAGCTGCAAAACGGACTGGAACTCCTGAGGTGAGATTATTTTAAACTTGCTCTCACACTGTAGCTGCAAAACGGACTGGAACTCCTGAGGTGAGATTACTTTAAACTTGTTCTCCAATACCATGCACATTTTGCCTTGCAAGACTTGATTTATATATTGCCTGCATTCTCTAGACATTCCTGTAATTATTCCTGAACTTGCTGCATCTGTATATAAAGAGACTGCACCATTGTTCCTGATATCCATATTAACTGGAATACAAATAATCTGCAATATTGAGTGTGATTGATTTATTTTATCCTGCCTGTTGATAACTTTGCTACACTGGGAGTGATTGTTATACTTTGCTATTTGGAGTGGTTACAGCTCAAAGCACCAATATTTAAAGAGACAGTTTGCAATCTCTGCAACACATTGCTGCTATTCCCTTTTGGGCCCTCAGTCTATGAGCAGAACAGGGATTATTTTATTAATTCTGCCATTTTGTGAGACTGAGTGGAACTTGAACCTAATTCCCAACTCTTATCAGAGTCCTGGTATCACACACTGAGCAATTGGTCCATGTCTGGATTCCCGCATCACACTTAGGGAGACTTCCCTTAGTATCATAATTTGCATAAATAAAAAGAGAGAAGCGCTCAACCTGGAAATGAACAATAGCATAATAGCTTGTTCTATAACTAGTTACCAACTAAGAAGCAGCCTCTTTTTGCTCAACATGTGTCTTTCACAGAGAAGAACTTTCCTGAAGCATATCAGTCTGATCCTGAATTCACAGTACAGTCCAACCCCGAAATACCAGTCAATCCCTCTCTGAACAAGAGAAACAGCTAAACCCCAGGCGTTCGTTTCGTAATTCTTTTATTAGAAAAAGAATCATATATGCATATATACAAAATAAAATCATAATAACAAATGCAAACAAAATATCTCTTGTTACAAAACAACTGAAATATTGACCCAAACTTTTGTCATCAGAAAAAAATCAAAATGCAAACTTAAAACTTAAATAATCACACAAAATAAAATTAAACATATTTCAAATACAGACAAACACAAACTGGAGAAAAAAAAAACTAAAACTAAATAATCCAATCCTTCCACTTCTTTGTCTTCCAGATGCCTTCAGAATCTAATTCCCCATATCGCCTCCTATCAAAATAAAAATACAAAATCAACTTCCCACGATTCATACCCACACAATTACTTACAGTAACTACCTCTTTCTTAAAAATCAAAATATTATGCACATCCCACAACACCTCCTTCACACAACATGCCAACAACCATATCAATCTTGCGTTCTCCTTTTCCACACCACTTCCACACAAACCATACATCATCATATTAAAATTAAAAAAACTGCACTCCAGTCAGACCCTTAATCATCCTTTTCAAACTTCTCCAAACATCCCTAGCATACTCACAATTCCAAAACAAATGAATAACACTCTCACTTTGACAACAACCATCTCTAGGACACACTTCTGAAGCCACTAAACGATGCACTCTCTGAAAATCCCTTGTCGGCAAACACTTATGCACACTCATCCAACTAATATCTTTCTGCCTATTCATCAAATACTTTATGAGCTGATAGATACAAGTAGGGGTTGAAACTGTATTTTTTTGGTAACAAAACTACTACAATAAAAATGATCAATACTTAATCCCCAGAACAGCACACACTTGCTCTTCACCCACAACCTTACCAATCACTCCATGTATTCTATTTGCCAGCATCTTAGCAATAACCTTATAGTCAACATTCAACAACGTAATCGGCCTCCAATTCCTCAAATCTCTTTTATCACCCTTTTTAAATAACAAAACAATCAAACCTTCCCTCATTGAAACAGGCAAAACAGTTAAACCCCCAATTAACTCTCCTTCCTCTCCAACATTTTCAACACCATTCTGTTTGCACACCACATCTCCCTACTAACATTCTCCAAACCATATTTTTTAATTCAACATTCCACCCTTACATAAAACCAACGAACAGCAAAACAAACCGGTTTCTTTCAATCAATTTCAAACAAACCATATTGTCTTAAAACATTTCCACAAGCATACTTTACCATACAACCAGCCATGCTATTCTTACCACTCAGAACCACACACCTACTAACATATTTTACAGCCAAAAATGTCTCCACATTTGGAAAACCCTTACCACCAACATTCTTACTCTTAACAACAACATCTCTTTTCAAATGCTCCATACCAGAACTCCAGAAAAAAGAAAACAACACTCTCAAAATTCTCAGAAAAATCCTCTCAGGAGGCAGAAAAACTAACATCAAATATAACATTATAGGGATCAAAACCGATTTCATAACTAACATTTTTCCTTCCAAAGATAAAGTCCTTAAAGACCAAAACTGAAGTTTTCTACTCACTTTAACAAAACAATTCTCCCAACTTTCCAAGCCTTTCAAATCCACATCAAATTTCACACCCAACACCTCAATTGCACCGTCAGTCACAGGCCATCCACAAGAATCAATCTCCCCGTCATTACCAAAAACTTTAACTTTACACTTATTCCAATTAATTTGGAACCACTTGCCATACAAAAACATTCAACCAAAGTTTTCACCCTCCTCAAACCAGCCTGAGTCTCACATACCACACTCACATCATCCATATACCCAATCACTTTTAAACACCTTCCATTACTACCAGGAACACTCACACCTCTATCTAATTTATCCTTCCTCAAACTAGTTATCAATGACTCAATGACACATACAAATAACACAGGAGACAAAGGACATCCTTGACGCACTCCAAATTTAACACAAAATTCCTCAGTCAAAAAACCATTAACCTGAACTTGACTCACAATATCACAATACAAACATTTAAACCATCCAATAATCTTACCAGAAAACCTAAACGTTCTAAAACATGAAACATAAAATCATGCACTACCCTATCATACGCTTTTTCAAAATCCACAATAGCAAGAGCAACAGACCTCATCCTCTCCCTCCCATACCGCAGTAACAACAAACTTTCAGAAATCTGATGCCCAGGAACAGCACACACTTGCTCTTCACCCCCAACCTTACCAATCACTCCACGTATTCTATTTGCCAGCATCTTAGCAATAACCTTATAGTCAACATTCAACAACGTAATCGACCTCCAATTCCTCAAATCTCTTTTATCACCCTTTTTAAATAACAAAACAATCAAACCTTTCATCATTGAAACAGGCAAAACATTCATTATCAAAACAAACTTACAAACATCCAACATATCCACCCCAATCAAATATAAAATTCAACAGGCAAACCATCACAACTAGGTACCTTCCCATTCTTAAAACTCATAAAAACCTCTGCAATCTCATCCAAATTTAGATCCCTTTCTAACAAATCATTATCATTTTTCCAACTTAACCTCAATGTCTTCCAACAACTCCTTTTCCAATAAAACATCTCTTGTCTTTTCTTTATACAGCTCACTATAAAACTCATGAACTTCATGCAAAACACCATCCGTACCATTAAGTTCACACTCAACCTTATCAAGAACACTAACCTTCAAAAGCTTTCTTAAAAAAATATTTACTACAAAACTCATCCTTTTCCATTTTCTCCAATGTTGCCATGAAAACTATTTTCTATCCTTTTTCATGCATACAATTTTTAATTATCTTTCTTGCTTCAGCAATTTCCTCATGCACATCAATACCACAATTTATCAATTCATACAAATACAGCAACCTCAGATACCATTTATCCTACAACTCCCTTTCCATTCTAGCTTTCTCACAGCCTTTCTTAATAAAAAAAAACTCTTTATTTCCACCTTCAACCATTCCCACCACATAAGCACATTACTAAAATCACATTTTCTTTCATGCCACCTTTCATACATCCAAACAAACTGACGCTTAATCTTCTCATCTTCAAACAAATCCACATTCAGTTTCCAAGCACCCAATGTGCCAAACGTTCCGTATACACTTTCGGGTGTTGATTTCTGAGGACTTCCGAGAGAAGATTGGTTTGGCTCATGTCCAGCAGATTGTTTTGGAGGGTGTTTTGAAGATGCCATGAGCAAGTTTGCATTGTGTTCAGTCTTTCCCTTCATGAGGGATTTTTGATGTATCTTTAACCGATGAGCAAAGAGGGTGGGAGTGATTGTAGGGTGGATAGCTCAAGGAAGTGTTTAGTTGATCTGCTTAAATCTTTCGATTTGAAGGATGCCTTCGGGTCTGTTTCATTTTCAGGGGAGGGTTTTACTTTCTTTAGTGATAGTGGTGGGATAAAATTTCGAATTGATTTTTGTTTTTTATCTAAATTTCTATGTGTTGATGATTTTTCTTTAAAGCAGATGTCCTTTACGGATCACGCCCTTTTGATGTGTAAGGTGAATTGTGATTTTAAGATCAAGTATGGACTTGACTTTCCTTCAAAAGCTTTCTTAAAAAAATATTTACTACAAGACTCATCCTTTTCCATTTTCTCCAATCTTGCCATAAAAACAATTTTCTTTCCTTTTTCATGCATACACTTTTTAATTATCTTTCTTGCTTCAGCAATTTCCTCATGCACATCAATACCACAATTTCTCAATTCATACAAATACAACAACCTCAGATACCATTTATCATACAACTCCCTTTCCATTCTAGCTTTCTCACAGCCTTTCTTAATAAAAAAAACTCTTTATTTCCACCTTCAACCATTCCCACCACATAAGCACATTACTAAAATCACACTTTCTTTCACGCCACCTTTCATACATCCAAACAAACTGACCCTTAATCTTCTCATCTTCTAACAAATCCACATTCAGCTTCCAAACACCCTTAGCATACTTGATCTTCAAATCACAATTCACCTTACACATCAAAAGGGCATGATCCGTAAAGGGCATCCGCTTTAAAAAAAAATCATCAACACATAGAAATTTAGATAAAAAACAAAAATCAATTCGAGATTTTATCCCACCACTATCACTAAAGAAAGTAAAACCCTCCCCTGAAAATGAAACGGACCCGAAGGCATCCTTCAAACCAAAAGATTTAAGCAGATCAACTAAAAACTTCCCTGAGCTATCCACCCTACAATCACTCCCACCTTCTCTGTCCCCATTCTTAATAACACAATTAAAATCCCCAACCAAAAAAGTTGGCTCTCGACCTGGCAGAAAAAACTTTAATGTTTCAAAATTAAGCAAACGTTCTACCCTATTTGGAGAAGCATATACATTAAACAAACAAAAAACAGTCCCACAAAAACTAAAACTAACAAAAAGAACCCGACCTGGGACAATATGAACTACATTAAGGATAGAAAAACAAAACACCTTAAACAAAACTCCCCCCACCCCCCATTCCTATCAGAAGAACAAGACCATACTTTAGGACCATATTCCCAGTCAGCACATTTCGGATGTTCAGAGAGACCAGAATCCTGCAAAAAAATAATTTTAGCAGAACATACAGATAATAACTTAAAAATTGCAGTTCTCCTTGCTATAGTTTTCATACACCTGACATGAAGGGAAGAAATGGTAAGAAACATCATACATTTTTTTTAAAGAAAAACAAACAAACAAACAGGAAAAAAAAATTAACATCAGGACTTCTTCTTTTCTTTCTTTTTCTTAGGACTCAAAGGAGATCCTTTAAATCTGCCTCTGTGACGTGCCGACCTCCTAGGCTCCCCCTTGCCAGTCTCATAACCAGTAACTTCAGCAAGTTGGTTCACATCTCTTTTATCTAGATAACCAACTGTCTTTAGTAGAGACAGAAGGAAACTCTGAAATTAAAGAGTCAGCATCACTTGTAGTATCTGGATCTACACTCTTAACTACTGGTAGATCCAAATCAGGACTCTCCCATCCATCAGAATCCGCACCTTTTTTCCGCTTGGAGGCAGATTTTTTCCCTGCAGTGTCCATATCCTCCTCAGAACCAGAGGACACAACAGCAGACCAATCAATGTTCTCCCCTTCACCAAGAACAGCATCAGGAGCAGGATCACAAGATGACTCAGTGAAGGGGAAAAATTCTATGTCCCAGGAACAGCAACAGTATCATCCACAGAATTGGGCAACAGGGCTTCAAGAACATCGGAAGCAGCTATCACATTAGATGTAGCAAGATCCACCTCCTGAAGATTAGATTGAGCTTCCTCCACCTTCTCAGCCACTGGAACCACCACAGGAGCATCAGACACCTCTCTGACAGGGACCCCAACTGCAGTTTTCTTACACAAAAGAGGTAATATAGAGATCAATGCCTCATCAGAGACCTCCTCATTCACAGATGGCTCAACCACAACTGAAGATGTTTTTTTTGCAACATCAGCGTAGGAAGGCTTCACTCTATCAAGCCCCTGCAACATCATCAAAGGACACATCCTGCACAGATTGACTTGAAGAACCACACAGGTCACAGGTCCGGCATTTACTACAGTGGGCAACAAGATGATCCTCCTCACCGCAATTTCGACATCTGGCACCTGGGCAATTTTCAGCAATGTGACCAAACAGGTTGCAACTACGGAAAAACAGAGGCATGTCATCATAGTATAGGAAACCTCTATTTCCACCAATGGCGAAAGTCTGTGGAGGGTATTTCTTTCCACCAATACCTAATTCATCTGGCACAAACTGTACCCAGAACCTATGCTTTCCATTGAAAGTCCCAAATTGATTCTTCAGCTTGCTACCTCCTTGAACATCATCAAAGTAGCGACAAAGAAACAGACGAATCTCCACATCAGTGACCCAAGGGTTGTACATATGTACTGTCACTGGGATTCTTCTCTCCCTCTGCACACAGGCAACAAATCTCATGCCCGCCAACACTGGAACATCCGCCATATCAATAGTCCGTTGATAGCAGGTCTGTAAATGATGCTCATTGGTGAAAGCCACATCAAAAATCCCTCTTGAAGGGAAAGACTGAACACAATGCAAACTTGCTCTTGGCATCTTCAAAACACCCTCCAAAACAATCTGCTGGACATGAGCCAAACCAATCTTCTCTCCGAAGTCCTCAGAAATCACACACCCGAAGTGTATGGGGAACGTTTGACACATTGTCCTATTGCCTCTTTAGTTTGGATTGCAGAGCGCCCCCCAAAAGCAGCATGTGGCTGAAATCCAGGGACGATGCCACAAGGCCAAGGGGATGGCCCTACTACCCAGTTGCTCTACGCCTAAGGAGTAGCCACCCCCCAATAGCAGCAGAAGCCCAAACCCTGAAGGGAAAGGACCCCAGGCCGAAGGAGCAGGTCTCCAGGCAGCAAATCTTTCAACCAAGACCAAGCACAGAAAACTGCACTTGATCCCAGTCAAAGGCCCGAGAAGCGACCCCATACGTACGTTTCGGCCTATTGTGGGCCTCGTCAGTGAGGTGCAGCCATATCCCTCTAGGCACACTGAGCAACGGGTCCACATCTGGATTCCCGCATCACACTTAGGGAGACTTCCCTTAGTGGCATCATTTGCATAAATGAAAAGAGAGAAGCGCTCAACCTGGAAACAAACAATAGCATAATAGCTTGTTCTATGACTAGTTACCACCCAAGAAGCAGACTCTTTTTGCTCAACATGTGCCTTTCACAGAGAAGAACTTTCCTGAAGCATATCAGTCTGATCCTGACTTCACAGTACAGTCTAGCCCCGAAATACCAGGCAATCCTTCTCTGAACGAGAGAAACAGCAAACCCCCAGATGTAGGTTTTGGCCTATTGTGGGCCTTATCAGTGAGGTGCAGCCATATCCCTCTAGGCACACTGAGCATCAGGCCCACATCTGGATTCCCGCATCACACTTAGGGAGACTTCCCTTAGTGTCAAAATTTGCATAAATAAAAACAGAGAAGCGCTCAACCTGGAGACGAACAATAGCATAATAGCTTGTTCTATGGCTAGTTACCACCCAAAAAGCAGCCTCTTTTTGCTAAAAATGTGCCTTTCACAAAGAAGAACTTTTCTGAAGCATATCAGTCTGATCCTGACTTCACAGTACAGGCCAGCCACGAAATACCAGGCAATCCCTCTCTGAACAAGAGAAA
Source organism: Bombina bombina (assembly GCF_027579735.1). Taxonomy (NCBI): domain Eukaryota; kingdom Metazoa; phylum Chordata; class Amphibia; order Anura; family Bombinatoridae; genus Bombina; species Bombina bombina. The sequence goes on from NC_069509.1 coordinate 102,074,568, forward strand.
CAGCAAAACCCCAGATGTACATTTCAGCCTATTGTGGGCCTCATCAGTGAGGTACAGCCATATCTCTATAGGCACACTGAGCAACAGGTCCACATCTGGATTCCCACATCACACTTAGGGAGACTTCCCTTAGTGTCATAATTTGCATAAATAAAAAGAGAGAAGCGCTCAACCTGGAAACGAACAATAGCATAATAGCTTGTTCTATGGCTAGTTACCACTCAAGAAGCAGCCTCTTTTTAACTATTGTGTCTGTCCTCAGACCGGGAGGTAATGGAATCTTATGTTCAGGTCAGTTAGTAATGTCAAAGAGATTTTCATTTTGGATGTAAACATTGGAGTAATTTGCAAAGTTTTACAAATCATCGCCGAGGCTCAGACATGGCACAGAGTATTGTATTTGAAGGTATGTATACAGCGGCAATACCGCTATTTGCCGATTGCTATGATTGGCATATTTGCAATAATTGTGTAGAATACAACTAGGGGAAGAGGAGGATCGTTATTGTCAGCCTCTCTTTAAATGGCTGTTGGTAGCGGACTTGTTAATAATTTATATATCCTACTGATCATATTTATGATCTTTGGATACTGATTGAGTGTCAGTATCAGATTTGCACGTAAACTCTTTAAATAGAGAGCCAGTAGTTGTCTAACTGATAGTCATCTATAAGTGTAATGTTAGGAGTGGAGTGTCCTGATGGATCACATTTGCAGTGCACATATGATTAATCTAGTGTTATGTTTGAAATATGTTAGGCAAGTGCCTATATATCATATTACAAAAATAAATAGTGTGAGGAAGGGGCCGTGTCATATTATCAGATGTCTAAACATCATGTTACAGGGATAGATAATTTAAGGAAGGGGGAAATATCGTGGTTACTATATTTACTTATATACCTAATATATGTCTGGCTTCAGTAGACCACAACATGTTAATAATTAATTAGTGTATCCGAGGCTTAGTGGATATTAAATATACATACAGGTAAATAAGTATTTATGATATTTTTCTCAACGGTCACTGTCAAGTCAGAGAAGAATTTGATAGGGAAGAATTGTCTGATGTAGAGATGGGGTTATTCAAATAGAGTTATTCAAAATAAAGTAATGGGGAGAGCTGCATCTTGTGTGGCAAACTGCCCAATAGGGACGTGATGTCTAACCTTTTGTTGGATTTCATCTATTCTATCTGGTTTCGGATGTGTCAGATATATATACTTGTCGAAATGATTGATCTGGGATATTAGTAATCAGGGATTTTTTAGGAGAGCTGAAATTTGATCTAATTTGAATATGGATGGCTATTATGTTATTTCCATCTATAGAAAAGAGGTCAGAAGCTTCCAGATGACTATTAGGGTTAAACATGTGAACTGGAGCTAGGTAGACATTCAGTTTCTGTATCTGGATGGCTATATATTTACAAGGTGAGCAAGATCTTCTTTGTTGTTGAGACCTTTTAGATGTAAACAGTCCAATAGAAATATTCATTTTGACTCTGTCAGGAGTTGTCAGGAGTTTTTTCTCATAATCACCACCACCAATTTCTTCTAACCTTTTGTATGACCATGAATTTCAAGTCTCTGTTGTTACCTTGATGTTTAATTAAAAAATGCTTATATAGGACTGTGTCCATATTAAATTTTTCTGTGAGCAGTATATGTTCTCGTATTCTATCTTTTAGAGATCTTGATGTCTGCCCAACATACTGTAGTCCACATGTGCATTCTATCAAGTATATGATTCCTTTATCCTGGCATCTTATCAGGTCTTGGATATTGTGTTTTTCTTTGGTGTGATATGATTGGAATTTTCCAGTTTTTTTGCCGCATTTGCAGGCTTTGGCATGAGAAGAAGCCCTTGATTGTCTTACCATATATTTTGTTGGTTTCTGGCCTCTTGGTCCTTTGTATGCTTGGTGCCAGTCTGTTTTTCAGGTTATCTGTTTTTCTATATACAAACTTTGGTTGTTGGGGGAGTTTATCTCCGATTAGATCATCTTCTTTTAACAGAGACCAGTGTTTTTTAAAAATCTTTTCAATGATTTGTCTGTTACTACTGTATTCAGTTATCATTGGGACATTCAATATCTTCCATCTCTGTTTTTTCAGTCTTTGTATTTTATAAGTTCTTTTCTTTCAATTCCTCGTATTTCTTCCATTTTGAGATCTAGTAGATCTTCACTATATCCCCTTTCAATAAATTTGTTTTTAAGTTGTATGGCTTGTTCTTCCCACATTTCAATATTTGAACATTTCTTACGGATCCTTAGAAGTTGGCCTTTCAGGATGTTATTTTTCTACTTCTTGTGGTGACAACTTAAATTGCTTTATTATAATCTTCTCTCTTTAGGGTTACAATCCCCCCTCCTTTGTTGGCTGGTCTGATAGTTAGCTGGTTATTGGTCTCCAGTTTCTTTTTTCTTTTTTCAAAGCTTTATTTTAAAGAAAAACAAGTTAATGCACAATGAACCAGACCATTACAATAATGTTCTTTTGTATAATAAGTCAAAACAGAAAGAAGAAACATTTCTAACATCAAAGTAGATCACAAAAGAAAAAAAGTATCCCTCCTATTTTTCCAAACTTAGTACATTGAGTTTTATACTTTAATGCTTCTTTTTAATTCAACCCCTAAACCTATCCCTTCAACCCCTAAACCCATGACATAACCTAAGAGAAGGAGAAAAAAAAATCTATTCATCTCTCCCACCTCTTTTCCTACCATACACCAAGGAGGACTGTCTCTGTATTTCTGAAAGGAAAGATTAATCGGTTTTGTTCTCTTTCTGACTGTGCTCTAATGAGAGGAGACCACTTTTGAAAAAACTTCCGTACTTGCCCTTCCTCCTGCAATAGAGTATCAAATTGCTCTATAATCAACTGTTTTTTCATAAAATCCAACCATTCCGGCAGCTTAGGTTCATGTTTCTCTTTCCATTTTTTCATAATTAAATTCCTAGCTGCCAGAATTGCTACATTAAATATCTTATACTTCTTGCCAAAATTATCTTTGTCTACTAAGAATATTACCTGTTCCAGGCTACGTTTAACCTGACTGTCTATATGTCTGTTCAGCCAGAATTCTATTTTCTTCCAAAATTGGTTTATTTTTGGACATTACCATATAACATGAATTAGATCTGCCGCTATTAAGTGACACTTGGAGCATTTATCAAATTGATTGTTTTTCCATGCTTAATTTGGGTGTATAATAAACTTGATAGAGGAGCTATAGATGCGCTTCTCTCCATCTGGCTGAAAGTATATTCCTTTCTATTCTTTCTATCGATTTTTTTTAGCTATACTAGCATTAATTTCTGGGAGGCTCAAATTTCCAGTCCACTCATTAGCTATATATGATAAATTTACCTCTCCTTTTAAAGCAACTAACACTCGATACCACAGTGATATAGAACAAATGCCCTTACTACTCCAATCCATTGATCTGACTTACTCCATTTCAACTCTCTTCCGGAAGTTCTAAGAAAATGTAGTGCCTAATTTGTAGGTAAGCATAAAATTTGTTGTTATTTAAATTAAATTCCTCCTTCAGATTTCGGAATGTTTTTATCTCCTGTTGGTCCTGACTGATAATTTGAGATATTACTGTGAGACCTTTTTCTCTCCATTTTTTAAATACTCTTTGAACATATTTTCTGCCAAGCTCGTATAGGTGTAGATATAGTTTTAAGTTTTTTTTATTCCCAATGGCGAGTTAATATATTTGATATGTGTACTTGTGTGTAAAAAAAGGTTTTATCAATTCTCTTTCTAATTCCATGACCAAATAATAGGAAATGTCCCCAAACCATTCTACGACTATCCTTGCTAAATGAATTAAATTATATAGTGCCAAGTTGGGGAAACCCATGCCTCCATATTGTTTAGGCAGACTTAATCTTTTAATTGCTATCCTTGTTTTTTTCATAGCCCATAAAAACATTGTTAAAGCTGTCTGTAGATCACGTAAATCTTTTTCTTTTCTAACAAAAAAGGTATATTTTGGGTAATATATAACATTTTTGGCAGGGCAATCATTTTAAACAAATTTACTCTGCCAGATAATGAAAGTGGTAATTTAGCCCATATCTGCAACTTTTCCTTTAGTAAAAATTGGGGGGACATTAAGCATGTACCATTTGTCTAAATCTGACGCAAATTAGATGCCCAGATACTTGAATGAATCAGTCACTATCTTGAACGGATTGTTCTTATTAGACTCCTTCTTTCTATGTATCCATAATATCCTCGATTTTGAGGTGTTAACCCTATACCCACTAAAAGAACTATATTTCCCTATTATTTCCAAAATCTGAGGAATATTATCTTTCGTATTTCTAACAAACAATAAAAGATTGTCTGCATATAATGCTAGTTGAATTGATTTTTCTCAGATTAATATGCCTTGGATTTCTTGCCTAATCATGATGGCCAGTGATTCTATAGCAATGTTAAAAAGTAGAGGCAACATTGGACAGCCCTGTCTTGTTCCTCTACCCAAAATCATTTCTGGATAACATACCATTTACTAATAGGAACTGGTGCGGAGCATTATATATCTTTTTAATTAGTTCAAGACATCTACCTGTAAAGCCCAGCTTTTCTCACGAAAAGAATAAATGGTCCCAGTATATACAATTGAATGCTTTTTCAGCATCTATCGAAATTATCGCTTTGTCTGAGATCATTGATTCCTTTTCTGTTTTAAGTTGATTTTTATGATGGTCCAAAATTAACGCTACCTTCCTAATGTTTGCAGCTGAGTTTCTCCCTTTCATAAATCCTGTTTGATCTAAATGGATCACTTCTTTTAATGGAGATTGAAAACGCATAGCGATAATATTTGTCATTAGCTTATAGTCTGTATTCAATAGCAAAATGGGTCTATATGAGTCTTTTGACTCTGGATCTTTATTTTGTTTTAATATTAAAGTTGTCCAAGATGCTGTGAAGTTCTTAGACATTTCATTTTCTTGTGTACAACTGAATAATTTTACTAGGATGGGAGTTAATTCTGCACTCAGTATTTTATAAAATTAATTTGGGAGAAGGTCAGGAGTCAGAACCAGGAGCTTTAGATCCTGCTAATTTTCCAATAGCTTTGGAGATTTTACCCTTTGTAATTGGTGCATTTAACTTATCGAGGGATTCTGACTTAATTTTACTACACTCGTTTCTGGACCAAAAGGCCTCCTTTTTACTCTTAATAAGTTCTCTATCTGAATATAAGTCTTGAAAATGTTCAGTAAATATTTCTAAAATCTCCTCCGTGTTTTCTGTTCATTTATCTTTGTATTTTAAGGCACTAATTTCATTTGTCTCGCGACTAAATTTTGTAGTATTTGCCAATAATTTCCCAGTTTTATTACCAAATCTATAAAATTTTGCTTTTACTTTGAGATCCATCTGTGTCCCTTTGTATATCAGCAACGTGTCTCTTTCTTTTTTGGCTTTATTATATTTATTCCAATTTTCTATTATTGGGCTACAAATATAATTGTTAAACAAATTAGTAATAAATCTTAAAACTTCTTCCTCTCTCTTTTTTGTTTTTTCTTTATTGCACTTACAGAAGCTATAGTTTCGCCCCTTAAGACCGATTTTGCTGCTTCCCAAAAAATTTCTGGTTTATTTAATTACTCTTTATTGTATTCTACATACTCCTCCCATTTCCTTTTTAGAAAGTTATTGCATTTAAAATCATTAAGTAGGTAGACAGGAACTCTGAACCTCCCGAAAACACCGGTTTACATTAGTTGGTTTAAGTTTCAGAGATATAGGTGCATGATCTGAAATTGTAATTTTGTTAATTTTTACAGATATATTTTCATTATGTACTTTCCAGGAGATCAAGAAAAGGTCATGAATAAGACTTATGTGCTTTAGATGTTTGGTATCGGGATATTTCATTCTCCATATATCTTTGAGTTTTAGATAGGTAGATATTTTCCTGATCAGTATTTCTTCTAATTTATCTCTTTTAGATTTGAACATAGAATTCTTATTGGGCCTAAATGTATCTAAGGGCACTTGAGGGGCCATATTAAAATCACCACCCATTATAAGGGTACCTTCAGATATCTCCACTAGTTTTGTTTGTATGCCTGTCCAAAAATCCAGAGAGAAATTATTAGGGCATATACATTACATATTGTATATATTTGTTCCCCAATTTTTATTTTTAAGGTCAAATATCTTTCTTACTTATATATGTTTATCCACAAAAATAAATTTTAGATTTTTTCCCCATAATATTGCTACCCCTTTTTTCCTATGTACACATGGTGTTGCAAAAACCTCTACCACCCATCCAGTCTTTAGCTTTATACTTTCTGTTTCCTTAAGATGTGTCTCTTGTAGTAAAGCTATATCTACTCCTATATCTCTTAAATGTTTTAAAATTGCCTTCCTTTTTATGGGTGAGGTTATTCCCCCCACGTTCCATGTAATTAATTTTATTTTCTTGGACATAGCCTAATTTCAATTATAATAAAAATATGACATATCATCTATTCTTACTATATATATTAACATGTTACTCTCTACAATGTATGTCCTGGAAGAGGTGGGAGAGATAAAAGAAGAAGAAAAAAAAAAATCCATAATATTGCTTTTGCTACAACAATCCAGATGGTTAACCCTTTAGATGTTGCAAAAACTCCTGAGCTTCTGGAACACTGTTTATAATTTGTACCTGTCCATTATGATACATCTTTATTTTAGCTGGGTAAATCATTGTTACATTGAGACCTCTAATTAATCCACCCTGACCAGGTAGGGTTTATCCAATCACGCGTAGCACCTGATAATATTCAGAGAACTGTAGATTTAATTAATTATGCTTCAGTACACAAAATACGTTCTCTGCTTCTAGAATTTGATGCAGAGAAGCCATTCAATAGGGTCAATTGGAACTACTTGCTTAACATCCTGGAAATATTTGGGTTCAGTGGAAACTTTCTTAAAGCAATCCAGACTAATACACAGACCCTTGAGCATTGATCAAAGCAGCTGGCTATCAGTCTAAAGAAATACGAATCAAGAACAGCACTAGACAGGGGTGCCCTCTGTCATCCCTACTTTTGGCATTATGTATCTCGATACATAATGCCAAAAGTAGGGATGACAGAGGGCACCCCTGTCTAGTGCCGTTCTGCTAAAATAAGGAAAAACACAGACATCACAAGGATAGAGGTAGGACAATCCTCATATAAAGTGGAATTATTTGCAGATTATGTCATCCTAACCCTTACCAAACCTCGATTATTACTACCGCCCTGTATCACATAAGACAAAACTTCAGAAACATTTAGGGCTACAAACTTAATGAAGACAAGTGACGAGAGGGATTAAGTATTCATTTACCCCCTGAAACAAAAAAGTTACTTGACATACATTTAGATTTCGAATGGGCAAAAAAAGGCCTTTCATTCTTAGGAGTCACACTTTCCCATAATGTACACTCCCTATACTCACTCAACTACAAACCCATGTTCTCACAAATATGACAATTAACAACTAAATGGATAAAAGAAAAGATATCGTTCTTTGGCCCTATCATTGTTGCCAAAATGACAATTCTGCACAAATTATTATATCTTTTTCGATCTCAGTGCCAATTTCTAAACTAAACCAAATACAAAAAGAAATCCTTAAATTTATATGATGAGGAAAGAAGCCATGTATAAATAAAAAAATCCTTACCAAACATAAACTACGAGGGGGTTTAGGAATCCCACAACTCACAACATATTACTATGCAGCTAGGACAGCCCAGACAGCCCTCTGGCACACAAACAAAACTAACATCAGATGGGTACAACTAGAGACAGATTTAGTACAGGTACACCCAATTTGCAAATTACTTTGAACGGAAATACTTTTCATCTATAGAACATACCATGTATTTATGGGACAGATTGAAAAATAAATTCTCATTAATTACACAGCGGTCTAAAGTTATGCCCCTAGATTCCCTCGCTAACCCAATCCCAACACTCGTATTAAATAAGTGGGCGATTAGAGGTCTATACAGAATAGCAGACACCTTAAACAATAACTCATTCCTCTCATACACACAATATGCCTAACTGGACCCAACTGATAAACATAACTGGTTCCACTACTTCCAACTTAGATCTAGAATACAAGCTGTATTGCAATCTCAGCCTCTAAATGCTCCAACCTGCTTTGAAACATTATGCCTCACTAGAAGCAGACCCAGAGGTTCCATAGCTAAACTTTACCACACTTTTAACTCTCCCAAAAAATAACTAAAAAACCTTCATGCAATCTTGGGAAGCTGACAATGATTTCAATTGGGACACTGAAAAATGGATAAACACGGAACATAATATCAAAACAGCTTACAAATGGTACATGCACCCAACCAGAATACATCCAAGAGATGACAATAGGAGTGAACTCTGTTTTAGGGGCTGTGCAGAGAGAGGTACATACATGCATATGTGGTGGCACTGTAATTCAGTAACACAAACCTGGTCACGAGCTTCTAACATTTTAAGTGCTATATTCCATAGGCAAATTAACCTTACACCATCACAGGCATTACTACATGAACCGATACCAAGCCTTACCACGCATAACTGTAAACTAGTGATGACAATTTGCACTGCAACCAGATTGTGCATAGCTCGATACTGGAAAAGGGAGATCACAGACTTTACCATAGTTTTACGCAAATTAGAATACCTTTACCAAATTTACAGCACAAAAAGAGCGTTTCCTAGAGGTGTAGGAACCATGGGTCATGTATTCAAAGTCAACTAGATGGAACACTTCTCGATCTAGAGCGCTGGTGGACCAGACTTCCCCCCCACATTGAGATACCTATTTGAATACACAGCTATATGTGGGGTAATTTATGTATTCAGGATGAATTCTAATAAGTATATCTTGTTTCTGATTAGGAACTGAGTTAACAAAACTAGCTGATGTTACCTTATCTGTACCCATAATATAAGACTTTGAGTTTTAATACGAATGTAAAATGCTACTTTCCTATGGAGATGATGTATTATCTGTGTGAAAAACTTGAAAATGTAATTTATTTGTTTATATGTAAAAACCTAATAAAAAATATTTCAACAAAAAAAATGAATAAAAATGATATTGCATATTTCAAGGTTTATGTATATAAACTCACCGGCCACTTTATTAGGTACACCTGTTTAATTGCTTGGTAACACAAATTGCTAATCAGCCAATCACATTCAAACCAAGCATCAAAATAAGGAAGAAAGGGGATTTAAGTGACTTGGCATGGTTGTTGTATTGGTCTGAGTATTTCAAAAACTGCTGATCTACTGGGATTTTAACGCACAACCATCTCTAGGGTTTACAAAGAATGGTCCCAAAAAGAGAAAATATCCAGTGAGCGGCAGTTGTGTGGACGACAATGCCTTGTTGATGTCAGAGGAGAATTGGCAGACTGGTTTGAGATAAAACGGCAACAGTAACTCAAATGATAGAACGGGAGATTCTGCATAATGGATATACAGCTGAAAAATCTGCAGCAACTGAGTGATGCTATCATGTCAATATGGACCAAAATCACTAAAGGAATGTTTCCAACCCCTTGTTGAATCTATGCCACGAAGAATTAAGGCAGTTCTGAAGGCAAAAGGGGGTCCAATCCGGTACTAGCAAGGTGTACCTAATAAAGTGAAAAAAATTCCATCTTTTATTGGGATATTCAAAGCAGAAAAGACAACGTTTTGGACCTCTAGTCCTTAGTCATGTCAGTACATAAATGCAGGTAACACACCTTAATATAGGGATGGGGGTTAAAAAACCACACCTACTTAATTAACAATTCACCTGTGAATACACACACAATTTTTCTCTACAGTGTTACTTGTCCTAGAGGAGGATGCGCCATCTAGTGATAAATATATAATAATACATGTTAAAAAAATAACTATTACATATTGTTGCAAAAAATAGCAACAATTACAGAATATTATATACAGAGACTAATCCTATTGAAATATTTACAGAAAAACAGATAAATCATATTCTTTATTCATACCAACAGGTGCCATGGTTTCCAATTTGTTAATCCAGAATACTTCCTTCTATTTTAAAAAAAGCTCTCTGTTACCACCCCTTCTGGGTGAACTAATCTGGTCAATGATTTGAAACCTAAGTTGACATACCCTGTGTCCTGCCTGAACAAAGTGTTCTGCTACTGGATTTTTTATTTTGCCATTTCTGATATCAGATTTGTGTTCACATATCCTATCACGGACCATCCTAGTGGTCTCTCCGATGTAACTCCGCCCACATGGGCATTTAATCATATAAATGGCAAATGTAGTTTTGCATGTAAATAAACCCCTGATATTATATTTCTTGCCTGTACGTGGATGATAGAAGAATTTACCCTTCACCATACTATTACAACTAGCACAGACTAAACATGGGTAACATCCCATATTTTTATCTGTAATATAGCTCTGCACTCTAGTTTTTGAAGTATCTATATCAGCCTTAATTAGTCTATCTCTAAGATTCTTACTTCTCTTATAGGCCGGCATAAATCCTGACTGAAACTCAATTACATGAGGATTGCATTGGCTCAATATGTGCCAGTGTCTCCTAAGTATAGAATTAATGTTACTACTTAATGAATTAAATTTAGTAACAAAAACAACACGATTTTGCTTCATCTTAACTTTAGGTTTTGTTGTCTCAAGCAAGCTGTTACGTGACACTGTTGCCACTTCTTCAATTTCTTTGTTAACTAAATCAGTAGGGTAACCCCTCACCTTAAATTTGTCACCCATCTGGTTCAACCTCTGTCTAACCAATTTGTCCTCTGACACAATTCTTCTTACTCTCAGGAGTTGACTCCGAGGTAAAGACCTTTTAAGGGATTCTGGGTGAAAGCTATCAAAGTGAAGCAGGCTGTTTTTGTCAGTAGACTTAGTAAACAGATCTGTTCCAAAACTATTGCCTAATTTATAGACTTTGGTGTCAAGAAATTCAATACTTTCCTCACTGTGCTTAAGTGTAAACTTGATATGTGTAGTTGCACTATTCAGCTGATTGACAAACTCCCATAAGGATCCAATGTCGCCCAACCACACTCCAAATATATCATCTATGTAGCGCCACCAGGTGGCGCCACATAGAATGAAGAGATTCTTCTCAAAGACAAATCTCTCCTCAAAGATGTTCATAAATATATTTGCGTATGTTGGGGCGACATTGGATCCCATGGCCGTACCCTGTCTTTGAATATAAAATTCATCTTGAAAAAGAAAATAATTACACCTGAGCACAATTTCAAGAAGTTCCAGAACAAAATCAATTTGACAACTATTAAACGTGCTGTATTGTTGCAGAACTTTTTTTACTGCTCCTATGCCAGATGCATGTGTTATAGAGGTGTATAGACTAGATACATCTAAAGTATATAAGATACTTTTCTCAGTTGCAATGTTCAAATCATTTAATTTAACCAAAAAATTACTAGTATCTTTAATATAAGAGCTAGATAGTTCTACAAAAGGTCTTAGAATGTGATCAAGATAGATAGAAATAGATAGAAATATTACACACTGAATTCATGCTGGAAATAATAGGTCGCCCTGGGGGGGCCTGTAAATTTTTATGGACCTTAGGTAAGGTATATAGTACTGGTTTTTGTGCATATTCACGAGATAGGAACAAAATTTCCTTTTTACCAATGATGCCATTTTTAAAGGCAAATAAAATCTTTTGGTTGATTTCCTTTTCGATATTAAAAATAGGATTATATGGTAAACATTGGTAAACCTCGTTATCAGATAATTGGGACTTGATTTCTTTCACATAATAATCTTTATCAAGAAGAACTGTTGCTCCGCCCTTATCTGCAGATTTCAAATTTACATTTTTGTTCATTTGTAAAGATTTTAAAGCTTCTATAGACCTATTATCCAAATGACCCTTATTCGGACCCTGAGGGGCTGCATATTTATTAACCTTTGTCTTCTTTAATACCTTATATTGTAGATTTTTCACATCATCTAATACCAGTTTTGAAAAGATATCAATACTGCTATCATAATTTGCTGGCATGTATTTGCTTTTAACCTTAAGACCAAGATTTTTAAGATGTAACTCACTCAAATTTACTGCAGCATTATCAGATTTATCACCATAACCATCATTGGAAAACATAGATTTTAATTTTAATGTTCTAAAAAATTTAAATAAATCTTTCTCTATCTCAAAAAAAATCACATTTGGAAAAAGGGCAAAAAGAAAGTACACGTTGTAATAATGAAGATTCAGTCTCTGTAATCTGTACCTTTGATAAATTTAAAACTAATGATTCACCCTTGTTCCCCGTCTGTTCCGATTGCTCCTTCGAGGTACCATGCCTATGTCTCCGTCCCCCACGTCTGATCCTGCGCCTGTCTTCGAGTCCCCCGTTGAGGACCCCAATTCCTGGCTCGTATTCGATGTTCCCCCATGTCGGCGTCTGTTGTATCTCCGTCTCCGATAACCAGAAGCCCCTCTGACGTCATTTCCGGTCCGTTCCAATTTCCAGACTGTGTTACTACTTTAAGGGTTTTTGTGTGGTACCCTTACAGCTTGCACCACATTGTTATCTAAGTGCTGTACCACTTGGACTGTGTACCTAATAAAGTGGCCAGTGAGTGTATAAATGTGTATTTATATATGTATTTATATATATATGTTTATGTGCACATACATATTTACACATATCATTAGCTTGCCATTTGTAATCGAGCCCTATAAAGGATAATTTTGAAAATATTTATAGCTGTTCTATTTTGTGTTTTTTTTCTATTCTTGTACTACAAAACTTTGAGACCTGCAACAGAAACCGATTAATACAGTGGGACCTTGACTCTTTCAAATGTCATACTAATATATACCATTTGCTGTCATGTACTATTTGTGAGCAATTTATTTAGTTTTAGTCCTTGTTACCATACTATCAATAAAATAGACAATGCTTCAATTTAAGGAGTTGTTGCACTTTTTTTATCAACTACACACTTATAATTTTGTTATGAACACAATGAAATATAATATATATGGAAAATGCTATTGAAGTGGAAAAGTAAACTAAATGCCCTATGGGTCATTTCTCCCAAGTGTCATATGATAATTGTATAATAGATTTCTTAGAATTATGTTCAGAATACTGTCATGAATCACTGCTCCCAAAATGACCAAAGGTTATTGAATTTATCTCAGAGGTTTGGGCTATGCTCCTGCTAGTAATATATTTCTAATATCTTTACGGTCAATGCCCTCAAAATAACCTTGTGTTAACTGACTGAGAGTCACAGTGCTTAGCAGATAATGGATCATGAGCATGACATAGGAATTACATATCTACCATGCACAACATATATACATGAAACACCTACTGAATGTCTACAAATAAAATAGGAGTCAATCACAATCCTTTAGGAAAGCGTATCTAATGATTTATCTTCAAAAACTCTCATAGAATTTAAAGGTGATTTTTGCGATTGACAATATATCATTACTATATTTATATTTCATGGTATGTGAAATAGCCCATGGCATGTATATTTTTGCTTAGATTTTAATAAATAATATTGAAAATTACCAAGTGACCTCTGCTATTACTTTAATCACCTTACTAAAGTGTCATCAAGGGTAACCACATGTAAAATCCCTATTTTCATATGGGCTTTTGGGGGCATACCCCTCAACTGTCCCGATTTTCGCGGGACAGTCCCTAATTGAGGGGTCTATTCCGCTGTCCCGGTGAGAGTAACGTCGTACCACTGCACTGATTCATTTTTTTGGGGAAAAACTTCCATTGGGTCCTTCTGTTACGTCAGTCTGTCAAGTGACGTTTGCTCCCAATATCGCTGCAGTGAGTCTAAACGTGGCTCCTTTTAAGCATGTGATCGCAAGTGGGTGCTAAACATGTGGAAGTGAGTCTCTGTGTATGCGGATCATTTCAACACTTGAACCAACTCTCTGCTGTGAGTCGTGACCCATGAGTACTGTACCTGTGACAGTCAGTGTACTGTGTTGTGAACTACTAGTCTGAGCTCAGGTGGGTGCAGATCCGGTGCTGGGGTAACTACTCTGTACTGTGTCACAAATACCTAAAATAATAATGGTGAAGAATTAATTTCTATGTATAAAACATTTAAGCAGTACAGAAAGCATTAAATAATTGTATACAGACCCCACACAATTAAATAACAAAAGGCACTGTGTAAAGACATTATTTGCAATCTTAATCTAAAGACAGGAGAGTGCAGGAGTGAAGGAGGTAAGATGGGGCTGTAAATAATGTGTGCTGCCATGCAGGACAGGACATAAAGGCTCCCAGCTCCCATCAGAACTCATGCTTTTTTTAACCTCTATGCTCCTGTTAGAAATAGTTGTTATGCTGTGTGCATTGCTTAGGATGGTGTTCTCTAATCTTCCTCCTCATTTTCTCTTTCATTTTTTTTTTCTTGTGTGGGTCAGCATGCCATAGTTTTATATATATATATTGATTCAAAGAGAGCACTCTCACTTCCAAAGTTTTTAAATGCCAGGGTGCAAGCAGATATGTATATAAATGAAAGAAAGCACTCTCTGGTCTTTTGGTGAATATTTAATAAATCAAGCGTGACGTTTTCGGGGACACACTCCCCTTCCTCAGACAAAAGGAAGGGGAAGGGGAGTGTGTCCCCGAAACGTCACGCTTGATTTATTAAATATTCACCAAAAGACCAGAGAGTGCTTTCTTTTATATATATATATATATATATATATATATATATATATATATATATATATATATATATATATATATATCAGTCTCATATATATAGGCACTCACATGATTTAAAAAAAAAATAATTAAAGCTTTATTGAAGAGATTTCTTAAAAGTCAATGTTGACGATTCGGCCCAAAGTCGGGCCTTTATCAAGACAACATGCCATATTAAACTGGCATAATGCAAACACAGAAGCGGCTCCAAGCCGTCCCCCAGCGTCACTATTCTACCTATTGACGCTGGGAGGATGGCTTGGAGTTGCTTCTGTGTTCGCATTATGGCAGTTTAATACGGCATGTTGTCTTGATAAAGGCCCTACTTTGGGCCGAAATGTCGACATTGACTTTTAAGAAATCTCTTCAATAAAGCTTGAATTATATTTTAAAAAAATCCTGCTAGTGCCCATATCTATGAGACTGTTATATACTTTTTGGATTGCATTCAGGTCATCTAAGGAACACTAAGGGGCCAATTTATCAAGTCCCGTATTCTGCCTAATACAGCTGTTTCCGAGTGAGCCCTCAGACTCGCCATAAACAGGAGTTAAGAAGCAGCGGTCTTAAGACCACTGCTCCTTAACTCGTCCGCCACCTCTGAGGCGGCGGACAGCAATCCGCCTGATCTTATAAGATCAGGTGGATTGACACCCCCTGCTAGCGGCCAATCTGCAGGGGGCAGCATTGTACAAGCAGTTCACCAGAACTGCTTGTGCAATAATAAATGCCGACAGCGTATGCTGTCAGCATTTATCGATGTGCAGCGGATCATGTCCGCTCACACTTTCATAAAT
Organism: Bombina bombina; assembly: GCF_027579735.1. Taxonomy (NCBI): domain Eukaryota; kingdom Metazoa; phylum Chordata; class Amphibia; order Anura; family Bombinatoridae; genus Bombina; species Bombina bombina. The sequence goes on from NC_069509.1 coordinate 102,090,164, forward strand.
CGGCCCCTAAGGGTGGAGTGCTTGGTGATTAACATTCTACTATATATATATATATATATATATATATATATATATATACACACACACTTTTCTAAAAGGGTGTCCCTCTTTGGAAGTTTGAAATGTTGGGAGGTATGTTATTAATATAGATCAGAGAGGCCCCATTGTGCAGTACAAAAATAAAAGTACTTTTTTTTTTCTTGGAAGGTGTTCACTGTTACCACAGTGATCACCTGAATATACAGACAAAATTCACAAGACAGGGACTTGTCTACTGTAAAATAAAAATAAACGTAATTAGGGTTCTCTAGGCATACAAGTATCTCACAAAAGTGAGTACACCCCTCACATTTTTGTAAATATTTTATTATATCTTTTCATGTGACAACACTGAAGAAATGGCACTTTGCAACAATGTAAAGTAGTGAGTGTACAGCCTGTATAACAGTGTAAATTTGCTGTCCCCTCAAAATAACTCAACACAGCCATTAATGTCTAAACCGTTGGCAACAAAAGTGAGTACACCCCTAAGAGAAAATGTCCAATTTGGGCCCAATTAGCCATTTTCCCTCCCCGGTGTCATGTGACTCATTACTGTTACAAGGTCTCAGGTGTGAATGGGGAGCAGGTGTGTTAAATTTGGTGTTATTGCTCTCACACTCTCTCCTACTGGTCACTGGAAGTTCAACATGGCACCTCATGGCAAAGAACTCTCTGAGGATCTAAAAGAATTGTTGCTCTACATAAAGTTGGCCTAGGCTATAAGAATATTGCCAAGACCCTGAAACTGAGCTGCAGCATGGTGGGGAAGACCATGCAGCGGTTTCAAAGGACAGGTTCCACTCAGAACAGGCCTCGCCATGGTCAACCAAAGAAGTTGTGTGCACGTGCTCACACAGAGGTTGTCTTTGGGAAATAGAAGTATGAGTGCTGCCAGCATTGCTGCAGAAGTTGAAGGGGTGGGGGGTTAGCTTGTCAGTGCGTAGACCATACGCCGCACACTGTATCAAATTGGTCTGCATGGCTGTCATCCCAGAAGGAAGCCTTTTCTAAAGATGATGCACAAGAAAGTCTGCAAACATTTTGGTGAAGACAAGCAGACTAAGGACATGGATTACTGGAACCATGTCCTGTGGTCCGATTAAACTGAGATAAACGTATTATGTTCAGATGGTGTCAAGCGTGTGTGGCGGCTACCAGGTGAGGAGTACAAAGACAAGTGTGTCTTGCCTACAGTCAAGCATGGTGGTGGGAGTGTCATGATCTGGCCCTGTATGAGTGCTGCCAGCACTGGGGAGCTACAGTTCATTGAGGGAACCATTAATGCCAACATTTACTGTGACATACTGAAGCAGAGCATGATCCCCTCTTTTCGGAGACTGGGCCGCAGGGCAGTATTCCAATATGATAACGACCCCCAAACACACCTTCAAGACGACCACTGCCTTGCTAAAGAAGCTGAGGGTAAAGGTGATGGAGTGGCCAAGCATGTCTACAGACCAAAACCCTATATTGAGCATCTGTGGGCCATCCTCAAATGGAAGGTGGGGGAGCGCAAGGTCTCTAACATCCACCAGCTCTGTGATGTCATCATGGAAGAGGACTCCAGTGGCAACCTGTGAAGCTCTGGTGAACTTCATGCCCAAGAGGGTTATTAAGGCAGTGCTGGAAAATAATGGTGGCCACACAAAATATTGACACTTTGGGCCCAATTTGGACATTTCCACTTAGGGGTGAACTCACTTTTGTTGACAACAGTTTAGACATTAATGAGTGTGTGTTGAGTTATTTTGAGGGGACAGCAAATTCACACTGTTATACAGGTGGTACACTTACTACATTACATTGTAGCAAAGTGTCATTTCTTTAGTGTTGCCACATGAAAAGATATAATAAAATATTTGCAAAAATGTGAGGGGTGTACTCACTTTTGTGAGATACTGTAACAGATTTTTTTTGTTGGACATACATGGCTAGATTACAAGTTGACCGCTAATTTATCCCTCTCCCGTAAACAGGCAAATTCGCCCATTCATGGGCGCTATAATTAACTAGTCATTGCAAGTGTCTTGTTATTGCTACTGCGAGCAATTAATGCTCAAAAAAATTAACCAGAGGTCAGACCTGTGCCCCAACTGCCCACCCAAAAAAAAAGTGTAGTGCCTTTTAGAATATTAAAAAGCTGAGCATTTTTATTTTTTTTTAAAAAACTGCACTAAGGAGTTTTTAGAGGTTAAAAGGGGCAGGTGTGGGGTGTTAGAAAAAAAATGTCACTGCCTTTACATTACAGTTTATGGGGACTGTGTGTTCGCTATAAATATATTTGTATATGCTTATATGCTTGTATATGCTTATATACATACTGTATATATATTTATGTGTTAAATATGGAGCCTATAGAAGCATGCTGAGCATTCGTGAGCACAAAGCTTCTGTACAATGCAAAAGCGAGGTCACGTTCGCATTGGACCTAACTGGTAATACCAGTGCACATTTGCATGCACTGGTATTACTAAGTTGAGTGCAAATATTGCTTTCGCGGCAGCAATATTTTGCACTCAACTTGTAATCTAGCCCATAATGTCCTATTCATTTGCAAATCCACATGTGTTTTTATTTACTTTATTTGAATACATCTTATTTGTATTACTGCTCCTGCTAAGGGAGCTGAAATCAAGGGATTTGAAGAGCCTCCCCCATCCAGTTCCCTTTCAGCTGTCTAAGTTTTGCTTGTTCTGCCCCCATTGTGCCGTGGTCAGCAATCAGCAATCCCCCTGATCAGCAATCCCCCTGCATTATGAAAAGGGCTTGTCATTCGCAATGCTAATGACGAGCTTTAGCTCATTAAGTGCATCGAAGCAGTTAAATTATATATCAATATATATAAATAGCAGTGCAAATTCTAATTTGAATCATGTTCTAAACATTGCCTGTGAAATATATACAAGAAAGTTGTAATCTCTTAAAGCACTTCAACATTAAAGAGACATTTTTTTATTTTTTTTATTTTTGTTTATTTATTTCAACAATGAGCATATTTACATTTGCCGACAGATAGGAACAAAAAGAACATAGATTTATAAATCAGTTTGAATCATCCTTTACATATACCGTTCTTACGAAAAGAAAGAAAAAACAATTTTCTGGTTTCCCATTTTATATAGCCAACCCATCTCAGTCGGTCTGCTTCTTCAAAGAAAAAGGAAAAGAAAAGAAGAAAAAAGAAAAATAAAATAAGGGGGAAAAAAAAAAAAAAAAAAAAAGGGGAGGGGAAAAGGAGACAACCCCCTCTCCCCCCCCTCTCCCCCCCGCCTCCACCCCCCTACCAAATGTTTAACTGAACTAGTTCAGAATTTCTAAACGGAAAAATCAGATACTCTATTTCATTCTCTGGGTAACTTTTAATGAAAACTGACCATTTTTAAAAAAATAATTTGATCTCATCCTCATTACTTAGATTGGTATCCCTTTGTTCTAGCATACATTGTTTTTAAGGTGGTTTTTGACTTCTAATATTGTAGGAGCCCTTCGTTTTTTCCAGCATTTTATAATTAAATATCTGGATGCAAGAATTGAAAGGATTATTAATTTTTCCTGAGGATGCTGCTCTTCGTTCTTAATACAAAAAACTACCTGTGAAAATGTAAGACCCGGAGAGGAGACCAGCAGCGTATTGTTTAGCCAGTATTCTAATTTATACCAAAATTGCCTGATTTTCGGGCATCCCCAAAACATATGTTTTAAATCGGCTGCAAGGAGAGAGCATTTTGGACATCTGTTAAAGTTTAAATTATGTAGTTCAAAACCCTTCTCTGGAGTGAAATATGCTTTATGCAATACTTTGACATGTGCCTCTCTCCAGTTTGCTGAGAGTGTGGCCTGAGTTACTTTTCTGATAGATTTTTGTATAAATTTTAATTCTATGTCGTTTGGGACTGTTAAACTATTCCAACCTGACGTTATCTGCTCTAGCATAATAAGTCCTTTTATGCTATTTTGGGATCTGTAGCAAAAATTAATTGATGAGTAGCCACTCTTTGTTAAAATCAGCCAGCTTTCCAATTTTCCCAGGTCCCAGCTCCAACCTGACTTTCTAACCAATTCTGAGATATAATGTCTTAATTGTAGATATGCGAAAAATTCATTATTTTCTAGTTTAAATTCATTTTTTAATTCCTCAAATGTTTTTACACAATTTAAATCTTTCTTGACAAGTTGCTGAACTTTCTTTAGGCCCTTAGAGGACCACTTTTCAAATATTTCCGAGGTTAGTCCTGGCGAGAAATTCGGGTTTCCCTTTATTGGGATATACTGTGAGACAGTGCAGTTTACTTTTAGGAGGGTCCCTATCTTCCACCAGGCTTTGATGGGATTCAGGATAGTTTTAAGTTTTTTAATTCCCGGTGGTAATGTTTTAGGTTCACAATGCGCTAGAGCTACAGGAAGAAATGGATAACAAATATTTTCATCTACTAAATTGTTGGTCACATAGTTTTTAGAAAGGAACCAATCTATCACTGTACGTGCTAGGAAAGCGAGGTTATATGATCTTATGTCTGGCAGTGCTAAACCACCATATTTTTTTCCTACAGAGAGTTTGGACATTGATATCCTAGATCTCTTCCCTTGCCAAATAAAATTCCTAATTGCAGAATTGAGAGACCGAATATCTTTTTCGAATAACATTATGGAAGTATTTTGTAAAACGTAGAAAAGTTTGGGTAGAAGAACCATCTTAAACAATGCTATTCTCCCTGAGAGAGAGATTGGTAGATTTAACCAGGCTTTCAACTTCTCTTGAATTGTCGAGAGAATTGGTATTATGTTAAGTTCATATAGATCTAGAGGGTTAACTGGTATATTAATTCCCAGATATTTAAATGAATCTGTCACCTCTTTAAATGGGCAGCTTCTTAGTGAATCGTTTTTCTTTCTAAGCCAGAGGATCTCTGGCTTAGATGGATTTATTTTGTAGCCCGTAAAGGATCCAAACCTAGCTATTATATATAGGAGTTCAGGTATATTTCTCTTTGTATTTGATATGTAGAGAAGTATATCATCCGCATAGAGCGCGATTTTTACTTCATGTTTAAATAAAGTTATCCCTTGAAGAGATTGTCTAATTTTTATTGCCAGAGACTCTATGGCTATATCAAATATGAGAGGAGATAGGGGGCAACCCTGGCGCGTACCCCTTTGAATTCCAATTTCCGATGATAGAAGATTATTGACTATTATTTTTGTAGACGGATTTTTATATAGATTTTCTACAAAACTAGGAAATTTGCCTGTTATTCCAAATTTAACAAAAGATGTGAATATGTGACTATAATACACGGAGTCAAAGGCCTTCTCAGCGTCAATTGCAACTATTGCCATGTCTGGGTCGCCCCCCACCTCCTCCCCTATACCTGCCTTCTGAGAGAAATATTCTGTAATTGTTAATACTTCTCTAATTTTGGAAACTGAGTTACGGAGCTTGAGGAACCCTGCTTGATCGTTATGTATAACATGAGTAAGGGCAGTTTGAAGCCTGCTAGCTAGAATTGAGGCTAGAATTTTATATTCTGAATTGAGGAGGGCTATGGGACGGTAGGATTCTTTTTGGGTAGGATCTTTCCCCCCTTTTAACAATAAGGTTGAATATGAGGCCGTGAAACTGGGAGGTATCGTTTTACCATTGATGTAAAAATCATTAAATAAATTGCAGAGGTATGGTACTACCTCGGGGGCTAAGATTTTATAAACCTCATTAGGGAGCCCGTCTGGGCCTGCCGCTTTATTAGATGAAAGTTCTGCAATTATTTTACTGACTTCCTCCTCCGATATTGGTTTATTTAGATTAGAAATAATTTCTTCTGGAACTATGGGGCACACTACTTTGCTCCAGAACTCCTGAGCCTGAGCCGTACCAGGGGCTTTTGATGCATAAAGGTTTTTGTAATATTTTGTGAATACTTCTAAGATATCTTCTGATTTAGTATATGTTGTGCTTTCTTGTTGAATTCTGTTAATAAGAGAGGGGTTTTTTTCCCCCTTAACTAATCTAGCCAATAATTTGCCTGATTTATTGCCAAACCGATACATTTTTGCCTGGAATCTAAGGTCTTTTTGAGTTTCTAAGAGTAATGTAAATGCATCCCTTTCAATTTTGGCTTTAACATATCTTGACCAGTTAAAAGGTGTCTTATGCAGAAGAAAGAGGTTATAAGAATTTATAACAAAGTTAGTAACTTCTTTCTCTCTGTTTTTCAGTTTCTTATTTAACTTGGCAGCATACGCGATGATTTCTCCTCTCATAACTGCTTTTGCGGCGCCCCAAAAGATTTCTGGTCTATCTATGTAATCTATGTTAATTTGAATGTATTCTTTGAATTTATCTGTCAGATGTTTTTTGAATTTTATGTCATTTGCTAAGTAATAAGGGAACCTAAATCTTAATGGAGCTATTTTCAGGCTGTTTAATTGTACCTCGAGAAAGATGGGGGAATGATCTGATATTGTTATAGGTGTAATTCCTGCTTTTATGTCTTTAGAACATAACCTCTCATCCACTAAAAATAGGTCTATTCTAGATAGGGTTTTATGCGCCCTAGATAAACATGTAAAATCTTGCACATCGGGGTTCTGAATCCGCCATACATCCTTAACCAATAAGTTCTGATAGAGAGTTTTAAAAATTTTTGTTTCTAGTTTGTCTTTTTTAGATTTTAATTGTCTGGTATTACATCTCATTCTATCTAAAGGGGATTGTGGGGCCATATTAAAGTCCCCACCTATAATCAGGAAACCTTCAGTATGGAACAATAAATTAGATTGCAACAGATTCCAAAATTCGTAGTTTAGCTCATTGGGTGCATATAAATTACATAGTGTGTATATTTGCTTGGCTATTCAAATTTTCATCATTACAAATCTCCCCTCCGGGTCACTTTTTGTCTGAAGTATGTTGCATTTCAATCTTTTACCTAACATTATTGCCACGCCTCTCTTCCTTCTAATACAAGGTGAGGAAACTATTTCTTTAATCCAAGAGCCTTTAAGTTTCATTATTTCTTCTATGTTTAAATGTGTTTCTTGAAGAAACATTATATCTGCTTGTAATTTACGCATGTGAGAGACTATGGCTTTTCTCTTTATGGGAGTTGAAATTCCTCCAACATTCCAGGATATTATCTTAAATTTCTCTAGTGAATTAGTCATAATTATTTATTGATTTAAATTGCGTGAAATTAAAAACACTATGGGGAGAGAGAAGCAACAAAGAGGAGGGGAGAGCTGGAGGGAGAGGGAGAGGGAGAAGAGGAAGGAGAGAAGAAAAAAAAAAAAAAAAGGGGGGGGGGGAGAAGGGTAGGGGGGGCCGGAGGGGAAAAAAAAAAAATTTATATACATTTTTAAACCATGACACTCTATTTTATGATTAGAGGGGGGAACCAGTCCCCTCTCTTTTCCCCTATCACGAAGTGAGATTCTTTTCATGAATTGTATTCCTACTATTACATCCATATTCTACTTTTACAGTAAAAAGGAGAGTAAGTTTTTACTTTTGTTTTTAACCAATAGACTCTTTCTGAAGAAAAGATTATCCCTCAGATTCTAATTCTGCATAGAGCTTCTCTGCTTCTTTAACATTGTCAAAGAAATGAGTACTCTCCCCAATAACTACTTTTAGTTTGGATGGATAGATTAGAATTGCCCTATAACCCTTTTGGATGAATTTTGAACAGATAGGTTTTAAATCTCTCCTTTTTATTGAGGTTTCTGCTGAGTAGTCCTGAAATATTAAGATTTTAACCCCGTCTATACTGATCGGTTGTTTTTTTCTGTACTGTTGTAGCATTCTAACTTTGTCTAGATAATTCAGGAAGCGGGCAATGACTGGCCTAGGTCTTCTATTGGTATTATTGTCTGACTGTGGGGGGCCAATTCTATGGGCTCTTTCAACTATTGCCTGTGAGTCTGGTATTTCCAAAAGTTGACCCAGTGTCTCTGTTATAAATGCTGATAGATTTTCATATTTTTTTCCTTCAGGTATGCCAATTATCCTTAAATTATTTCTTCGGGAGCGGTTTTCTAGGTCTTCTAACCTCGCCTGTATTTTTTGTAATTTAATTCCTGCATCATCTAATTTAGAGCCTTGAGCAACTGTAAGATCCTCTAAATCGGACACCCTTTGCTCTGTTTCTTGCAATCTACTTGAAAATTGTCTAATTTCCTGGGATAACGATTCTATGTCTTGTTTTATTTCACTTCTAAGAGTGTCAAACTTGGGGGTCAGTGCTTCTGAGATATTGGAAACCAGATTTTGCAGGTTTAATACTTCACTTATTGGGTTTAAATTAGTTGTAGGATGCATTTCTGCTACTGTCTCAGTGGAGCCTTTGGGTTTTTTGTCTCTGTGTCTGCCCGCCATACTTAGAGATGTGATTTTAGAGGAAGTATTGAGAAACTTATCCATGTGCCAAGTGTCAGTGTGGATAATCAATTAATATAGAGAGGACACCAAAATGGTGAATTATATCTAGAAGTGCAAGTGTTAAAAAAAAAAAAAAAAAAGGGGGGGGAAAGGGGGGGATGTGTTTGTGAAAGTGGTCGAAGGGAAATAGGGGGTGAGAAAAAAAAAAAAAAAAAAAAGGGGAAAATCAATTAAGTGATTGTTTATATGTGACTTAAAAGAGTAAGGACCCTTGTGTGAAATTGTGAGGATAGTTTCCAATTTATATTTATCAGATATTGGCGTATGAGTATGCAATTACAGTGAATGTTTAGCCCAAATGGCCTTTTCAGCCCTCAGGTCTTATGTCCCCTTTCTCCACTAGTGTGAAAATTTTTATTAGTTTTCCTACACTTAGAATGTGTTGATCCTCTACCCTATATGGGCTTTAGTTTAGTTCTATCCTTAAGAGGATTTAATTATATAACCACATTACAGAAGGTAATTTCACAGTTTACTAGGCGTTGCCCCTTATTTAAATGTTTGTATTTTGGGCTGAGGTCTTATCCTATGAAGCCTAGACCAGAAAGCTTCTATGTGAAAACCCTTAGTCTTAACACAATTTGAAATGAATCATACAGCCTTGATATCTTATTTATAATGTAGGTTATCCCTCTTACCCTTCTGCACAATGTATAATCTAACCTGAATACTTTACTATTTATTTAAGCTAGCTTTATTACACCATGCTTAACTTCTTGAAAAAGTTTAGAATATATGCACTTTAGTACTGACCCTACAATTAAGAGCCTGTCTGTATGACAAGTACTTTTTTGTTCAAACACCAAAACAGTAAACTATTACATATAATAATCAGAGATAACATGAGAAGTTGCACGGCTACCCATAGGGCTGCAACCAATGAACATTGACATTTACAGCAGTGAAACAAACCCCCTCTGGGAAGGAGAAATAACAAGGCTAGTTATGCAAAAAAAAGGGAAAAAAAAGAAGAGAACCCCCCCCCCCCAGAGATTTTTTATCTACTTTCCCTCTCCTTCCTTTATACAAAAGAGCAGTCCCTTTTTTTTCTTTTTCTTTTATTCAGCCAGATGCAGCAATCCAGACTTAGGACAAAATCTTTTATGAGGCTTAAAATTTCTTTTTTTCTGTGAAGTTCTGTTCTGGCAGATATTGGTAAAGAAACAGGGAGAGAAACTTTTTGTAATACTAGTAACTCTTGGCAACTTTGTACTTTAAATCGCCCCTTTTACTTCTGTTCCTTGTGTCTTTTATTGATACTTTGAATTATCAAAGGTCTTGCGGACCTGATCCGACAGTGCGGGAATGCGAGACCTCGCTGAATGCGGAGAGCAATACGCTTTTCGTATTCAGCATTGCACCAGCAGCTCACAAGAGCTGCTGGTGCAACTACGCCCCCTGCAGATTTGCGGCCAATGGGCCGCCAGCAGGGAGGTGTCAATCAACCCGATCGTACTCGAACAGGTTGAATTCCTGTCCACCTGCTCAGAAAAGGGGGACAGGGTTATGGAGCAGCGGTCTTTAGACCGCTGCTTCATAACTGCTGTTTCTGGCGAGTCTGAAGACTCGCCAGAAACACGGGCCCTCAAGCTCCATTCGGAACTTGATAAATGGGCCTCACTGTCATGAACAGGATTTAACCATTTGCCATTCTATCTTATTTGTAGGCAACTGTTATAATTTCTATAGGTTTTTATTGAAAATCTTGTTTTGAATAATCGTAATTTACAATATCTAGACATTTGTGTCTTACAGTAATAGAAATGCCCCAAAGACAAATCAGGACAATGTAAACTGCTGAGGGACATTAGCATTAAAAATGATCAGTTTATAGTGGGCAATAATTAATTAATGGCAAAGTTATGAAAACCTCATGATTTTGGGATCTTGGGCTTTCATTTTTCTTTTTTTCTTATATCTTCTCTGTGCACTGCATTGCCATGCTTCCCATTTACAACTTTTTTTTAACACAAATCAGAACCCTGTCTCAAAACTCAAACTTTTGGAACCACTGATTTTCATTAAACACATCTAGTAAACCAGATCCAAGGAGCAATTTAGTCTTATTGCTACAATTATGAGCCAAACTGTCAACACAGATTGACAAGGCAGGTCTTCTGTCAAGACACAGCCCTGGGGTCAATTAAATGTAAATTTGCTTTATATTAAATCAGGAATGTCTTAATATTTTAAGTTTTAAAGACATTTTATGAGACAGGTCATGTGTGGTATCAAATTAATCCTTATGTTTTCATGATGTGATTGCTTATAAGTGTAGGAGTATTGTTATAAAAGGTGATCAAATCATTAGGTATCCTACAATTTCTACCAGGGTTAGGGAGCTGGTTTATGACCTGCCATAAAAGGGGTGTCTATATTGTTTGACCCTCTCTGAAGAGGGTCTGGCCAGAAACCTGACCTCAGCTCAGTGTTGAATTCAGCTAAATGATATTGTCATTATGCTATATTATTATTTTGTTAGTTTATTATATATGCATGTACTCAAAGGAATATTTATTATGAACAAAAAATAGTTAATTATGTTTTACCATTCTTTACTATTTTAACTACTTTATCAAAGAGACTATTTATAACAATATTGTGTTTTGTTTGTTTAAGAGCCAGAAACATCTGGAGCCAGAAAAATACAATGTGCTTTTTACATATCAGCCTTAAAGGGCCATGATACTCAAATGTTGAAACACTTGAAACTGATGCAGCATAGCTCTAAAAAGCTGACAGGAAAATATCACCTGAACATCTCTATGTAAAAAAGAAAGATGTTTTACCTCAAAAATTCCTCAGTAGCCACATCCCATTGTAAAGGACTTCTAAGCAGCAAGTATGTCTGTCCCAGGACAGCGGAAGGAGCGAGCTTTCGTGCACTCCCATCTTAATTCCCTATTAAGTTTGAGGAAGTTTACTATGAAATCTCATGAGAGTTAAGTGAAATCTCATGAGATCACAGTAAAAGAGTTAATGACCTCAGCACTGTTGATGCTGATTGGCTGCTGTTCATTTCTTCAATTTATTTTTTGTTTACCTGCAGCTGGACAGCAGCTGAGTGTAACTTTTTACACAGAACTTACTCTGCTGAACTGAGGAGATTGTGAGGTAAAATATCTTCCTTTTTTTACATAGAGATGCTTAGGTGATATTTTCCTGTCAGCTTTTTACAGTTATACTGCATCAGTTTCAAGTAATTTAGCATATGAGTACTATGTCCCTTTAAGATGGATACAATGAAATAACAAATTGTCAATCCAGAAAGAAGAAAAATGGAAAGCAAAATGTCAGTATATACAATTTGGATAGTAGAGTATCACTTAGCTATGCTCTAATGTCTGAAGCGCTATGTTTAAATACAATACCATAAAAAAACAGTCTAACTACAATAAAACAAAAAAACAAAACAACACTTCAGATCAGATATTTAGAGCACTCCTGGGAGAATACTCCCTTTCAATTCTTGATTAGGAAAATTTGAGAAACACCATTTCCCTATTAGTTGCTCTTTCAAAATATACAGAGAGGAGGAAAAGGGTTCTGTTATAAACGTTGCAGTGTTTCAGGCAAAGTGGTAATAAAAATCTCCCATTTAGCAAATAAGCCTTTTATTCTAGTGTGTACATGGCCCTGCTCAATTCTCAATTGTATATATATTTTGTTTCCTAAAGCTGTGAAAGTGTGAGGGGAATTAGACACCCATTGTAGGAGAACTAACTTCCTTGCCAATAACAATACAGATCCAAATTTAGAATGTTTACCTGTCTCTCTATCCTCCATTAAAAGCAAGATTAAAGTCCACGTTAGGGATAATGTAATCTTATGTTTTGATTTTAACCAATTTTTTGTCATCTTCCAAAACTCATGCAATTTTGGGCAGTCCCACGTTAAAGGGCCAGATTACAAGTGGCACGCTAACAGTTATGCGCAATCGAAAAGGGGTTTATCGCACATCGGGTGTATCTTTCGTATTACAAGTTGAAAGTAAGGGGCCGATTTATCAAGCTCCGTATGGAGCTTGATGTCCCTTGTTTCCGGCCAGCCTGAAGGCTAAGGTCTAAAGACTGCTGCTCTGAGGCTGCGGACAGAAATCGACATCCCCTGCTAGCGGCTGATTGGCCACAAATCTGCAGGGGGCGGCTTTGAACCAGCAGTTCACAAGAACTGCTGGTGCAATGATAAATTCCGACAGCGTATGCTGTCGGCATTTATTGATGTGCGGCGGACATGATATGCCACATCTTATCATGTCCGCTCGCACATTAATAAATATACCCCCATATGTGATCACTTTGGCACAATTGAAGTTAATGCGCGTTGGGATAGCACGTCCTCAGAACTTTGGTTAACTGTTTTGGGGAGAAAAAAATGTCACAAAACACATAAAAAAAATCATTACAAAGTACAGTTACAATAATAACACCATGTGATAAAAATTATTATTTTTTTAACAAATTGCACAAAAAAGTTATAAGGGCTCAAAGATATGAGGTCTCAGGCAGGCAAAGGGCTTTAACATAAAGATACATACTTACATATACATAGTAACATAGTAACATAGTGGATGAGGTTGAAAAAAGACCGAAGTTAATCGAGTTCAACCTATACAAATCTAAAATATATACAAAAAGCTCCAGTTAAGCTTAAATAATCCTACTAAAGGTGACCCATTTAATACTAGCAATCAAATCCATGAATTTTGTTTATAGACAGAAATGTATCCAAATAATTTTTAAATGTATCTAGGGTATTAGCATTCACTACCTCCTTTGGTAATGAGTTCCACAATTTTATTGCTCTTACAGTGAAAAAACGTTTCCGTTGCAGGAGATTAAATCTCCTTTCCTCCAACCTTAAATTGTGACCTCTGGTCACAAACAATTTTCTTGGAATAAATAAAGCTTCCGCCATCTCTGTATATGGGCCTTGAATATATTTATATAAAGTAATCATGTCACCTCTTAAGCGCCTTTTTTCTAAAGAAAACAGACCCAGTTTGGCTAGCCTCTCCTCATAGGTTAGGCACTGTGGCTAGTTTCTGTAGAAACCCAAGGGTAGCAGGTTCGATCCCTGGCAAGGTCCACTCAGCCTTTCATCCTTCTGAGGTCGATAAAATGAGCAGCGCCTTCAGACCCTTACGGGTGATTAGCCACCGTTTACAAGTACCCAATACATACATAGGTTAAATTTTCCAATCCCCTTATTAGCTTTGTGGCCCTTCTCTGAACTTTTTCTAGTTCTGCAATATATTTTTTTGCAATTGGTCCCCAGAACTGCACTCCATACTCAAGGTGAGGTCTTACCAGGGCTTTATATAGTGACAGAATTATGCTTTCCTCCCTTGAGTCAATGGGGCATATTTATCAAGCTCCGAATGGAGCTTGATGCCCCGTGTTTCTGGTGAGCCTGCAGGCTCGCCAGAAACAACAGTTATGAAGCAGCAGTCACAAAGACCGCTGCTCCATAACCTGTCCGCCTGCTCTGAGCAGGCGTACAGACATCGCCAGAAATCAACCCGATCGAGTACGATCGGGTTGATTGACACCCCCAGCTTGCGGCCCATTGGCCGCGAGTCTGCAGGGGGCGGCGTTGCACCAGCAGCTCTTGTGAGCTGCTGGTGCAATGCTGAATACGGCGAGCGTATTGCTCGCCGTATTTAGCGAGGTCTGTCGGACCTGATCCGCACTGTCAGATCAGGTCTGACAGACCTTGATAAATAGAGGCCAATGCCTCTTTTAATACATGCTAGTATCTTATTTGCCTTTGAAGCTGCTGCCCTGCATTGTGCACCCATCTTTAGCTTGTTATCTATTACTACCCCCAAATCTCTTTCCTCCTGTGTTTGGCTAAGTCTTGTCCCATTTAAATAATATGTTGCCTGCTTATTTTTACTTCCAAAATGTAGAACCTTGCATTTTCCCGTATTAAATCTAATTTTCCATTTACCTGCCCATACTTCTAATTTTTGCAGGTCCTTTGTAACGAAAGTTCATCCTGCACTTACCTAATGACCTTACTTAACTTAGTATCATCTGTAAAAATAGAGATGTCGCTATTTAATCCTAGCTCCAAGTCATTTATAAAAATATTAAAAAGAATAGGGCCCAGAACTGATCTCTGGGGGACTCCACTGATTACCTTTGTCCAATCTGAGTATAATCCATTAACTGGATAAAAGATAGGGAGCAACGAGCAGGGCCGGACTGGGACCAAAAAGAGGCCCGGGCATTTTAGGGCAAAGAGCCCCCCCCTCGGCTCACCATTTCTTATTTAAAGGGACAGTCTAGTCAAAATTAAACTTTCATGATTTGGATAGGGCATGTCACTTTAAACAACTTTTCCAATTTACATTTATCATCAAATTTGCTTTGTTCTCTTAGTGTTCTTTGTTGAAAGTTAAACATAGATAGGCTCATATGCTAAGGTCTAAGGCCTTGAAGGCCACCTCTTCTCTGGATGCATTTGACAGTTTTTCACAGCTAGAGGGAGTTAGTTCATGTCTGCCATATAGATAACATTGCACTCATGCCCGTGGAGTTACGTATGAGAGGGCACTGATTGGCTAAAATGCAAGTCTGTTAAAATAACTGAGATAAGGGGACAGTCTGCAGAGACTTAGATACAAGGTAATCACAGAGGTTAAAAGTATATTAATATAACTGTGTTGGTTATGCAAAACTGGTGAATGGGTAATAAAGGGATTATCTATCTTTTTAAACAATAACAATTCTGGACTAGAATTGTTATTGTTTAAAAATTGCCAGCAGCCTCTTATTTATTAGGGACTCTAATGATTATTATCCTACATAAAATGAGAAATAAACAAAGTACAAAAACACAAATACATACAAATTTCCCGGAGAAGATAAAATAAAAGCCCCAGCTTCACAGAGATTCAAATATCTGTATATGACAAACTATGTATAGGTAACAATGTTAACACACCTTTTATGTAGACACTGAAATCATCCTCTTGGCATCATAGATAAGCTTTATGGAAAATATTAGGATGGTTACTCAAAAAGGATGAACTTCAAAGGGATTAATATAAAGTATAGTAGTTTATAGTCCCCCAAACATTGATCTGCCTTACCCCCCCCCCTCCCCAAGAGGACAAGTCCTACCGGAGAATGTATAGTGTTAGGGAACTTAGGGGCATACTTGAACATTACTAATCAGGGGCTTAGGTGTTCAGGCACCCTGTGAGGGCTACTCTTGTGGCTGATGGGGTTTACAGGGGGTGCTGATGCTGATTGGGGTTACAAGGGGGACCCAGGGGCTAATGAGGGTTTCAGTGTGGGGGTGCTGAGGCTGTTTGGGTTTCAAGGGGGACCCTGGGGCTAATGGGGATTACAGGGTGGGGGTGCTGAAGCTGCTGGTTAAAGGGGGGTGCTGAGGCTGATGATGGTTATGGTGGGGCCCTGGGGCTGATGGTGGTTACAAGGGGGGGCTGGGGCTAATGGTGGTTATAGGGAGGAGGCTGGGGCTGATGGTGGTTACAGGGGGGAGGCTGGGGCTGATGGTGGTTACAGGGGGGGTGCTGAGGCTGATTGGGGTTACAAGTAGGACCCTGGGGCAAATGGGGGTTACAGGGTGGGGGTGCTGAGGCTGATGGTTACAGAGGGGGGCCCTGGGGCTGATGGTGGTGGTTACAGGGGGGCCCTAGGGCTGATGGTGGTTACAGGGGGGTGCTAAAGCTGATTGGGGTTACAGGGAGTGGTGCTGAGGCTGATTGGGGTTACAAGTAGAACCCTGGGGCTAATGGGGATTACAGGGTGGGGGTGCTAAGGCTGATGGTTACAGAGGGTGGGGGGCTGGGTATGATGGTATTTACAGGGGGGGGGGGGGGGGCTGGGGCTGATGGTGGTTACAAGGGGGGCCCTGGGGCTGATGAGGTTTACAGCCTCAGAATCCCCCCTGTAAACACCATCAGCCCCAGCCCCCACTGTAAACCCCATCAGCCCCAGGGCCCCCCTGTAGATCCCATCAGCCCCAGGGCCCCCCTGTAAATCCCATTAGCCCCAGGGCCCCCTGTAAATCCCATCAGTCCCAGGACCCCCTGGAATTCCCATCAGCCCCAAGGCCCCCCTGTAACTACCATCAGCTCCAGGGCCCCCTGTAAATTCCATCAGACCCAGCACCCCCCCCCCCGTAACTTCCATCATCCCCAGAGCCCCCCCTATAACTCACCTCAGCCATAGGGTCCCCCTGTAACTTCCATCAGCCCCAGCCCCCCGTAACTTCCATCAGCCCCAGAGCCCCCCCTGTAACTCCCATCAGCCCCACCTGTAACTCCCATCAGCCCCCCCAGGGCCCCACCTGTAACTCCCATCAGCCCCAGAGCCCCCCCTGTATCTCCAATCAGCCTCATCATCAGTGTCATCAACCCTCTGTTACCTGTAAACCCCATCAGCACCAGGGCACCCCAATCCCCATAATGTAACTACCATAAGCCCCAGGGCCCCCCTCCTTTAACTACCATCAGATCCAGGGTCCCAAGGCCATTTTGTATATGAATGAGAAAAGGTCCTCTCAGTCTCTCTCTCTCTGAGACCAGACCTGCCTCCTACCTGCCCTGCAGCTGTCCAGTCATCATAGTGGCGCTGCTCACTAGCCCCCTGGCCTCACGGAATGCCATTGCCCATGGTCTGGACTCGGAGTCTGGAGAATGGGATGGAGGCTGCTACCTAATAGATCATGCGGATGATGGAGCCACTCAGGGGCTGATGGTGGTGGTTACAGGGGGGGCCCTAGGGCTGATGGTGGTTACAGGGGGGTGCTAAAGCTGATTGGGGTTAAAGGGAGTGGTGCTGAGTCTGATTGGGGTTACAAGTAGAACCCTGGGGCTAATGGGGATTACAGGGTGGGGGTGCTAAGGCTGATGGTTACAGAGGGTGGGGGCTGGGGATGATCGTGTTTACAGGGGGGGCTGGGGCTGATGGTGGTTACAAGGGGGCCCTGGGGCTGATGAGGTTTACAGCCTCAGCATCCCCCCTGTAAACACCATCAGCCCCAGCCCCCCCTGTAAACCCCATCAGCCCCAGGGCCCCCCTGTAGATCCCATCAGCCCCAGGGCCTCCCTGTAAATCCCATTAGCCCCAGGGCCCCCTGTAAATTCCATCAGTCCCAGGGCCCCCCTGTAAATCCCATCAGCCCCAGGGCCCCCCTGTAACTACCATCAGCCCCAGGGCCCCCCTGTAAATTCCATCAGCCCCAGCCCCCCCGTAACTTCCATCAGCCCCAGAGCCCCCACTGTAACTCCCGTCAGCCCCACCTGTAACTCCCATCAGCCCCCCCAGGGCCCCACCTGTAACTCTCATCAGCCCCAGAGCCCCCCCTGTATCTCCAATCAGCCTCATCATCAGTGTTATCACCCCCTGTTACCTGTAAACCCCATCAGCTCCAGGGCACCCCAATCCCCATCATGTAACTACCATAAGCCCCAGGGCCCCCCTCCTTTAACTACCATCAGATCCAGGGTCCCAAGGCCATTTTGTATATGAATGAGAAAAGGTCCTCTCAGTCTCTCTCTCTCTGAGACCAGACCTGCCTCCTACCTGCCCTGCAGCTGTCCAGTCATCATAGTGGCGCTGCTCCCTAGCCTCACAGAATGCCATTGCCCATGGTCTGGACTCGGAGTCTGGAGAATGGGATGGAGGCTGCTGCCTAATCGAGCATGCGGATGATAGAGCCACTCAGGGGACCCACCCGGCCCGGCGGCAGCATGATTCCGGCCGGCTCCAGGCTCCAGCCACTGACACGACACCCACGTGGACCCTGCACGTGGCATGAGTGTAGTGCAGCTGCATGCAGGGCGTGTCACTCGCAGTGCGCGGCTGCGCTCAGCCTCAGAACTCAGACCCAGGCCGGAAGTAGTGTGCCTGTGCAGCGGTGCCCGGCGGCCAATACAAATTGGGATTCTATATCAGTATGACTGAGAAGACAGACAGAACTAAATAAACTATTGTAATTTGTTTACTACTACTACTAGTAGTAGTATACAAATTACAATAGTTTATTAAACACGTACACAGAGTTAACATATATTAAACATATTTAACATTTAGAAAAAAAAAATTCAACTCATTGCTCCCTATCTTTTATCCAGTTATTTATCCATAAACTAACATTTTCAGCTATTCCCAGTCCCTTAATTTTGTGCATTAATCTCTCATGTGGCACTGTATCAAACGTCTTTGCAAAATCTAAGTATATCACATCAACTGATTCCCCTTTATCTATATTTTTACTTACTTCCTCATAGAATCTAATTAGATTAGTTTGACATGATCTATTTCTCATAAAACCATGCTGATTAGAACTCATAATCTTGTTTACACGAATATGCTCATCAATATAATCCCTTATAATCCCTTAAAATATCTTCCCCACTATTCATGTCTATAGCTTCCTGGATCATCCCTACTTCCCTTTTTGAAGAGTGGGACCACATCAGCTTTACGCCAATCCTTGGGTACCATGCCTGAGGATAATGAGTCTTGAAAAATTAAGAGTAGAGGTTTGTCTATAACAGTGCTAAATTCCCTTAACACCCTTGGGTGTATTCCATCTGGGCCTGGAGTTTTATTTACCTTAATATTATCCAATTTGTTCCTGATATCCTCTATACATAACCCAGTTAATGGTATGGGCTGGCATGTTCTATTTTGTTCCAAAGTATCATCCAATGATTACTCTCTTGTGTATACTGAAGAAAAAAAATGGTTTAGTATCTCAGCCTTCTCCCTGTCACTGTTAATCATGCTACCCTCCACGCATTTTAATGTACCTATATTGTCTTTCTTAGATTTTTTGCTATTTATGTACTTAAAGAACCTTTTAGGGTTAGATTTAGAATCCTTTGCAATTAATTTTACATTTTCAATTTTGGGTAATTTGATTGCTTTTTTGCATGCTTTGTTACATCCCTTATAAATATGGAATTTTGAGACTGTACTATTTTCTTTGAATAATTTAAATGCCCTACGTGTTTTCCTAATTTCTCTTAACACATTTATATTCAGCCACATTGGCTTGGATTTTTTATTTTTATAACCGTATGGTATTTGTTGATATGTTTATTTATTTAACAAAGTTTTAAATGTTATCCATTTATCCTCTGTATTTTTATTAAAGAATACTTTGTCCCAATTTATGTTATTTAATGATTTCCTTAAATCGTTGAATTTTGCTTTCTTAAAATTAAAAGTCTTGGCTAAACCTTTAAGACACTGCTTATGAAAGGAAATTTCAAATGTGACCATGTTATGATCACTGTTACCCAAATGTTCTTTGACTTCTATGTTTGATATTATATCTGTATTGTTTGATAGCACTAAATCCAATATAGCGTTACTCCTAGTTGGCTCCTCTATTAATTGTGACAAGAAGTTATCCCTGAGAACAATTAAAAACCTATCCCCCTTAGCTGAATTACTAGTTTCATTGGCCCAGTTTATATCAGGGTAGTTAAAATCTCCCATAATTACAGCACTGTTATTAGCAGCCTTACCTATAATACAAATTATAATATAATACAAATTAGTAGTTGAGTTTCATCCAGGTCACTAATGTTGTGGGGTTTGGAGCATGTTACTAGTAATATTTTTTTAGGATTTTTCCCCCCACTCTTTATTTCCACCCACAGGGTCTCTACATTGTCGCCTGTATCAGAAATATCTTCCCTTATTGTAGGTTTAAGGTTAGGTTTAATATACATGCAGATTCCTCCACCCCTTTTATTATTCCTGTCCCTCCTAAATAAAGTATACCCCTCTAAGTTAACTGCCCAGTCATGTGAATCATCCCACCAAGTTTCAGTTATACTGATAACATAACATAACATAACATAACATATCATAGTCCTCTTCTGCAACTAAGAGCTCCAGCTCCCCCATTTTACCTGTCATGCTTCTTGCATTTGTTGCCATACATTTCATTTTCATGTGCTTTCTGCTGATACATGGTGTGCTTTCCTGTGACATTTCTTAAGTCATCTCTTCCTTGAGATATTAAAGGAGTGACAGAGTTACAGACTGATCTCTCTATTCTATTGTGTTCTAACTGACCCCCCCCCCCCTTTGCCTAGTTTAAAAGATTCTCTAAACTTGCTACTATCCTTTCCCCCAACACACCTGCACCCATGTTATTCAGATGCAATCCATCCTTACTGTACAAATTGTACCCAAGTGAAAAGTCAGCCCAGTGCTCTAAAAAGTTAAACCCCTCAGTTTTACACCATGTTTTTAACCATGAATTAACAGACCTTAGCTCCTTCTGCCTTACTGAATTAGCACACTGCACTGGTAATATCTCTGAAAATATTACTTTGGAAGTCCTTGCTTTAAGCTTGCTACCTAACTCCCTGAAGTCATTTTTTAGGACTCTCCATCTCCCGCTGATTCCTTCATTAGTACCAATATGTACCATGACTGCAGGATCAGACCCACATCCCTCTAACAATCTATCAATACGCTCCACAATATGCCTAACACGAGCCCCTGGAAGACAGCAAACTGTTCTATTTAAAGGGTCTGGATGACAAATTACCCTATCAACCTTCCTAATAATAGAGTCTCCTACCACCAACATTTTCCTCAGGCCCTGACTTGTATGCCCCTCTTCCATGACTGAAGAACTGTTAACTATAGTATGCCTCTCTACCATGTCTGAGGGACTGCCCACCATAGTATGCTCCTCTTCCACAGCTAAAGGACTGTTCACTATACTAGGCAACAAAGCCCTCTCTGACACTGCCACCCCTGAACTGATATCCTCAACATCTTCACATAATCTGGCAAATCTGTTGGGGTGTACCAACTCAGAACTGGCCTGTCTCTTCCGCTTACCTTTACCTCACCCTCTAACTGTGACCCAGCTACATCCTGGAGTCTCCTCATATGAATCCTCCCCATTCTCACTGCTAGAAACATTAACAACCAGCTCAGTCCTATCCATTTCCCTTTCAAGTGTCTGAATTTTATGCAGTGTTGCAATTCGTTCCTCCAGAACTCCAATATGAGTTTCTAAAGAGACAATATGCTCACATTTGCCACAAACATATAATCCCTGAAGTGGCTGCTCCAGTGATGCAAACATATGGCAAGCTGTACACGGAATGAGATTCTCACACATACTTACTAAAATATTTAACTTAAAAGTATAAAATAATTATATTTCCCCTTAGTTACTCCAAACCCTTGGTTGCCTAACTACCTTGGTTAGCTAACTATTATACTTAAACAGACAATCTTACTTTAACAGAGAATCAATGCAGAAGACCCTCTTAGAGCAAGCTCCCAGAGTAAATGTGCTAAATTTATAGTCTAGCTAGGACCAAACAGCTGGGGGAAAAAATAAAAATGGATAGATACAAACGAACAGACAGTTATTTTGTTTTATAAAATGCAACCCTTGTACAGCAAAATATTTATATATTAACTTGCACCTAGATTACGAGTTTTGTGTTAGGGTTAAAAAGCAGCGTTGGCCGGTCCTAACGCTGCTTTTTAACGCCCGCTGGTATTACGAGTCTTGCAGGTACAGGTGTACCACTCACTTTTTTGGCCAGACTTAGAAATACCGCAAATCCACTTACGTAAATTGCGTAGCCTCTTTTTTCAATGGGACTTGCATAGCGCCGGTATTACGAGTCTGACAAAAAGTGAGCGGTACACCCTCTCCTGTCAAGACTGGTACCGCATTTTAAAGTCAGTAGTTAAGAGTTTTATGGTACAACGCCGTACCCTAAAACTCTTAACTAAAGTGCTAAAAAGTACACTAACACCCATAAACTACCTATTAACCCCTAAACCGAGGCCCTCCCGCATCGCAAACACTATAATAAAATGTTTAACCTCTAATCTGCCAAACCGGACATCGCCGCCACTATAATAAATATATTAACCCCTAAACTGCTGCACTCCCGCCTCGCAAACATTAGTTAAATATTATTAACCCCTAATCTGCCGTCCCTAACATCGCCGCCACCTACCTACATTTATTGACCCCTAATCTGCCGCCCCCAACATCGCCGCCACTATATTAAATTTATTAACCCCTAAATCTAAGTCTAACCCTAACCCTAACACCCCCTACTTAAATATAATTTAATTAAATCTAAATAAAAATTACTATAATTAACTAAATTATTCCTATTTAAAACTCAATACTTACCTGTAAAATAAACCCTAATCTAGCTACAATATAACTAATAGTTACATTGTAGCTAGCTTAGGGTTTATTTTTATTTTACAGGCAAGTTTGTATTTATTTTAACTAGCTACAATAGTTATTAAATAGTTATTAACTATTTAATAAATACCTAGCTAAAATAAATACAAATTTACCTGTAAAATTAAACCTAACCTAAGTTACACTAACACCTAACACTACACTATAATTACATTAATTCCCTAAATTAAATACAATTAAATACAATTAAATAAAATTAGCTAAAGTACAAATAAAAACAAAACACTAAATTACAGAAAATAATAAACAAATTACAAGATTTTTAAACTAATTACACCTAATCTAATCCCCCTAACAAAATAAAAAAGCCCCCCCCAAAATAAAAAAAACCCTACCATACACTTAATTACAAATAGCCCTTAAAAGGGCCTTTTGCGGGGCATTGCCCCAAAGTTATCAGCTCTTTTACCTGTAAAACAAATTACAAATCCCCCCTAACATTAAAACCCACCACCCACACAACCAACCCTACTCTAAAACCCACCCAATACCCCCTTAAAAAAAACTAACACTAACCCCTTGAAGATCACCTTACCAGGAGATGTCTTCAACCGGGCCGGGAGAAGTCTTCATCCAACCGGGCGAAGTGATCCTCCAGACGGGCAGAAGTCTTCATCCAGACAGCATCTTCTATCTTCATCCATCCGGCGTGGAGCGGGTCCATCTTTAAGACATCCGACGTGGAGCATCCTCTTCAATCGATGGCTAACACTGAATGAAGGTACCTTTAAGTGACGTCATCCAAGATGGCGTCCCTTCAATTAAGGTAGAAAAAATCCTATTGGCTGATGCAATCAGCCAATAGGATTGAGCTGGCATTCTATTGGCTGATTGGAACAGCCAATAGAATGCCAGCTCAATCCTATTGGCTGATTGGATCAGCCAATAGGATTGAAATTCAATCCAATTGGATGATTGCATCAGCCAATAGGATTTTTTCTACATTAATTCCGATTGGCTGATAGAATTTTATCAGCCAATCGGAATTGAAGGGACGCCATCTTGGATGACGTCACTTAAAGGTACCTTCATTCAGTGTTTGCCGTTGATTGAAGAGGATGCTCTGTGTTGGATGTCTTGAAGATGGACCCACTCCGTGCCGGTTGGATGAAGATAGAAGATGCCGTCTGGATGAAGACTTCTGCCCGTCTGGAGGACCACTTTGCCACCGACTTGGATAAAGACTTCTCCTGGCTTCGTTGAGGACTTCGGCCCGGTTGGATGAAGACTTCTCCCGGTAAGGTAATCTTCAAGGGGTTAGTGGTAGGTTTTTTTAAGGGGGTATTGGGTGGGTTTTAGAGTAGGGTTGGTTGTGTGGGTGGAGGGTTTTAATGTTTTAATTTTTTTAAGGTAAAAGAGCTGATTACTTTGGGGCAATGCCCCGCAAAAGGCCCTTTTAAGGGCTATTTGTAATTAAGTGTATGGTAGGGTTTTTTTTATTTGGGGGGGGGCTTTTTTATTTTGTTAGGGGGATTAGATTAGGTGTAATTAGTTTAAAAATCTTGTAATTTGTTTATTATTTTCTGTAATTTAGTGGGGGGTTTTGTGCTTTAGATAATTTTATTTAATTGTATTTAATTTAGGGAATTAATTTAATTATAGTGTAGTGTTAGGTGTTAGTGTAACTCAGGTTAGGTTTTATTTTACAGGTAAATTTGTATTTATTTTAGCTAGGTAGTTATTAAATAGTTAATAACTATTTAATAACTATTCTACCTAGTTAAAATAAATACAAACTTGCCTGTAAAATAAAAAGAAACCCTAAGCTAGCTACAATGTAACTATTAGTTATATTGTAGCTAGCTTAGGGTTTATTTTACAGGTAAGAATTTAGTTTTAAATAGGAATAATTTAGTTAATGATAGTAATTTTATTTAGATTTATTTAAATTATATTTAAGTTAGGGGGGGTTAGGGTTAGCCTTAGGTTTAGGGGTTAATAAATTTATAATAGTGGTGGCGACAGATTAGGGGTTAATAAATATAATGTAGGTGTCGGCGATGTTGGGAGCAGCAGATTAGGGGTTAATAAGTATAATGTAGGTGACGGCGGTGTCCGGGGGCAGCAGATTAGGGGTTAATAAGTGTAAGATTAGGGGTGTTTAGACTCGGGGTTAATGTTAGGGCGTTAGGTGTAGACATAAATTTTATTTCCCCATAGGAATCAATGGGGCTGCGTTAGGAGCTAAACGCTGCTTTTTTGCAGGAGTTAGACTTTTTTTCAGCCGGCTCTCCCCGTTGATCCCTATGGGGAAATCGTGCACGAGCACATTACACCAGATCACCGCTAACGTAAGCAGCGCTGGTATTTAAGTGAGATGTGGAGCAAAATTTTGCTCAACGCTCACTTCTTGTGACGCTGACTTCTTCTTTTAACTACGGTTTGTAAAAACCCATAATACCAGCGCTGTCTGTAAGTGAGCGGTGAGCATAAACTGCTCATTAGCACCGCATAGCCTCTAACACAAAACTCGTAATCTAGCCGTTGGTTAGCTAACTATTATACTTAAACAGACAATCTTACTTTAACAGAGAATCAATGCAGCAGACCCTCTTAGAGCAAGCTCCCAGAGTAAATGTGCTAAATGTATAGTCTAGCTAGGCCCAAACAGCTGGGGGGAAAAATGGATAGATACAAACCATGTGAAATATATATATATATATATATATATATATATATAACGAAAAAACAAAACTTGATCCGGAGGCCATGTAGTAAAAGTTAAAAAGATGACTGAAGAACTGTTAACTATAGTATGCCTCTCTACCATGTCTGAGGGACTGCCCACCATAGTATGCTCCTCTTCCACAGCTAAAGGACTGTTCACTATACTAGGCAACACAGCCCTCTCTGACACTGCCACCCCTGAACTGATATCCCCAACATCTTCACATAATCTGGCAAATCTGTTGGGGTGTACCAACTCAGAACTGGCCTGTCTCTTCCGCTTACCTTTACCTCACCCTCTAACTGTGACCCAGCTACATCCTGGAGTCTCCTCATCTGAATCCTCCCCATTCTCACTGCTAGAAACATTAACAACCAGCTCAGTCCTATCCATTTCCCTTTCAAGTGTCTGAATTTTATGCAGTGTTGCAATTCATTCCTCCAGAACTCCAATATGAGTTTCTAAAGAGACAATATGCTCACATTTGCCACAAACATATAATCCCTGAAGCGGCTGCTCCAGTGATGCCAACATATGGCAAGCTGTACACGGAATGAGATTCTCACAGATACTTACTAAAATATTTAACTTAAAAGTATAAAATAATTATATTTCCCCTTAGTTACTCTAAACCCTTGGTTGCCTAACTACCTTGCGGCTAGATTTAGAGGCTCCTAACGCTGGTTTTAGGCTACCGCCGGTATTTGGAGTCAGTCAGGAAAGGGTCTAACGCTCACTTTTCAGTCGCGACTTTTCCATACCGCAGATCCCCTTACGTCAATTGCGTATCCTATCTTTTCAATGGGATCTTTCTAACTCCGGTATTTAGAGTCGTGTTTGAAGTGAGCGTTAGAAATCTAACGACAAAACTCCAGCCGCAGAAAAAGTCAGTAGTTAAGAGCTTTCTGGGCTAACGCCGGTTCATAAAGCTCTTAACTACTGTGCTCTAAAGTACACTAACACCCATAAACTACCTATGTACCCCTAAACCGAGGTCCCCCCACATCGCCGCCACTCTATTAAATTTTTTTAACCCCTAATCTGCCGACCGCACGCCGCTGCCACCTACGTTATCCCTATGAACCCCTAATCTGCTGCCCCTAACACCGCCGACCCCTATATTATATTTATTAACCCCTAATATGCCGCCCCCAACGTCGCCGCTACCTACCTACACTTATTAACCCCTAATCTGCCGACCGGACCGCGCCGCTATTATAATAAAGTTATTAACCCCTAATCCGCCTCACTCCCGCCTCAATAACCCTATAATAAATAGTATTAACCCCTAATCTGCCCTCCCTAACATCGCTGACACCTAACTTCAAGTATTAACCCCTAATCTGCCGATCGGAGCTCACCGCTACTCTAATACATTTTTTAACCCCTAAAGCTAATTCTAACCCTAACCCTAACACCCCCCTAAGTTAAATATAATTTTATTCTAACAAAATAAATTAACTCTTATTAAATAACTTATTCCTATTTAAAGCTAAATACTTACCTGTAAAATAAACCCTAATATAGCTACAATATAAATTATAATTATATTGTAGCTATTTTAGGATTAATATTTATTTTACAGGCAACTTTGTATTTATTTTAACCAGGTACAATAGCTATTAAATAGTTAATAACTATTTAATAGTTACCTAGTTAAAATAATTACAAAATTACCTGTAAAATAAATCCTAACCTAAGTTACAATTAAACCTAACACTACACTATCAATAAATTAATTACATAAACTACCTACAATTATCTACAATTAAACCTAACACTACATTATCAATAAATTAATTAAATACAATACCTACAAATAAATACAATTAAATAAACTAACTAAAGTACAAAAAATAAAAAAGAACTAAGTTACAAAAAATAAAAAAATATTTACAAACATTAGAAAAAAATTACAACAATTTTAAACTAATTACACCTACTCTAAGCCCCCTAATAAAATAACAAAGACCCCCAAAATAAAAAAATGCCCTACCCTATTCTAAATTAAAAAAGTTCAAAGCTCTTTTACCTTACCAGCCCTTAAAAGGGCACTTTGCGGGGAATGCCCCAAAGAATTCAGCTCTTTTACCTGTAAAAAAAAACATACAATACCCCCCCCCACATTACAACCCACCACCCACATACCCCTAATCTAACCCAAACCCCCCTTAAATAAACCTAACACTAAGCCCCTGAAGATCTTCCTACCTTGTCTTCACCTCGCTGGGTTCACCGATCGGTCCAGAAGAGGGTCCAAGCCCAAGCGGGGGGCTGAAGAGTGACGTCCATCCTCGGGCTGAAGTCTGGATCCAAGCGGCGGCTGAAGAAATCCATCATCGGGCTGAAGTCTTGATCCAAGCGGGCGCTTGATCGGAACAGGCGCTTGATCGGAACAGCCAATAGAATGCGAGCTCAATCTGATTGGCTGATTGGATCAGCCAATCGGATTGAACTTGATTCTGATTGGCTGATTCCATCAGCCAATCAGAATTTTCCTACCTTAATTCCGATTGGCTGATAGAATCCTATCAGCCAATCGGAATTCGAGGGACGCCATCTTGGATGATGTCATTTAAAGGAACCGTCATTCGGCTAGTAGGCGTTGCTTGAAGAGGTTGGATCCGCGTCGGCTGGGAAGAAGATGACTCCGCTCCGCCCTTGAAGAAAGAAGATTGAAGATGCGGCTTGATAGAAGACTTCATCCCGATGATGGACTTCCGACTTCAGCCCGATGATGGAGTTCTTCAGCCGTCACTTGGATCAAGACTTCAGCCCGATGATGGATTTCTTCAGCCGCCGCTTGGATCCAGACTTCAGCCCGAGGATGGACGTCACTCTTCATCCCCCCGCTTGGGCTTGGATCAAGACTTCGGACCCTCTTCTGGACCGATCGGTGAACCCGGCGAGGTGAAGACAAGGTAGGAAGATCTTCAGGGGCTTAGTGTTAGGTTTATTTAAGGGGGGTTTGGGTTAGATTAGGGGTATGTGGGTGGTGGGTTGTAATGTAGGGGGGGGGTATTGTATGTTTTTTTTTACAGGCAAAAGAGCTGAATTCTTTGGGGGGAGCACGTTAGCTGGCCGCGTCCGTAAGCACCGCTGGTATCGAGAGTTGCAGTGGCGTTAAATTATGCTCTACGCTCCCTTTTTGGAGCCTAACGCACTGAAAACCCAGCCATTCTGTGAACTCTAAATACCAGCGGTATTTAAAAGGTGCGGCCAGAAAAAAGCATGCGTTAGCTACGCGGGTCGTTACCGACAAAACTCTAAATCTAGGTGTTGGTTAGCTAACTATTATACTTAAACAGACAATCTTACTTTAACAGAGAATCAATGCAGCAGACCCTCTTAGAGCAAGCTCCCAGAGTAAATGTGCTAAATATATAGTCTAGCTAGGTCCAAACAGCTGGGAAAAAATAAATAAAAATGGATAGATACAAACAAACAGACAGTTATTTTGTTTTATGAAATGCAACCCTTGTACAGCAAAATATTTATATATTAACTTGCACCTAGATTACGAGTTTTGTGTTAGGGTTAAAAAGCAGCGTTGGCCGGTCCTAACGCTGCTTTTTAACGCCCGCTGGTATTACGAGTCTTGCAGGTACAGGTGTACCACTCACTTTTTTGGCCAGACGTAGAAATTCCGCAAATCCACTTATGTAAATTGCGTAGCCTCTTTTTTCAATGGGACTTGCATAGTGCCGGTATTACGAGTCTGACAAAAAGTGAGCGGTACACCCTCTCCTGTCAAGACTGCTACCGCATTTTAAAGTCAGTAGTTAAGAGTTTTATGGTACAACGCCGTAGCATAAAACTCTTAACTAAAGTGCTAAAAAGTACACTAACACCCATAAACTACCTATTAACCCCTAAACCAAGGCCCTCCCACATCGCAAACACTATAATAAAATGTTTATGGAATCAGCCAATCAGATTGAGCTCGCATTCTATTGGCTGTTCCGATCAGCCAATAGAATGCGAGCTCAATCTGATTGGCTGATTGGATCAGCCAATCGGATTGAACTTGAATCTGATTGGCTGATTCCATCAGCCAATCAGATTTTCCTACCTTAATTCCGATTGGCTGATAGAATCCTATCAGCCAATCGGAATTGAGGGGACGCCATCTTGGATGACGTCCCTTAAAGGAGCCGTCATTCGTCGTAGTCCGTCGGTGAAGAAGGTGGTTCCGCGTCGGCGGAAGGAAGATTCAAGACCCGGCTTGGAAGATGACTTCATCGGATGATAGATTTCTTCAGCGCCGCTTGGAGGATTAACTTCTTCCGCTCCGGATGTCCTCTTCAGTTCCATCGGTGGCTCGGCTGAGTGAAGACGACTCAAGGTAGGATGATCTTCAGGGGATTAGTGTTAGGTTTTTGTAAGGGGGGTTTGGGTTAGATTAGGGGTATGTGGGTGGTGGGTTTTAATGTTGGGGGGGGTTGTATTTTTCTTTTACAGGCAAAAGAGCTGTTTTCTTTGGGGCATGCCCCCACAAATGGCCCTTTTAAGGGCTGGTAAGGTAAAAGAGCTTTGAAATTTATTTAATTTAGAATAGGGTAGGGCATTTTTTTATTTTGGGGGGGGGTTTTGTTATTTTATTAGGGGGCTTAGATTAGGTGTAAGTAGCTTAAAATTGTTGTAATATTTGTAACATGTTTGTAACTTATTTTTTTATTTTTGTAACTTAGCTTTTTTTATTTTTTGTACTTTAGTTAGTTTATGTAATTGTATTTAATTGTAGTTATTTGTAGGTTGTGGCGGGTTCATGGAGCGGCGGTTTAGGGGTTAAACTATTTATTTAGTTGCGGAGAGGTGCGGGATCAGCAGGATAGGGGTTAATAATATTATTATAGAGGGCGACGGTATAGGGGGGGCAGGATAGGGGTTACTAGGTATACTGTAGGTGGCAGCGGTGTCCGGGATCGGCGGTTTAGGGGTTAATACATTTATAAGACTTGCGGCAGGGTTTAGGAGCGGCGGTTTAGGGGTTAATACATTTATAAGACTTGCGGCAGGGTCTAGGAGCGGCGGTTTAGGGGTTAGTAACTTTATTGAGTTGCGGGAGGCTCCGGGGGCGCCGGTATAGGGGGTAGAACAGTGTAGTTTAGTGTGAGTGCTTAGTGACAGGCTAGCAATAAAGCTGGGAAAAAGCCGAAGAGCAGCGAGATCGGATGTGTGATAACTGTCACAGTCCGCTGCTCATCGCCCCGCGGCTTTTTGACAGCTTTATTTGATAACTTAGGCGTATTTTTTCAGGTCCGCGGCGGCGAAGGTAGGCGAGCTTAGGCGGGCGTATTGGGCCGGCGAAGCCAGAAAAGTAGACGGCTTGATAACTACCCCCCCTAGAGTAGGGTTGGTTGTGTGGGTGGTGGGTTTTAATGTTAGGGGGGATTTGTAGCTAGGTAGTTATTAAATAGTTAATAACTATTTAATAACTATTCTACCTAGTTAAAATAAATTCAAACTTGCCTGTAAAATAAAAAGAAACCCTAAGCTAGCTACAATGTAACTATTAGTTATATTGTAGCTAGCTTAGGGTTTATTTTACAGGTAAGAATTTAGTTTTAAATAGGAATAATTTAGTTAATGATAGTAATTTTATTTAGATTTATTTAAATTATATTTAAGTTGGGGGGGTTAGGGTTAGGGTTAGACTTAGGTTTAGGGGTTAATACATTTATAATAGTGGTGGCGACGTTGGGGGCGGCAGATTAGGGGTTAATAAATATAATGTAGGCGTCGGCGATGTTGGGAGCAGCAGATTAGGGGTTAATAAGTATAATGTAGGTGGCGGCGGTGTCCGGGGGCAGCAGATTAGGGGTTAATAAGTGTAAGATTAGGGGTGTTTAGACTCGGGGTTAATGTTAGGGTGTTAGGTGTAGACATAAATTTTATTCCCCCATAGGAATCAATGGGGCTGCGTTAGGAGCTAAACGCTGCTTTTTTGCAGGTGTTAGACTTTTTTTCAGTCGGCTCTCCCCGTTGATTCCTATGGGGAAATCATGCACGAGCACGTTACACCAGCTCACCGCTAACGTAAGCAGCGCTAGTATTTAAGTGAGATGTGGAGCAAAATTTTGCTCCATGCTCACTTCTTGTCTTTTAACCACGGTTTGTAAAAACCCGTAATACCAGCGCTGTCTGTAAGTGAGCGGTGAGCATAAACTGCTCGTTAGCACCGCATAGCCTCTAACACAAAACTCGTAATCTAGCCGTTGGTTAGCTAACTATTATACTTAAATAGACAATCTTACTTTAACAGAGAATCAATGCAGCAGACCCTCTTAGAGCAAGCTCCCAGAGTAAATGTGCTAAATGTATAGTCTAGCTAGGCCCAAAAAGCTGGGGGAACAAATGGATAGATACAAACCATGTGAAATATATGTATGTATATATATATATATATATATATATATATATATATATATATATATATATATATATATATATATATATATATATACAGGGAGTGCAGAATTATTAGGCAAGTTGTATTTTTGAGGATTAATTTTATTATTGAACAACAACCATGGTCTCAATGAACCCAAAAAACTCATTAATATCAAAGCTGAATAGTTTTGGAAGTAGTTTTTAGTTTGTTTTTAGTTATAGCTATTTTAGGGGGATATCTGTGTGTGCAGGTGACTATTACTGTGCATAATTATTAGGCAACTTAACAAAAAACAAATATATACCCATTTCAATTATTTATTTTTACCAGTGAAACCAATATAACATCTAAACATTCACAAATATACATTTCTGACATTCAAAAACAAAACAAAAACAAATCAGTGACCAATATAGCCACCTTTCTTTGCAAGGACACTCAAAAGCCTGCCATCCATGGATTCTGTCAGTGTTTTGATCTGTTCACCATCAACATTGCGTGCAGCAGCAACCACAGCCTCCCAGACACTGTTCAGAGAGGTGTACTGTTTTCCCTCCTTGTAAATCTCACATTTGATGATGGACCACAGGTTCTCAATGGGGTTCAGATCAGGTGAACAAGGAGGCCATGTCATTAGATTTTCTTCTTTTATACCCTTTCTTGCCAGCCACGCTGTGGAGTACTTGGACGTGTGTGATGGAGCATTGTCCTGCATGAAAATCATGTTTTTCTTGAAGGATGCAGACTTCTTCCTGTACCACTGCTTGAAGAAGGTGTCTTCCAGAAACTGGCAGTAGGACTGGGAGTTGAGCTTGACTCCATCCTCAACCCGAAAAGGCCCCACAAGCTCATCTTTGATGATACCAGCCCAAACCCGTACTCCACCTCCACCTTGCTGGCGTCTGAGTCGGACTGGAGCTCTCTGCCCTTTACCAATCCAGCCACGGGCCCATCCATCTTGCCCATCAAGACTCACTCTCATTTCATCAGTCCATAAAACCGTAGAAAAATCAGTCTTGAGATATTTCCTGGCCCAGTCTTGACGTTTCAGCTTGTGTGTCTTGTTCAGTGGTGGTCGTCTTTCAGCCTTTCTTAACTTGGCCATGTCTCTGAGTATTGCACACCTTGTGCTTTTGGGCACTCCAGTGATGTTGCAGCTCTGAAATATGGCCAAACTGGTGGCAAGTGGCATCTTGGCAGCTGCACGCTTGACTTTTCTCAGTTCATGGGCAGTTATTTTGCGCCTTGGTTTTTCCACACGCTTCTTGCGACCCTGTTGACTATTTTGAATGAAACGCTTGATTGTTTGATGATCACGCTTCAGAAGCTTTGCAATTTTAAGAGTGCTGCATCCCTCTGCAAGATATCTCACTATTTTTGACTTTTCTGAGCCTGTCAAGTCCTTCTTTTGACCCATTTTGCCAAAGGAAAGGAAGTTGCCTAATAATTATGCACACCTGATATAGGGTGTTGATGTCATTAGACCACACCCCTTCTCATTACAGAGATGCACATCACCTAATATGCTTAATTGGTAGTAGGCTTTCGAGCCTATACAGCTTGGAGTAAGACAACATGCATAAAGAGGATGATGTGGTCAAAATACTAATTTGCCTAATAATTCTGCACTCCCTGTATATATATATATATATATATATATATATATATAAATGACGAAAAAACAAAACTTGATCCTGAGGCCATGTAGTAAAAGTTAAAAAGATGCTTTATTGAAATCTTTTCGGTAAAAACCCAGGAGGGGTCCAAACAACAAACACTGAGCACTGTGTACTCAAGCTGACATGTTTCTGTTAGATACCGTAATCATAGCTGATTGAGTACATCAGTGCTAAACATTTAAAAGGCAAACATGTTTTCCATTGGTTAATGTTAAAACAATTACAAGTGTTCAGTGAAAGAAATTATTAACGCTTCCTATACCAGACTACAATTTAGAATGTAAAATGCAACCATATCTCCTGATATACAAAGAAAATATATAAGAGAATAAACATATATATAGAGCATATAGAGCCCTGCTTCTTGTAAAGGACTCTATTACACATATATGGTTATGCTATATCTTAAATATATGGAATACATAGTAAGATTGAAAAAGAGGACATGGAATGCTGTTTAATATATAAATTTAAGCATACTAATGGTTAAGGTAATACCTGGCCCTGCCTAGCCATTCAAAACAGAAATGGGGGGCTTTGTGTACACAGCGGGACATCAGGGTATGCTTAAATATGAATTATGGTTGATACATATAAAACCAATTAAAATAGGCAAGTACAAAAATTATCCTATTTCTAGCACAGCTAATTACACTTGTGTGTAACATGTTGCTTAACAATTGCTATACGAAAATTTCCCTTGCCAAATATAAACTGATTAAGTTATTACCTGTCCTCCATAAAGTTAGTATGACATACACACCATTACAATACCCTGGTTGCCTTATTCTTAAGTTAATTAGTATTCAGCAATAATAAAGAACATTTCACAGAGTACAATTTGAATTACCAGTCAGTTCTATACAAGAGATCTAATCTGATCTGTAATTAATTATGAGAATCCAAAACAAATGGTGTAGTATCAATATTTGCTTATAACTATCCCCGTATATAACCCAGTGTGTTAGGACAGAAATCATTTGATAAATGGATATGTTAATGCCAAAGAAATACACCTAAGAGTTAGAATCTCTATATTCAGTATTATCTGCAACTTACACCACTGGCTAAAGTTTCCTAAAAGTTCTATTTACCATATTAACACCTGTATAGACTACACAATACTTAGACTCCTGCCTATTTCGATTTACGGTTACTATAATTTTAGAAAATCCTACTGTATGCATATCTGTTATATGCCTATCCTCTTGATAGTTTCTAGCTTGTATATGGCCTATTTACATACGTGATAACGCAGAGCTATAGGGTCTAGATGATAGTATTAGAAACATTGAATTTAGTTTAAATATTAATTATAATGTTAGAAAAAAAAGATGTATAACAGCTGTTGTGGTCAAGATTAACATTATTTTTATTTTATTTCCAATAGTTAATGAGATCGTATTCCGAGTTCAAACCACTCGGTACTCTGGTCTGGAGTTTAAAAATCCAGAACATTTTGCGTTTACCTAGAATGTGATCCCTATCACCCCCACGTAGTGGAGTCTTGACCCACTCAATTGCTTGCCACCTCAGAGTGGCACTGCTTTTATTGTGTGTGTACTTGAAATGCTTGACTAAGGGAGTAGTTGCTTCCCCTATCTTTATTGTGGACAAGTGATTTCTTATCCTAACGTTCACATCAGTTCACTCTCTCCCCTGCCCTTTCTCTCCCTCTCTCCCCTCCCTCTCTCCCCTGCCTTTCCTCTTCCTTCCTCTCTCCCCTGTCTTTCCTCTCCCTCCCTCTCTGCCCTGTCTTTCCTCTCCTTCCCTCTCTCCCCTGCCTTTCCTCTCCCTTCCTCTCTCCCCTCTATTTTCCTCTACCTTCCTCTCCCCCCACGTACTGAAGGTGGCACTCTGTGCACGTGAGCACATAGATGACATAGGAGGATGTACAGTTGAGGCAAGAAGTGATCTTGAACACTTCCCCTGTAACTTCTGAATGAAACTCATCAGAGATGATACTCAGATTGCAAGGTTTGCATCTGTTCTTTCCACATCTGTACATCCCCCTATGTCTGAGCCAAGATCCTAACTCTCCAACAGATTGTCTTGGCAACTCTGAGGGAGACAGAAAGTTGCCTAGAGTTTTACTCTTGCGGTAAGAGCATCTCAAGCCCTTATTCACACAATTTCCAAGCCTATCATCTGCTGTAAGAAGACGAAAATGCTTCTTTACAATATTGAAACAAGATAAAACACAGAGGCGCCAAACATGGCCTAGTACAGCCAGATAACAGATACTAAAATCCACAAGATAGTGATTGAATACTCACAAAGGAGGTGCACCCATTGGTGCTTATGAAGCAGACTGGAGCCTCTCAGTGGTCCAGCTCACTGGTATACTTCATGAGTCAGATTGTGGTCCTTGATGGTAGTGATTAACAGGTTCCTGAATGAACACAAAAAATGCAAACCATAGCCCAGTAACGTTTAGACAAGCGAGTGGTAGATTGAGCAATCTTACTTACAAGATTCAAAGCACCAGCAGGTGCATAAACTGCAGACTGGAACCAAACAGTCGCCCAGTAGACTGATCCCTCCAGATGAAAACAAGATACCTCTCAGGTGCCAGAGAGTTAGCAGCATACAAATGATAAAAAAGGGTGTCCAAAAAGCAAGTGTATTTCTGTAAAAATCTTTATTAAAAAGCGACGCGTTTCTCAGCTAAAACAAGCTGTTTCCTCAGGCTAAAACATTATTAAAACACATTCAGATAACACTTGCTTTATACAAACCTAAACCTATTGATTAACCAATCGGATTGTTCAAACCTTAATGGTCATTAAGTGTTAGCACCTGTCTGCTGCAGGGTTGGTATGGCAACCTGGAGCTCTGACATAATTCAGTGCAAATACCAAAACCTCAGCAGACCATACTAAAAACTAAAGACATCATCTGAGTACATATAATTGTGATAAGATCATCATTGTGGATTGGTGATGATAAACATAAATATAACATTGTTAAAAACAAGGCTCTCATTTCCTATGGCATTCTATATTTTTTAAAAAGTATGCTTGAACCAACTGATGATATAATGATATGTTTCCCAAACATCGTGCTTTATACATTTATATACAGCCTACAATGTCAGCCTTACCATATTCTGATAAAATGTAAACACAATGAACAACTTAGTCATACGGTCAGAGCAGGAGATAACAATAGATATCAAATTATTTATACAGACCCAAATCTTCCTGATGTCGACTGCACAATAGCTAAGTTTGTTTGCTGAGACCTATATATATTACCCCCACTAAGTATGAGGCTATTTTATGTGCAATCCTCATAGATCAGTCTGTTTTGTCACTGTTTCAGTGAATGTTCGTTATTTTTCCTGGTTTTACTGCTGTGAACAGTATTGACTCGACATATGGGTGTCAACTAATTGTATAGAATAGAATCTAGCACCAATCACAACATTAGTATGTGCAGATGGGTGTGGACTAAAACCGGAACATGAGAACTTAAACCAATAGTTGTGAAGATGTTTGTGGATGGGGTGGGCTAGCCTCACAGCGTCAGCACAACATGTGCTGAACGCACAGCCTCAATCTTGCGTGTGATGAGGTCAGCCCACACTCCCACCGTGACCGTCAGCTCCAATCACCTTAGAATATCCTAACTACTTTACAGGGGCCACTATATCCAATGTGCGCCTGAGACGCCTGTACTCTCAAACAGAGCACTAGCTGCAGCTCTATAACACAAACTAATAACTGTGATAAGCATCTTGTAAGTGCTCAATTCAGAGCGATATATAAAATGTGATTGTGTGAAAAAATTGATACTTGGTGATCATATATTGATGATTCAATATCATATTGTGTGAATCATGATGCAATAAAAGTTTAGAGTGAATAATGTGAGAAATTTTTAGAAAACGTTGTGGAATGTGCTCTTTCATATCACACAGAGTCTCATCGTTTACATCTTTTGTTACAGGAGAATCATTTGTGATCCAGAATCGTATGACATGTGAAACATCTTTTGTAATATATTTGCTTAGCTGCAAATGTGGGGTACAATACGTAGGTCGCACCTGCCGTAGGGTCAAAAAAAGATGGGGTGAACACTCCTACAATATAAAAAAATTATCTAAATCGCACAGTGTCTCAAGACACTGTCTGAATCTCCACAAGACACACAAAGACCCTATGAGGATCACACCCATAGAGATGATATCTAGATCTAATAAGGATGCCTTAATAACTCTTAGGAGAAGAGAATCCTTTTGGATCAAAAAATTAGTCACACTACAGCCGTATGGCTTAAACGAAAATTTAGACATGGCTTCTTTTTGATCCGACTTACATCAGAACACTCACCTCAAGAACATAACTAACAAGATTTTGCGACTGAGAATGAATAGGGAATATTCCTTTTTCCGTTTTATCACTAGGGAATAGATTTGCCTCTGCCTAACTCCAGTTGGCACAAGAAGAGCACCCCTCTTTTGTATTCCTATCAGTTTTTTTATTCCTTCCAGATTTTTCTTTAGGGTGATTGACACTACTATGGACCATATAGGGTCCCATATTAACTATGCTCCAATAATGGATAGTTAATCCAGGCACTATTTTCCTGGGTTGTGTAATTCTTTATATTTAACTTTCAAGACAGTGCTGACGCATGGTTTGGTAAAGCAGACTTACTGTGCCAATCTCCCGCAACTAGAAGACTGTATCCTCACACTAGTGAGATGACTAGTGTTCCAATCTATCACTAGTTAGCTTAAATAACACTACCTATTATCACAAATATTGTTTGAATATACATTTGGACCAATAAGGCCATGGGTTAAGTAATACAATTTTTGTATCTGAACCCCATAACCCTAGTCCGGTAGGCAGGGCTCTGCTCTGGTGAGAGAGAGTCTTTCTACTTATATATTTTTACTTTC
Organism: Bombina bombina; assembly: GCF_027579735.1. NCBI lineage: Eukaryota > Metazoa > Chordata > Amphibia > Anura > Bombinatoridae > Bombina > Bombina bombina. The sequence continues at coordinate 102,128,549 of NC_069509.1, forward strand.
ACTTTTTTGGTTAGAGAGAGTTCTTCCATTTCTAACTACATCTCCTATACCATATTATATTATATATATCAAGTCAATTGCATATCACATAAAGATTATCACTACCAAAATCGCTGTGTCATATTGGGCCATTTTTTTATACTTGAGCACAGCACTTAATATTCTTCCTAAGTAGCAATCATTACCATTCACACACCACTTACAGCACATCATATGTCATCACTAACACATGTATTTACAACATGCATCAGGTCTAACTACACATGTCATTTAGCTTAGCACCTATACTCACCTCACATATCACCCTCTACCACCACGTTGGTAGATCGCCACAGCACAACTGCACATCACTTTATTTCCATCACCACATTATCACACCGTATTTCACATTATCTCACATTATTCACTCTAAACTTTTATTGCATCATGATTCACACAATATGATATTGAATCATCAATATATGATCACCAAGTATCAATTTTTTCACACAATCACATTTTATATATCGCTCTGAATTGAGCACTTACAAGATGCTTATCACAGTTATTAGTTTGTGTTATAGAGCTGCAGCTAGTGCTCTGTTTGAGAGTACAGGCGTCTCAGGCGCACATTGGATATAGTGGCCCCTGTAAAGTAGTTAGGATATTCTAAGGTGATTGGAGCTGACGGTCACGGTGGGAGTGTGGGCTGACCTCATCACACGCAAGATTGAGGCTGTGCGTTCAGCACATGTTGTGCTGACGCTGTGAGGCTAGCCCACCCCATCCACAAACATCTTCACAACTATTGGTTTAAGTTCTCATGTTCCGGTTTTAGTCCACACCCATCTGCACATACTAATGTTGTGATTGGTGCTAGATTCTATTCTATACAATTAGTTGACACCCATATGTCGAGTCAATACTGTTCACAGCAGTAAAACCAGGAAAAATAACGAACATTCACTGAAACAGTGACAAAACAGACTGATCTATGAGGATTGCACATAAAATAGCCTCATACTTAGTGGGGGTAATATATATAGGTCTCAGCAAACAAACTTAGCTATTGTGCAGTCGACATCAGGAAGATTTGGGTCTGTATAAATAATTTGATATCTATTGTTATCTCCTGCTCTGACCGTATGACTAAGTTGTTCATTGTGTTTACATTTTATCAGAATATGGTAAGGCTGACATTGTAGGCTGTATATAAATGTATAAAGCACGATGTTTGGGAAACATATCATTATATCATCAGTTGGTTCAAGCATACTTTTTAAAAAATATAGAATGCCATAGGAAATGAGAGCCTTGTTTTTAACAATGTTATATTTATGTTTATCATCACCAATCCACAATGATGATCTTATCACAATTATATGTACTCAGATGATGTCTTTAGTTTTTAGTATGGTCTGCTGAGGTTTTGGTATTTGCACTGAATTATGTCAGAGCTCCAGGTTGCCATACCAACCCTGCAGCAGACAGGTGCTAACACTTAATGACCATTAAGGTTTGAACAATCCGATTGGTTAATCAATAGGTTTAGGTTTGTATAAAGCAAGTGTTATCTGAATGTGTTTTAATAATGTTTTAGCCTGAGGAAACAGCTTGTTTTAGCTGAGAAACGCGTCGCTTTTTAATAAAGATTTTTACAGAAATACACTTGCTTTTTGGACACCCTTTTTTATCATTTGTATGCTGCTAACTCTCTGGCACCTGAGAGGTATCTTGTTTTCATCTGGAGGGATCAGTCTACTGGGCGACTGTTTGGTTCCAGTCTGCAGTTTATGCACCTGCTGGTGCTTTGAATCTTGTAAGTAAGATTGCTCAATCTACCACTCACTTGTCTAAACGTTACTGGGCTATGGTTTGCATTTTTTGTGTTCATTCAGGAACCTGTTAATCACTACCATCAAGGACCACAATCTGACTCATGAAGTATACCAGTGAGCTGGACCACTGAGAGGCTCCAGTCTGCTTCATAAGCACCAATGGGTGCACCTCCTTTGTGAGTATTCAATCACTATCTTGTGGATTTTAGTATCTGTTATCTGGCTGTACTAGGCCATGTTTGGCGCCTCTGTGTTTTATCTTGTTTCAGTTACCCATCTACCAGGAAGACCATCCTAAGACTGAGAGCTGCCTACCTTGTCTTGGATCCATTTTTCTATTGGGACTGTATCAATATTACCCACTTGGACTTTATGTTGGTACATCTTATTATTTATGTATAAGCATATTTGTATATTCTACTAGTAACTATTTAGGTTTTTGATATTGCTTTAGCATTTGTTTGTTTGATACGCCTTAGGAGGCGCCCCCTATGGGTAGTAATACACACTGGTGTGCATTACACCCTCACTTTCCCATTTTCTTTACAATATTGCAGACTTCATTGTACTCTGTACTATAGTCAGTAACGAAAGTAACTTTGTCTTGTGTAGAGACATCTGACCTAGTGGAGCCTCAAAGCAAAGCTTTTCAATCAAGTCTATCCACCTGAGATTGTGCTTGATCAATTACATAATTGGGGTAACCCCTTTGTTGTAATCTCTTCCTAAGATCCTTACTCTGTTCTCAAAAGGTATGCTCGTTTGTGCAATTCCTCTTAATTCTTATTAGTTCACCCTTTGCCACTGCCAAAGGTACTTGTTTGGGGTGGCAACTTTTTGCATGTAGCAGAGTATTCTTAGTAATTGGCTTTCTATAGATGCTACTGCAAACATGACCATCCTCTGTGGCAGTCAAGGTAAGATCTAAGAAGTTAATGGCACTAGCATGTGTCTCGTGTGTGAAACTTAGGCCAATATTGTTGTTATTAAGCCTATTAAGAAAGTCCACCAAATTACTGTCTGAGCCTTGCCAGATGAAAAGAAGGTCATCTATATATCGCCTCTAAAAGGCGATATATGCTTTATGATGGTTTTCATACCCATAGATGTGGGACAGCTCCCACCAACCCATGAAAAGGTTGGCATATGAGGGCGCAAACTTCGCCCCCATAGTAGTGATGTCGCGAATAGTTTGCCGGGGAATAGTTCCCGGCAAACATAGCATGCGATGTTCGACCCTCCCCCTATTCGTCATGATTGAGTAAACTTTGACCCTGTATCTCACAGTCTGCAGACACATTCCAGCCAATCAGAAGCAGACCCTCCCTCCCAGACCCTCCAAGCTCCTGGACAGCAGCCATTTTAGATTCATTTGGAAGCTGCATTCTTAGAGAGAGGAGGGACAGTGTAGCTGCTGCTTATTTAATAGGGAAATTGATAGCTAGGCTAGTGTATTCAGTGTCCACTACAGTCCTGAAGGACTCATCTGATCTCTGCTGTAAGGACAGCACCCCAAAAAGCCCTTTTTAGGGCTAGAACATAAGTCTGTTTTTTTTTTCACTTTGTAATCTAATTGCAGTTGCCTGCCTGCCAAGCCACTTGCCCAGTGCCACCACTCATATCTGGTGTAACAGTAGTGTAAATTAAAAAAAAAAAACTTTTTTGACTGTGAAACATCAGTCTGCTAGTGTAATCTAATTGCAGTTGCCTGCCTGCCAGCGTGTGTGCCAGGCCCACTTGCCCAGTGCCACCACTCATATCTGGTGTAACAGCAGTGAAAATTTAAAAAAAAAACTTTTTTGACTGTGAAACATCAGTCTGCTTGTGTAATCTAATTGCAGTTGCCTGCCTGCCAGCGTGTGTGCCAGGCCCACTTGCCCAGTGCCACCACTCATATCTGGTGTAACAGTAGTGTAAATAAAAAAAAAAAAAAACTTTTTTGACTATAAAACATGAGTCTGCTAGTGTAATCTAATTGCAGTTGCCTGCCTGCCAGCGTGTGTGCCAGGCTCACAGCGTATACTGTGCCCACTTGCCAAGTGCCACCACTCATATCTGGTGTAACAGTAGTGTAAATTTAAAAAAAAAAAACTTTTTTGACTGTGAAACATCAGTCTGCTAGTGTAATCTAATTGCAGTTGCCTGCCTGCCAGCGTGTGTGCCAGGCCCACTTGCCCAGTGCCACCACCCATATCTGGTGTAACAGTAGTGTAAATTTAAAAAAAAAAAACTTTTTTTCACTGTGAAACATCAGTCTGCTTGTGTAATCTAATTGCTGTTGCCTGCCTGCCAGTGTGTGTGCCAGGATTGCAGCGTATACTGTGCCCACTTGCCCAGTGCCACCACTCATATCTGGTGTAACAGTAGTGTAAATTAAAAAAAAAAAAACTTTTTTGACTGTGAAACATCAGTCTGCTAGTGTAATCTAATTGCAGTTGCCTGCCTGCCAGCCAGCGTGTGTGCCAGGCCCACTTGCCCAGTGCCACCACTCATATATGTTGTAACAGTAGTGTAAATTTAAAAAAAAAAACTTTTTTGACTGTGAAACATCAGTCTGCTTGTGTAATCTAATTGCAGTTGCCTGCCTGTCAGCGTGTTTGCCCGGCTCACAGCGTATACTGTGCCCACTTGCCGAGTGCCACCACTCATATCTGTTGTAACAGTAGTGTAAATTTAAAAAAAAAAAACTTTTTTGACTGTGAAACATCAGTCTGCTTGTGTAATCTAATTGCAGTTGCCTGCCTGCCTGCCAGCGTGTGTGCAAGGCCCACTTGCCAAGTGCCACCACTCATATCTGGTGCAACAGTAGTGTAAATTTTTAAAAAAACAACTTTTTTGACTGTGAAACATCAGTCTGCTAGTGTAATCTAATTGCAGTTGCCTGCCTGCCAGCGTGTGTGCCAGGCCCACTTGCCCAGTGCCACCACTCATATCTGGTGTAACAGTAGTGTAAATTTAAAAAAAAAAACTTTTTTGACTGTGAAACATCAGTCTGCTTGTGTAATCTAATTGCAGTTGCCTGCCTGCCAGCATGTGTGCCATGCCCACTTGCCCAGTGCCACCACTCATATCTGTTGTAACAGTAGTGTAAATTTAAAAAAAAAAACTTTTTTGACTGTGAAACATCAGTCTGCTAGTGTAATGTAATTGCAGTTGCCTGCCTGCCAGCGTGTGTGCCAGGCTAACAGCGTATACTGTGCCCACTTGCCCAGTGCCACCACTCATATCTGGTGTAACAGTAGTGTAAATTAAAAAAAAAACTTTTTTGACTGTGAAACATCAGTCTGCTTGTGTAATCTAATTGCAGTTGCTTGCCTGCCAGTGTGTGTGCCAGGCTCACAGTGTATACTGTGCCCACTTGCCCAGTGCCACCACTCATATCTGGTGTAACAGTAGTGTAAATTAAAAAAAAAATTTGGACTGTGAAACACCAGTCTGCTTTTTTGTGTCAGGCTTATACTGTGCCCACTTGTCCAGTGCCACCACTCATATCTTGTTTAATAGTAGTGTAAGTGTACATTTAAAAAAAAAAACTTTTTGGACTGTGAAACATCAGTCTGCTTTTTTGTGTCAGGCTCACAGCGTATACTGTGCCCACTTGCCCAGTGCCACCACTCATATCTTGTTTAATAGTAGTGTAAGTGTACATTTAAAAACAAAAAAAACTTTTTGGACTGTGAAACATCAGTCTGCTTTTTTGTGTCAGGCTCACAGCGTATACTGTGCCCACTTGCCCAGTGCCACCACTCATATCCTGTTTAATAGTAGTGTAAGTGTACATTTAAAAAAAACAAAAAACTTTTTGGACTGTGAAACATCAGTCTGCTTTTTTGTGTCAGGCTCACAGCGTATACTGTGCCCACTTGCCCAGTGCCACCACTCATATCTTGTTTAATAGTAATGTAAGTGTACATTTAAAAACAAACAAACACTTTTTGGACTGTAAAACATCATTCTGCTTTTTTGTGTCAGGCTCACAGCGTATACTGTGCCCACTTGCCCAGTGCCACCACTCATATCTTGTTTAATAGTAGTGTAAGTGTACATTTAAAAAAAAAAAAAAAATTTGGACTGTGAAACATCAGTCTGCTTTTTTTGTGTCAGGCTCATAGCGTACACTGTGCCCACTTGCCCAGTGCCACCACTCATATCTTGTTTAATAGTAGTGTAAGTGTACATTTAAAAAAAAAAAACTTTTTTGACTGTGAAACATCAGTTTGCTTGTGTAATCTAATTGCTGTTGCCTGCCTGCCAGCGTGTGTGCCAGGATCACAGCGTATACTGTGCCCACTTGCCCAGTGCCACCACTCATAACTGGTGTAACAGTAGTGTAAATTTAAAAAAAAAAACTTTTTTGACTGTGAAACATCAGTCTGCTAGTGTAATCTAATTGCAGTTGCCAGCGTGTGTGCCAGGCCCACTTGCCCAGTGCCACCACTCATATCTTGTTTAATAGTAGTGTAAGTGTACATTTAAAAACAAAAAAAACTTCTTGGACTGTGAAACATCAGTCTGCTAGTGTAATCTAATTGCAGTTGCCAGCGTGTGTGCCAGGCCCACTTGCCCAGTGCCACCACTCATATCTGTTGTAACAGTAGTGTAAATTTTAAAAAAAAAACTTTTTTGACTGTGAAACATCAGTCTGCTTGTGTAATCTAATTGCAGTTGCCTGCCTGCCTGCCAGCGTGTGTGCCCGGCTCACAGCGTATACTGTGCCCACTTGCCCAGTGCCACCACTCATATCTGTTGTAACAGTAGTGTAAATTAAAAAAAAAAAACTTTTTTGACTGTGAAACATCAGTCTGCTAGTGTAATCTAATTGCAGTTGCCTGCCTGCAAGCGTGTGTGCCAGGCCCACTTGCCCAGTGCCACCACTCATATCTGGTGTAACAGTAGTGTAAATTTAAAAAAAAAAAACTTTTTTGACTGTGAAACATCAGTCTGCTTGTGTAATCTAATTGCAGTTGCCTGCCTGCCAGCGTGTGTGCCAAGCCCACTTGCCCAGTGCCACCACTCATATCTGATGTAACAGTAGTGTAAATTTAAAAAAAAAAACTTTTTTTGACTGTGAAACATCAGTCTGCTAGTGTAATCTAATTGCAGTTGCCTGCCTGCCAGCGTGTGGGCCAGGCTCACAGCGTACACTATGCCCACTTGCCCAGTGCCACCACTCATATCTGGTGTAACAGTAGTGTAAATTAAAAAAAAAAAACTTTTTTGACTGTGAAACATCAGTCTGCTAGTGTAATCTAATTGCAGTTGCTTGCCTGCCAGTGTGTGTGCCAGGCTCACAGTGTATACTGTGCCCACTTGCCCAGTGCCACCACTCATATCTGGTGTAACAGTAGTGTAAATTTAAAAAAAAAAAAATTTGGACTGTGAAACACCAGTCTGCTTTTTTGTGTCAGGCTCATACTGTGCCCACTTGCCCAGTGCCACCATTCATATCCTGTTTAATAGTAGTGTAAGTGTACATTTAAAAAAAAAACTTTTTGGACTTTGAAACATCAGTCTGCTTTTTTGTGTCAGGCTCACAGCGTATACTGTGCCCACTTGCCCAGTGCCACCACTCATATCTTGTTTAATAGTAGTGTAAGTGTACATTTAAAAACAAAAAAAAACTTCTTGGACTGTGAAACATCAGTCTGCTTTTTTGTGTCAGGCTCACAGCATATACTGTGCCCACTTGCCCAGTGCCACCACTCATATCCTGTTTAATAGTAGTGTAAGTGTACATTTAAAAAAAACAAAAAACTTTTTGGACTGTGAAACATCAGTCTGCTTTTTTGTGTCAGGCTCACAGCGTATACTGTGCCCACTTGCCCAGTGCCACCACTCATATCTTGTTTAATAGTAGTGTAAGTGTACATTTAAAAACAAAAAAAACTTTTTGGACTGTGAAACATCAGTCTGCTTTTTTGTGTCAGGCTCACAGCGTATACTGTGCCCACTTGCCCAGTGCCACCACTCATATCCTGTTTAATAGTAGTGTAAGTGTACATTTAAAAAAAACAAAAAACTTTTTGGACTGTGAAACATCAGTCTGCTTTTTTTGTGTCAGGCTCACAGCGTATACTGTGCCCACTTGCCCAGTGCCACCACTCATATCTTGTTTAATAGTAATGTAAGTGTACATTTAAAAACAAACAAACACTTTTTGGACTGTAAAACATCATTCTGCTTTTTTGTGTCAGGCTCACAGCGTATACTGTGCCCACTTGCCCAGTGCCACCACTCATATCTTGTTTAATAGTAGTGTAAGTGTACATTTAAAAAAAAAAAAAATTTGGACTGTGAAACATCAGTCTGCTTTTTTTGTGTCAGGCTCATAGCGTACACTGTGCCCACTTGCCCAGTGCCACCACTCATATCTTGTTTAATAGTAGTGTAAGTGTACATTTAAAAAAAAAAAAACTTTTTTGACTGTGAAACATCAGTTTGCTTGTGTAATCTAATTGCTGTTGCCTGCCTGCCAGCGTGTGTGCCAGGATCACAGCGTATACTGTGCCCACTTGCCCAGTGCCACCACTCATAACTGGTGAAACAGTAGTGTAAATTTAAAAAAAAAAACTTTTTTGACTGTGAAACATCAGTCTGCTAGTGTAATCTAATTGCAGTTGCCAGCGTGTGTGCCAGGCCCACTTGCCCAGTGCCACCACTCATATCTTGTTTAATAGTAGTGTAAGTGTACATTTAAAAAAAAAAAAACTTCTTGGACTGTGAAACATCAGTCTGCTAGTGTAATCTAATTGCAGTTGCCAGCGTGTGTGCCAGGCCCACTTGCCCAGTGCCACCACTCATATCTGTTGTAACAGTAGTGTAAATTTTAAAAAAAAAACTTTTTTGACTGTGAAACATCAGTCTGCTTGTGTAATCTAATTGCAGTTGCCTGCCTGCCTGCCAGCGTGTGTGCCCGGCTCACAGCGTATACTGTGCCCACTTGCCCAGTGCCACCACTCATATCTGTTGTAACAGTAGTGTAAATTTAAAAAAAAAAACTTTTTTGACTGTGAAACATCAGTCTGCTAGTGTAATCTAATTGCAGTTGCCTGCCTGCAAGCGTGTGTGCCAGGCCCACTTGCCCAATGCCACCACTCATATCTGGTGTAACAGTAGTGTAAATTTAAAAAAAAAAAACTTTTTTGACTGTGAAACATCAGTCTGCTTGTGTAATCTAATTGCAGTTGCCTGCCTGCCAGCGTGTGTGCCAAGCCCACTTGCCCAGTGCCACCACTCATATCTGATGTAACAGTAGTGTAAATTTAAAAAAAAAAACTTTTTTTGACTGTGAAACATCAGTCTGCTAGTGTAATCTAATTGCAGTTGCCTGCCTGCCAGCGTGTGGGCCAGGCTCACAGCGTACACTATGCCCACTTGCCCAGTGCCACCACTCATATCTGGTGTAACAGTAGTGTAAATTAAAAAAAAAACTTTTTTGACTGTGAAACATCAGTCTGCTAGTGTAATCTAATTGCAGTTGCTTGCCTGCCAGTGTGTGTGCCAGGCTCACAGTGTATACTGTGCCCACTTGCCCAGTGCCACCACTCATATCTGGTGTAACAGTAGTGTAAATTTAAAAAAAAAAAAATTTGGACTGTGAAACACCAGTCTGCTTTTTTGTGTCAGGCTCATACTGTGCCCACTTGCCCAGTGCCACCATTCATATCCTGTTTAATAGTAGTGTAAGTGTACATTTAAAAAAAAAACTTTTTGGACTGTGAAACATCAGTCTGCTTTTTTGTGTCAGGCTCACAGCGTATACTGTGCCCACTTGCCCAGTGCCACCACTCATATCTTGTTTAATAGTAGTGTAAGTGTACATTTAAAAACAAAAAAAAACTTCTTGGACTGTGAAACATCAGTCTGCTTTTTTGTGTCAGGCTCACAGCATATACTGTGCCCACTTGCCCAGTGCCACCACTCATATCCTGTTTAATAGTAGTGTAAGTGTACATTTAAAAAAAACAAAAAACTTTTTGGACTGTGAAACATCAGTCTGCTTTTTTGTGTCAGGCTCACAGCGTATACTGTGCCCACTTGCCCAGTGGCACCACTCATATCTTGTTTAATAGTAGTGTAAGTGTACATTTAAAAAAAAAAAACTTTTTGGACTGTGAAACATCAGTCTGCTTTTTTGTGTCAGGCTCACAGCGTATACGGTGCCCACTTGCCCAGTGCCACCACTCATATCTTGTTTAATAGTAGTGTAAGTGTACATTTAAAAAAAAAAAAACTTTTTGGACTGTGAAACATCAGTCTGCTTTTTTTGTGTCAGGCTCATAGCGTACACTGTGCCCACTTGCCCAGTGCCACCACTCATATCTTGTTTAATAGTAGTGTAAGTGTACATTTAAAAAAACAAAAAACTTTTTGGACTGTGAAACATCAGTCTGCTTTTTTGTGTCAGGCTCACAGATTATACTGGGCCCACTTGCCCAGTGCCACCACTCATATCTTGTTTAATAGTAGTGTAAGTGTACATTTAAAAAAAAAAAACTTTTTGGACTGTGAAACATCAGTCTGCTTTTTTTGTGTCAGGCTCACAGCGTACACTGTGCCCACTTGCCCAGTGCCACCACTCATATCTTGTTTAATAGTAGTGTAAGTGTACATTTAAAAAAATACACTTTTTGGACTGTGAAACATCAGTCTGCTTTTTTGTGTCAGGCTCACAGCGTATACTGTGCCCACTTGCCCAGTGCCACCACTCATATCTTGTTTAATAGTAGTGTAACTGTACATTTAAAAAAATAGAAACTTTTTGGACTGTGAAACATCAGTCTGCTTTTTTTGTGTCAGGCTCACAGCTTATACTGGGCCCACTTGCCCAGTGCCACCACTCATATCTGGTGTAACAGTAGTGTAAATTTAAAAAAAAAAAACTTTTTTGACTGTGAAACATCAGTCTGCTTGTGTAATCTAATTGCAGTTGCCTGCCTGCCAGCGTGTGTGCCAAGCCCACTTGCCCAGTGCCACCACTCATATCTGTTGTAACAGTAGTGTAAATTTAAAAAAAAAAACTTTTTTTGACTGTGAAACATCAGTCTGCTAGTGTAATCTAATTGCAGTTGCCTGCCTGCCAGCGTGTGGGCCAGGCTCACAGCGTACACTATGCCCACTTGCCCAGTGCCACCACTCATATCTGGTGTAACAGTAGTGTAAATTAAAAAAAAACTTTTTTGACTGTGAAACATCAGTCTGCTTGTGTAATCTAATTGCAGTTGCTTGCCTGCCAGTGTGTGTGCCAGGCTCACAGTGTATACTGTGCCCACTTGCCCAGTGCCACCACTCATATCTTGTTTAATAGTAGTGTAAGTGTACATTTAAAAACAAAAAAAACTTTTTGGACTGTGAAACATCAGTCTGCTTTTTTGTGTCAGGCTCACAGCGTATACTGTGCCCACTTGCCCAGTGCCACCACTCATATCTTGTTTAATAGTAGTGTAAGTGTACATTTAAAAACAAAAAAAACTTTTTGGACTGTGAAACATCAGTCTGCTTTTTTGTGTCAGGCTCACAACGTATACTGTGCCCACTTGCCCAGTGCCACCACTCATATCCTGTTTAATAGTAGTGTAAGTGTACATTTAAAAAAAACAAAAAACTTTTTGGACTGTGAAACATCAGTCTGCTTTTTTGTGTCAGGCTCACAGCGTATACTGTGCCCACTTGCCCAGTGGCACCACTCATATCTTTTTTAATAGTAGTGTAAGTGTACATTTAAAAAAAAAAAAACTTTTTGGACTGTGAAACATCAGTCTGCTTTTTTGTGTCAGGCTCACAGCGTATACTGTGCCCACTTGCCCAGTGCCACCACTCATATCTTGTTTAATAGTAGTGTAAGTGTACATTTAAAAAAAACAAAACTTTTTGGACTGTGAAACATCAGTCTGCTTTTTTTGTGTCAGGCTCACAGCGTACACTGTGCCCACTTGCCCAGTGCCACCACTCATATCTTGTTTAATAGTAGTGTAAGTGTACATTTAAAAAAAAAAAACTTTTTGGACTGTGAAACATCAGTCTGCTTTTTTGTGTCAGGTTCACAGCGTATACTGTGCCCACTTGCCCAGTGGCATCACTCATATCTTGTTTAATAGTAGTGTAAGTATACATTTAAAAAAAAAAAAAAACTTTTTGGACTGTGAAACATCTGTCTGCTTTTTTGTGTCAGGCTCACAGATTATACTGGGCCCACTTGCCCAGTGCCACCACTCATATCTTGTTTAATAGTAGTGTAAGTGTACATTTAAAAACAAAAAAAACTTTTTGGACTGTGAAACATCAGTCTGCTTTTTTGTGTCAGGCTCACAACGTATACTGTGCCCACTTGCCCAGTGCCACCACTCATATCCTGTTTAATAGTAGTGTAAGTGTACATTTAAAAAAAACAAAAAACTTTTTGGACTGTGAAACATCAGTCTGCTTTTTTGTGTCAGGCTCACAGCGTATACTGTGCCCACTTGCCCAGTGGCACCACTCATATCTTGTTTAATAGTAGTGTAAGTGTACATTTAAAAAAAAAAAAACTTTTTGGACTGTGAAACATCAGTCTGCTTTTTTGTGTCAGGCTCACAGCGTATACTGTGCCCACTTGCCCAGTGCCACCACTCATATCTTGTTTAATAGTAGTGTAAGTGTACATTTAAAAAAAACAAAACTTTTTGGACTGTGAAACATCAGTCTGCTTTTTTTGTGTCAGGCTCACAGCGTACACTGTGCCCACTTGCCCAGTGCCACCACTCATATCTTGTTTAATAGTAGTGTAAGTGTACATTTAAAAAAAAAAAACTTTTTGGACTGTGAAACATCAGTCTGCTTTTTTGTGTCAGGTTCACAGCGTATACTGTGCCCACTTGCCCAGTGGCATCACTCATATCTTGTTTAATAGTAGTGTAAGTATACATTTAAAAAAAAACAAAAACTTTTTGGACTGTGAAACATCTGTCTGCTTTTTTGTGTCAGGCTCACAGATTATACTGGGCCCACTTGCCCAGTGCCACCACTCATATCTTGTTTAATAGTAGTGTAAGTGTACATTTAAAAAAAAAAAAACTTTTTGGACTGTGAAACATCAGTCTGCTTTTTTTGTGTCAGGCTCACAGCATACACTGTGCCCACTTGCCCAGTGCCACCACTCATATCTTGTTTAATAGTAGTGTAAGTGTACATTTAAAAAAAAAAAAACACTTTTTGGACTGTGAAACATCAGTCTGCTTTTTCATGTCAGGCTCACAGCGTATACTGTGCCCACTTGCCCAGTGCCACCACTCATATCTTGTTTAATAGTAGTGTAAGTGTACATTTAAAAAAAAAAAAAACACTTTTTGGACTGTGAAACATCAGCCTGCTTTTTCGTGTCAGGCTCACAGCGTATACTGTGCCCACTTGCCCAGTGCCACCACTCATATCTTGTTTAATAGTAGTGTAAGTGTACATTTAAAAAAACAAAAAAACTTTTTGGACTGTGAAACATCAGTCTGCTTTTTTGTGTCAGGCTCACAGCTTATACTGGGCCCACTTGCCCAGTGCCACTACTCATATCTTGTTTAATAGTAGTGTAAGTGTACATTTAAAAAAATAAAAACTTTTTGGACTGTGAAACATCAGTCTGCTTTTTTTGTGTCAGGCTCACAGCGTATACTGTGCCCACTTGCCCAGTGCCACCACTCATATCTTGTTTAATAGTAGTGTAAGTGTACATTTAAAAACAAAAAAAACTTTTTGGACTGTGAAACATCAGTCTGATTTTTTTGTGTCAGGCTCACAGCGTATACTGTGCCCACTTGCCCAGTGCCACCACTCATATCTTGTTTAATAGTAGTGTAAGTGTACATTTAAAAAAACCCAAAAAACTTTTTGGACTGTGAAACACCAGTCTGCTTTTTTGTGTCAGGCTCACAGCGTATACTGTGCCCACTTGCCCAGTGACACCACTCATATCTTGTTTAATAGTAGTGTAAGTGTACATTTAAAAAAAAAATGACAGGCAGAGGCAGGCCACCCCGCAGGTGCCTTCGTGGTCATGGTGCTGTGATTCCCTTTGGCCCTAGAATAATGCCCAGTGTTCAGAGGCCACGTACCATGAATTCGAAAAGTTCTGAGGAGGACATAGTTGACTTTTTAACACAGGACACCCAATCTTCTATAGCTTCCGCTCCGAACCTTGACGCACCATCCTCCTCCAGCTTATCTTCGGGCACCTCTCAAGTTACCACTCGCCCGCCTGCCGCCACCACCAACACTAGCACCACAGCCGCTTCACTTGATCTGTCAGAGGAGTTATTTACACAGCAGTTGGAAGAAATGAGTGATGCGCAACCATCATTGACAGAGGATGTAGATAACAGTGATATGTCTCAGTCAGGCAGCATTACAGACATGGACGTACGGTGTGATGATGATGGTGATGTTGTACCCGCTGCTGCTTCCTTTGTTGATTTGTCAGATACAAGTGAAGCGGTTGATGATGATGCGTCCGTGGATGTCACATGGGTGCCCGCTAGAAGAGAAGAAGAACAGGGGGAAAGTTCAGATGGGGAGACAGAGAGGAGGAGATGAGTTGGAAGCAGGGGGAGGTCATCGCAAGGAACAAGTGGCACAGTCAGACAGCATGCATCGGCACCCAGGGTCAGCCAGACAGCACGCCAATCAATGCATGCTGTTGCCACCACCAGAATGCCGTCATCGCAGAGCTCAGCAGTGTGGCATTTTTTTGTGTGTCTGCCTCTGACAACAGCGATGCCATTTGCAACCTGTGCCAAAAGAAACTGAGTCGTGGGAAGTCCAACACCCACCTAGGTACAACTGCTTTGCGAAGGCACATGGTCGCACATCACAAACGCCTATGGGATCAACACATGAGTAGAAGCAGCACACAAACTCAAAGCCGCCATCCTCCTCCTGGTCCAGCATCTTCAGCCATGTCAACCACTGCTGTCCTCCTTGCCCCCTCTCAACCATACGCCACTCCGTCTCTCTTCCAGAGCAGTTCCTGCTCATCTGCCCACAGTCAGGTGTCTCTCAAGGACATGTTTGAGCGTAAGAAGACAATGTCACAAAGTCACCCCCTTGTCCGGCGTCTGACAGCTGGCTTGTCTGAACTCTTAGCCCGCCAGCTTTTACCATACAAGCTGGTGGAGTCTGAGGCGTTCAAAAAATTTGTAGCTATTGGGACACCGCAGTGGAAGGTACCCGGCCGAAATTTCTTTGCACAAAAGGCAATCCCCAACCTGTACTCGATTGTGCGAAAGGAAGTAATGGCATGTCTGGCACACAGTGTTGGGGCAAGGGTCCATATGACCACTGATAGCTGGTCTGCAAAGCATGGTCAGGACAGGTATATCACCTACACTGCGCATTGGGTAAGCTTGCTGACGGCTGCCAAGCATGGAATGCGTGGCTCTGCAGAGGAGGAGTTGGTGACACCGCCACGACTTGCAGGCAGGCCTGCTGCCACCTCCTCTACTCCTCCTACTCCATCCTCTTCCATAACCTCCTCGGCTGAGTCCTCTTCTGTTGCTGCGTCTTGCTCCACATCAACAGCACCCCCACCCAGCTCCGCAGGTACTATTCCACATCCCGGATACGGCAGTGTCACGCCGTCTTGGGGTTGTCTTGCCTGAAAGCAGAGAGTCACACCGGACCAGCACTCCTGTCCGCCCTGAACGCACAGGTGGATCAGTGGCTGACTCTGCACCAACTGGAGATCGGCAAAGTGGTTTCTGACAACAGAAGTAATTTGGTGGCGGCATGGAAATTGGGCAAGTTGACACATGTGCTGTGCATGGCACATGTGTGTAATCTGATCGTACAATGCTTTGTGCATAAGTACCCAGACTTACAGGACATCCTGAAGCAGGCCAGGAAGGTGTGTGGCCATTTGAGGCGTTCCTACATGGCCATGGCGCACTTTTCCGATATCCAACGGCGATACATTAGAGTAAAAAAGGCCTGATGAGATGAGCTGCCTTGGGCTAAAAATGGTCCACACGCTGCTGTATTTTATCTTCAAATGCCGGATGACTTGCGTGACTTATCCGCCACCAACTAGGGTTCAAGCCGCAATGTTTTAGGGCACTTTCTGCCTGGGAAACAAACATCAATTTTTCTGGCCGCTGCTACAGCAACAATACATAATTTTTCAGGCATGTGTACATGCCAAATTTTTCTGGCCTCTGGTGCTGCACTGTGGCTTCGAAAACAAAACAAAAAAAGACACTTAACAGGATTAAACTGATAGGAATAGTACTACTTAACACACCACTCCTATCTGGTGGCACATTAGATTGCACGCGCAGTGCCCCAAATTTGAAGTAGGAGGACCGACCAAGCATCTTTTTCCACCTCCCGGTTCCTAAAATCCATGCCATATACACATCCCCTGATAGGGGACACCGCAGTGGAAGGTACCCGGCCGAAATTTCTTTGCACAAAAGGCAATCCCCAACCTGTACTCGATTGTGCAAAAGGAAGTAACCTTACCATGGGTCCCGGACCGCACGTCTTGTAATTCTCTGTCTGGGAAATTATATATTTATCAAATCTATCTATTTATCTATCAAATCTATCTAACTATCAATCGTATCTATCAAATGTATATTGCATCTATTGATCTATGTAATCTATGTATCTATCTATCAAATCTATCTCGTGGCCGGACTGTTTTGTGACAGCCACTGGTGTTTCGGCCAAATGTCCGTCGGACAAATGTCTGTCGGCCAAATGGCCATCGGCTAAAAGTCCAGCCACGATTGCACGCGCGGTGCCCCAAATTTGAAGTAGGAGGACCGACCAAGCATCTTTTTCCATCTCCTGGTTCCTAAAATCCATGCCATATACACGTCCCCTGGCGCAGCAACTGCCTCTGGGAACCTTACCATGGGTATAAAACACAAACAAGGTGGTCTCCTTACAATATTCCTTATTTATTTGTATACATGAGGAACAGGAACAAACAAAGTCACGACGTTTTGGGGCTATGCCCCTTAATCATGTGATAACATCACTCATTACACACCTGTGATTTATAGGTAATACCTGGGAGTTTTAACCCTTACATTCTTAGAGCATCACAAAATTTGTATATAGCGCCATCTTGTGTCACAAACAGTGTGAATGAAAAAATTAAAAACAACAGATAAGAGGCCTCAATGGACTATTATATGCTTATTATCAAAATTGATGGAAAATTTTGCAACAATTCAGCAATTTACAACTACAGTGGATCAACTTAGCTAGATAAATGTAACAATGAAAAAATGCAACATATACAGTGTACAATTAGCAGTATACTTATATCACTTCATAGTCAGCAACATCAACTCAAGGGAATCAGGACTGGCAATGGTCATAGAGATCTAAGATACAGAATGAAAATACAAATTATATTGTATAAATAATGACAGGACATAGATCCCAAAAAAGAATTTTTTTTTTAAATGTAATAACTTTAAAATAATAATTAATAAAAAGGAGTCCAATCTATTTCTCGATTCATGCCTTTAGGTTCCAGGGTATCGAGCTTAAATATCCAAAATGTTTCACGCTGTTTGAGCAATTGCTCCCTATTACCCCCACGTCTGGGGATGCGGATTTGTTCGATAACCTGGAACCTAAGTTGGTTAACCTGATGGCCTGCAGATAGAAAATGGTGGGCTATGGGTGCAGATAGTACCTTGCATCTAATATTGCTTTTATGTTCCGTGATACGGTCCCCTATGCGTCTTGTTGACTCCCCCACATAGACACGCCCACATGGACATTTGATTAAATAAACCACAAATTTTGTATTACAAGTAAAAAAATCTCTATAGATAAATTTATAACCAGTATGTGGGTGCAAAAAATGAGGACTTTTAATGATAGACCCACAATTGCTGCAGCCTAGACATGGAAAACAACCTAGGTTTTTCTTTGTAATATAAGTCTGCCTACAAATTTTACTAGGACCCAAATCAGCTTTAACAAGAATGTCACGCATGTTTTTAGACCTTTTAAAAGCAGGCATGGGAAATTGCTGAAATTCTTTTATCTCTGCATTGCAGCTCTTCAAAATGCCCCAATGTCGGCGAATGATGTTTGTTATTTGTTTACTCTGTCTGCAATATTCAGAGACAAAAGTCATTCTACTTTGATCAGTACTAGGAGGTTTAGATTTCAAAAGTTCTTTTCTCTGCAAGGGTAGAACATCCTGAATAATTTTAGTAATCAAGTCTGGAGGGTACCCGCGTTTCAAAAACTTATCACCCATTTCTGTCAATCTTATTTTTGAAATATCATCATTAGCCACTATTCTCTTTACGCGTAGCATTTGGCTCCGTGGTAAAGATTTGACAAGAGATGGGTGGTGAGCGCTGTTGAAACTCAAAACACTATTACGGTCAGTTTTCTTAGTGTATATGTCAGTAAGGAAACCATTACCATTCTTAATCACAGACACATCCAAAAAATCAATTTTTGTTTCACTGCTGACCAAAGTAAGCTTAATGTTGGAAGTAGATAAGTTAAGATCAGCAACAAAAGACTCTTGCTGATCTTAACTTATCTACTTCCAACATTAAGCTTACTTTGGTCAGCAGTGAAACAAAAATTGATTTTTTGGATGTGTCTGTGATTAAGAATGGTAATGGTTTCCTTACTGACATATACACTAAGAAAACTGACCGTAATAGTCTTTTGAGTTTCAACAGCGCTCACCACCCATCTCTTGTCAAATCTTTACCACGGAGCCAAATGCTACGCGTAAAGAGAATAGTGGCTAATGATGATATTTCAAAAATAAGATTGACAGAAATGGGTGATAAGTTTTTGAAACGCGGGTACCCTCCAGACTTGATTACTAAAACTATTCAGGATGTTCTACCCTTGCAGAGAAAAGAACTTTTGAAATCTAAACCTCCTAGTACTGATCAAAGTAGAATGACTTTTGTCTCTGAATATTGCAGACAGAGTAAACAAATAACAAACATCATTCGCCGACATTGGGGCATTTTGAAGAGCTGCAATGCAGAGATAAAAGAATTTCAGCAATTTCCCATGCCTGCTTTTAAAAGGTCTAAAAACATGCGTGACATTCTTGTTAAAGCTGATTTGGGTCCTAGTAAAATTTGTAGGCAGACTTATATTACAAAGAAAAACCTAGGTTGTTTTCCATGTCTAGGCTGCAGCAATTGTGGGTCTATCATTAAAAGTCCTCATTTTTTGCACCCACACACTGGTTATAAATTTATCTATAGAGATTTTTTTACTTGTAATACAAAATTTGTGGTTTATTTAATCAAATGTCCATGTGGGCGTGTCTATGTGGGGGAGTCAACAAGACGCATAGGGGACCGTATCACGGAACATAAAAGCAATATTAGATGCAAGGTACTATCTGTACCCGTAGCCCACCATTTTCTATCTGCAGGCCATCAGGTTAACCAACTTAGGTTCCAGGTTATCGAACAAATCCGCATCCCCAGACGTGGGGGTAATAGGGAGCAATTGCTCAAACAGCGTGAAACATTTTGGATATTTAAGCTCGATACCCTGGAACCTAAAGGCATGAATCGAGAAATAGATTGGACTCCTTTTTATTAATTATTATTTTAAAGTTATTACATTTAAAAAAAAAATTCTTTTTTGGGATCTATGTCCTGTCATTATTTATACAATATAATTTGTATTTTCATTCTGTATCTTAGATCTCTATGACCATTGCCAGTCCTGATTCCCTTGAGTTGATGTTGCTGACTATGAAGTGATATAAGTATACTGCTAATTGTACACTGTATATGTTGCATTTTTTCATTGTTACATTTATCTAGCTAAGTTGATCCACTGTAGTTGTAAATTGCTGAATTGTTGCAAAATTTTCCATCAATTTTGATAATAAGCATATAATAGTCCATTGAGGCCTCTTATCTGTTGTTTTTAATTTTTTCATTCACACTGTTTGTGACACAAGATGGCGCTATATACAAATTTTGTGATGCTCTAAGAATGTAAGGGTTAAAACTCCCAGGTATTACCTATAAATCACAGGTGTGTAATGAGTGATGTTATCACATGATTAAGGGGCATAGCCCCGAAACGTTGTGACTTTGTTTGTTCCTGTTCCTCATGTATACAAATAAATAAGGAATATTGTAAGGAGACCACCTTGTTTGTGTTTTATACTATTGTTTGCAAGTTGGCAGCTACTTGCACCGGTCTCCTGGTTCCTGGGTTGCAGTGCTGGATACCACTGTCTCTTGCAAACCTTACCATGGGTCTCAGACCGCACGTCTTGTAATTCTCTGTCTGGGAAATTATATATCTATCAAATCTATTTATTCATCTATCAAATCTATCTAACTATCAATCGTATCTATCAAATGTATATTGCATCTATTGATCTATTTAATCTATGTATCTATCTATCTCGTGGCCGGACTGTTTTGTAACAGCCACTGGTGTTTCGGCCAAATGTCCGTCGGACAAATGTCCGTCGGCTAAAAGTCCAGCCACGATTGCACGTGCAGTGCCCCAAATTTGAAGTAGGAGGAACGACCAAGCATCTTTTTCCATCTCCCGGTTCCTAAAATCCATGCCATATACACCTCCCCTGGTGCTGCAACTGCCTCTGGGAACCTTACCATGGGTCGCAGACAGCACGTCTTGTAATTCTCTGTCTGGGAAATTATATATCTATTAAATCTATCTATTTATCTATCTATCAAATCTATCTAACTATCAATCGTATCTATCAAATGTATATTGCATCTATTGATCTATGTAATCTATGTATCTATCTATCAAATCTATCTATCTCGTGGCCGGACTGTTTTGTGACAGCCACTTGTGTTTCGGCCAAATGGCCGTCGGCTAAAAGTACGGCCACGATTGCACGCGCACTGCCCCAAATTTGAAGTAGGAGGACCGAACAAGCATCTTTTTCCATCTCCCGGTTCCTAAAATCCATGCCATATACACCTCCCCTGGCACAGCAACTGCCTCTGAAAACCATACCATGGGTCTCAGACCGCACATCTTGTAATTCTCTGTCTGGGAAATTATATATCTATTAAATCTATCTATTTATCTATCAAATCTATCTAACTATCAATCGTATCTATCAAATGTATATTGCATCTATTGCTCTATGTAATCTATGTATCTATCAAATCTATCTATCTCGTGGTCGGACTGTTTTGTGACAGCCACTTGTGTTTCGGAAAAATGTCCGTCGGCTAAAAGTCCAGCCACGATTGCATGCGCAGTGCCCCAAATTTGAAGTAGGAGAACCAACCAGGCATCTTTTTCCATCTCCCGGTTCCTAAAATCCATGCCATATACACCTCCCCTGGTGCCGCAACTGCCTCTGGGAACCTTACCATGGGTCCCAGACTGCACGTCTTGTAATTCTCTGTCTGGGAAATTATATATTTATCAAATCTATTTATCTGTCAAATCTTCTATCAATCATATCTATCAAATGTATATTGCATCTATTGATCTATGTAATGTATGTATTTATCTATCAAATCTATCTATCTCGTGGCTGGACTGTTTTGTGACAGCCACTTGTGTTTCGGCCAAATGACCGTCGGACAAATGGCCGTCGGCTAAAATTCCAGCCACGATTGCACGCGCAGTGCCCCAAATTTGAAGTAGGAGGACCGACCAAGCATCTTTTTCCATCTCCCGGTTCCTAAAATCCATGCCATATACACCTCCCCCAATAGGGGGAGTAACAGGTATTAAACTGATCAGAATAGTACTACTTAACACACCACTCATATCTGTTGCCATAGTAGATTGCATGAGCAGTGCCCCAAATTTGAAGTAGGAGGACCGACCAAGCAAATGTCCGTCGGCTAAAAGTCCGGCCACGATTGCATGTGCAGTGCCCCAAATTTGAAGTAGGAGAACCAACCAAGCATCTTTTTCCATCTCCCGGTTCCTAAAATCCATGCCATATACACGTCCCCTGGCGCCGCAACTGCCTCTGGGAACCTTACCATGGGTCCCAGACCGCACGTCTTGTAATTCTCTGTCTGGGAAATTATATATCTATCAAATCTATCTATTTATCTATCAAATCTATCTAACTATCAATCGTATCTATCAAATGTATATTGCATCTATTGATCTATGTAATCTATGTATCTATCAAATCTATCTATCTCATGGTTGTGCAAATGGACTGTTTGCGGTTGTTTGCGGTGCATTACACAGGGAGTTTGGTCTGTCACTGTGAAGCGGGCGTAACCCTTACACTACCTGATCGATACAACATCATACCTGATGTTTTAAAGCACGTTATTCCAAACAATTTAGGAATGTTAGGTGATTTATGCCCTTTATGGCTTAAAACCAGCCATGGATCCCCCTCCGGCATGCCACAGTCAAGGGGCGCGATCCGATATCGATCGCAGTTTGCGGCGCAAGCGAGGGAACCGGCGTCGCCCGCAGTTTCAGCTCGCAACTCGAGCCATCCCATATAAGTCGCCGTCAGATGCTAACGTGCCGTAAGTCTCACAAACCAGCGATGTCCAGAAATCTGCGTAAGTACAAATTTCTGGCGTCGCCAGTGACTTGCGCCACGTTAGAATCTGCCGGCGCCTATAAAACCTGACTAAAGTCTAAAACACCCGCACTGTCTAACACGCCTCCCTAACATAGCCCGCACTGTCTAACACGCCTCCCTAACATAGCCCGCACTGTCTAACACGCCTCCCTAACATAGCCCGCACTGTCTAACACGCCTCCCTAACATAGCCCGCACTGTCTAACACGCCTCCCTAACATAGCCCGCACTGTCTAACCCTCTATCCGCTATCCCCCCTCACTAGCCTAACAATAAAAAAGCTATTAACCCCTAAACCGCCGCTCCTTTACCCCGCCGCAACCTAATAAAGTTATTAACCCCTAAACCGCCGCTCCCGTACCCCGCCACCAGCTATATTATATCTATAACCCCCTAAAGTGAGCCCCTAACACCGCCGCCATCTATATTAAAATTATTAACCCCTAATGTAAGCCCCTTACACCGCCGCCATCTCTATTAAAATGATTAACCCCTAATTTAATCTACCTACCCCGCCGCCAGCTATATTATCTATATTAACCCTAAGTATATTATAGTTAATATAGTTATTACATTATATATATTAACTATATTAACCCTAATTATATTAGGGTTAATATAGTTACTATAGTATTTATATTAACTATATTAACTCTATCTAACACTAACACCCCTAACTATATTTACATTAAATTAATCTAATTAATTTATAAACTAAAATATTCCTATTTAAATCTAAATACTTACCTATAAAATAAACCCTAAGATAGCTACAATATAATTAATAATTACATTGTAGCTATGTTAGGGTTAATATTTATTTTACAGGTAAATTGTTAATTATTTTAACTAGGTATAATAGATATTAAATAGTTATTAACTATTTAATATCTACCTAGTTAAAATAATTACCCAATTACCTGTAAAATAAATCCTAACCTAAGTTATAAATACACCTACACTATCAATAAATTAAATAAACTACAAACATCTATCTAAAAATACAATTAAATTAACTAAACTAAATTACAAAAAAAAACAAACACTAAATTACAAAAAATAAAAAAAAGATTACAAGATTTTTAAGCTAATTACACCTATTCTAAGCCCCCTAATAAAATAATAAACCCCCAAAATAAAAAAAATTCCCTGCCCTATTCTAAATTAAACAAATTTCAAAGCTCTTTACCTTACCAGCCCTTAAAAGGGCCTTTTGTGGGGCATGCCCCAAAGAATTCAGCTCTTTTGCATTCAACAAATACATTCCCCCCCCCCCCCATTACAACCCACCACCCACATACCCCTATTCTAAACCCACCCAAACCCCCCTTAAAAAATCCTAACACTACCCCCCTGAAGATCTCCCTACCTTGTCTTCACCACACCGGGCCGAACTCCTAATCCGATCCGGGCGATGTCGTCCTCCAAGCGGCAAAGAAGAAATCTTCCTCCGGCGATGTCATCCTCCAAGCGGCAAAGAAGAATTCTTCCTCCGGCGACGTCTTCCTCCAAGCGGCAGCAAAGTCTTCATTCTTCCGGCGGCATCTTCAATCTTCTTTCTTCGCTCCGCCGCCGCGGAGCATCCATCCCGGCCGACTGCTAAACTTGGAATGAGGTACCTTTAAATGACGTCATCCAAGATGGCGTCCGCCGAATTCCGATTGGCTGATAGGATTCTATCAGCCAATCGGAATTAAGTTAAAAAAATCTGATTGGCTGATTGAATCAGCCAATCAGATTCAAGTTCAATCCGATTGGCTGATCCAATCAGCCAATCAGATTGAGCTCGCATTCTATTGGCTGTTCCGATCAGCCAATAGAATGCGAGCTCAATCTGATTGGCTGATTAGATCAGCCAATCGGATTGAACTTGAATCTGATTGGCTGATTCAATCAGCCAATCAGATTTTTTTAACTGAATTCCGATTGGCTGATAGAATCCTATCAGCCAATCGGAATTCGGCGGACGCCATCTTGGATGACGTCATTTAAAGGTACCTCATTCCAAGTTTAGCAGTCGGCCGGGATGGATGCTCCGCGGCGGCGGAGCGAAGAAAGAAGATTGAAGATGCCGCCGGAAGAATGAAGACTTTGCTGCCGCTTGGAGGAAGACGTCGCCGGAGGAAGAATTCTTCTTTGCCGCTTGGAGGATGACATCGCCGGAGGAAGATTTCTTCTTTGCCGCTTGGAGGACGACATCGCCCGGATCGGATTAGGAGTTCGGCCCGGTGTGGTGAAGACAAGGTAGGGAGATCTTCAGGGGGGTAGTGTTAGGATTTTTTAAGGGGGGTTTGGGTGGGTTTAGAATAGGGGTATGTGGGTGGTGGGTTGTAATGGGGGGGGGGGGGGATTGTATTTGTTGAATGCAAAAGAGCTGAATTCTTTGGGGCTTGCCCCACAAAAGGCCCTTTTAAGGGCTGGTAAGGTAAAGAGCTTTGAAATTTGTTTAATTTAGAATAGGGCAGGGAATTTTTGTTATTTTGGGGGTTTATTATTTTATTAGGGGGCTTAGAATAGGTGTAATTAGCTTAAAAATCTTGTAATCTTTTTTTTATTTTTTGTAATTTAGTGTTTGTTTTTTTTTGTAATTTAGTTTAGTTAATTTAATTGTATTTTTAGATAGATGTTTGTAGTTTATTAAATTTATTGATAGTGTAGGTGTATTTGTAACTTAGGTTAGGATTTATTTTACAGGTTATTGGGTAATTATTTTAACTAGGTAGATATTAAATAGTTAATAACTATTTAATATCTATTATACCTAGTTAAAATAATTAACTATTTACCTGTAAAATAAATATTAACCCTAACATAGCTATAATGTAATTATTAATTATATTGTAGCTATCTTAGGCCTAGATTTAGAGTTCGGCGGTAAAAGGGCTGTTAACGCTCCGCGGGTTTTTTTCTGGCCGCACCATAAATTTAACTCTGGTATCGAGAGTTCAAACAAATGCTGCGTTAGGCTCCAAAAAAGGAGCGTAGAGCATTTTTACCGCAAATGCAACTCTCGATACCAGAGTTGCTTACGGACGCGGCCGGCATCAAAAACGTGCTCGTGCACGATTCTCCCATAGGAAACAATGGGGCTGTTTGAGCTGAAAAAAAACCTAACACCTGCAAAAAAGCAGCGTTCAGCTCCTAACGCAGCCCCATTGTTTCCTATGGGGAAACACTTCCTACGTCTGCACCTAACACTCTAACATGTACCCCGAGTCTAAACACCCCTAGCATTACACTTATTAACCCCTATTCTGCCGCCCCCGCTATCGCTGACCCCTGCATTACACTTTTAACCCCTAATCTGCCGCTCCGTAAACCGCCGCCACCTACGTTATCCCTATGTACCCCTAATCTGCTGCCCTAACATCGCCGACCCCTATATTATATTTATTAACCCCTAATCTGCCCCCCACAACGTCGCCGACACCTACCTACACTTATTAACCCCTAATCTGCCGACCGGAGCTCACCGCTATTCTAATAAATGTATTAACCCCTAAAGCTAAGTCTAACCCTAACACTAACACCCCCCTAAGTTAAATATAATTTTTATCTAACGAAATAAATTAACTCTTATTAAATAAATGATTCCTATTTAAAGCTAAATACTTACCTGTAAAATAAATCCTAATATAGCTACAATATAAATTACATTTATATTATAGCTATTTTAGGATTAATATTTATTTTACAGGTAACTTTGTATTTATTTTAACCAGGTACAATAGCTATTAAATAGTTAAGAACTATTTAATAGTTACCTAGTTAAAATAATTACAAATTTACCTGTAAAATAAATCCTAACCTAAGATATAATTAAACCTAACACTACCCTATCAATAAAATAATTAAATAAACTACCTACAATTACCTACAATTAACCTAACACTACACTATCAATAAATTAATTAAACACAATTGCTACAAATAAATACAATTAAATAAACTATCTAAAGTACAAAAAATAAAAAAGAACTAAGTTACAGAAAATAAAAAATTATTTACAAACATAAGAAAAATATTACAACAATTTTAAACTAATTACACCTACTCTAAGCCCCCTAATAAAATAACAAAGACCCCCAAAATAAAAAATTCCCTACCCTATTCTAAATTTAAAAAGTTACAAGCTCTTTTACCTTACCAGCCCTGAACAGGGCCCTTTGCGGGGCATGCCCCAAGAATTTCAGCTCTTTTGCCTGTAAAAAAAAACATACAATACCCCCCCCCCCAACATTACAACCCACCACCCACATACCCCTAATCTAACCCAAACCCCCCTTAAATAAACCTAACACTAAGCCCCTGATGATCTTCCTACCTTGTCTTCACCATGCCAGGTTCACCGATCCGTCCTGGCTCCAAGATCTTCATCCAACCCAAGCAGGGGCTAGACATCCACTGAAGAAGTCCAGAAGAGGGTCCAAAGTCTTCCTCCTATCCGGCAAGAAGAGGACATCCGGACCGGCAAACATCTTCTCCAAGCGGCATCTTCTATGTTCTTCCATCCGATGACGACCGGCTCCATCTTGAAGACCTCCAGCGCGGATCCATCCTCTTCTTCCGACGACTAGACGACGAATGACGGTTCCTTTAAGGGA
Source organism: Bombina bombina (assembly GCF_027579735.1). NCBI lineage: Eukaryota > Metazoa > Chordata > Amphibia > Anura > Bombinatoridae > Bombina > Bombina bombina. Next base: position 102,155,521 of record NC_069509.1, read on the forward strand.
CGTCATCCAAGATGGCGTCCCTCGAATTCCGATTGGCTGATAGGATTCTATCAGCCAATCGGAATTAAGGTAGGAATTTTCTGATTGGCTGATGGAATCAGCCAATCAGAATCAAGATCAATCCGATTGGCTGATCCAATCAGCCAATCAGATTGAGCTCGCATTCTATTGGCTGATCGGAACAGCCAATAGAATGCGAGCTCAATCTGATTGGCTGATTGGATCAGCCAATCGGATTGAACTTGATTCTGATTGGCTGATTCCATCAGCCAATCAGAAAATTCCTACCTTAATTCCGATTGGCTGATAGAATCCTATCAGCCAATCGGAATTCGAGGGACGCCATCTTGGATGACGTCCCTTAAAGGAACCGTCATTCGTCGTCTAGTCGTCGGAAGAAGAGGATGGATCCGCGCTGGAGGTCTTCAAGATGGAGCCGGTCGTCATCGGATGGAAGAACATAGAAGATGCCGCTTGGAGAAGATGTTTGCCGGTCCGGATGTCCTCTTCTTGCCGGATAGGAGGAAGACTTTGGACCCTCTTCTGGACTTCTTCAGTGGATGTCTAGCCCCTGCTTGGGTTGGATGAAGATCTTGGAGCCAGGACGGATCGGTGAACCTGGCATGGTGAAGACAAGGTAGGAAGATCATCAGGGGCTTAGTGTTAGGTTTATTTAAGGGGGGTTTGGGTTAGATTAGGGGTATGTGGGTGGTGGGTTGTAATGTTGGGGGGGGGGTATTGTATGTTTTTTTTTACAGGCAAAAGAGCTGAAATTCTTGGGGCATGCCCCGCAAAGGGCCCTGTTCAGGGCTGGTAAGGTAAAAGAGCTTGTAACTTTTTAAATTTAGAATAGGGTAGGGAATTTTTTATTTTGGGGGTCTTTGTTATTTTATTAGGGGGCTTAGAGTAGGTGTAATTAGTTTAAAATTGTTGTAATATTTTTCTTATGTTTGTAAATATTTTTTTATTTTCTGTAACTTAGTTCTTTTTTATTTTTTGTACTTTAGATAGTTTATTTAATTGTATTTATTTGTAGCAATTGTGTTTAATTAATTTATTGATAGTGTAGTGTTAGGTTAATTGTAGGTAATTGTAGGTAGTTTATTTAATTATTTTATTGATAGGGTAGTGTTAGGTTTAATTATATCTTAGGTTAGGATTTATTTTACAGGTAAATTTGTAATTATTTTAACTAGGTAACTATTAAATAGTTCTTAACTATTTAATAGCTATTGTACCTGGTTAAAATAAATACAAAGTTACCTGTAAAATAAATATTAATCCTAAAATAGCTATAATATAAATGTAATTTATATTGTAGCTATATTAGGATTTATTTTACAGGTAAGTATTTAGCTTTAAATAGGAATCATTTATTTAATAAGAGTTAATTTATTTCGTTAGATAAAAATTATATTTAACTTAGGGGGGTGTTAGTGTTAGGGTTAGACTTAGCTTTAGGGGTTAATACATTTATTAGAATAGCGGTGAGCTCCGGTCGGCAGATTAGGGGTTAATAATTGAAGGTAGGTGTCGGCGATGTTAGGGAGGGCAGATTAGGGGTTAATACTCTTTATGATAGGGTTAGTGAGGCGGATTAGGGGTTAATAACTTTATTATAGTAGCGCTCAGGTCCGCTCGGCAGATTAGGGGTTAATAAGTGTAGGCAGGTGTCGGCGACGTTGTGGGGGGCAGATTAGGGGTTAATAAATATAACATAGGGGTCGGCGATGTTAGGGGCAGAAGATTAGGGGTACATAGGGATAACGTAGGTGGCGGCGATTTGCGGTCGGAAGATTAGGGGTTAATTATTTTAAGTAGCTTGCGGCGACGTTGTGTGGGGCAAGTTAGGGGTTAATAAATATAATATAGGGGTCGGCGGGGTTAGGGGCAGCAGATTAGGGGTACATAAGTATAACGTAGGTGGCGGTCGGCAGATTAGGGGTTAAAAATTTTAATCGAGTGGCGGCGATGTGGGGGGACCTCGGTTTAGGGGTACATAGGTAGTTTATGGGTGTTAGTGTAGTTTAGGGTACAGTAGTTAAGAGCTTTATAAACCGGCGTTAGCCAGAAAGCTCTTAACTCCTGCTTTTTTCAGGCGGCTGGAATCTTGTCGTTAGAGCTCTAACGCTCACTGCAGAAACGACTCTAAATACCAGCGTTAGAAAGATCCCATTGAAAAGATAGGCTACGCAAATGGCGTAGGGGGATCTGCGGTATGGAAAAGTCGCGGCTGTAAAGTGAGCGTTAGACCCTTTAATCACTGACTCCAAATACCAGCGGTAGCCTAAAACCAGCGTTAGGAGCCTCTAACGCTGGTTTTGACGGCTACCGCCGAACTCTAAATCTAGGCCTTAGGGTTTATTTTATAGGTAAGTATTTAGATTTAAATAGGAATATTTTAGTTTATAAATTAATTAGATTAATTTAATATAAATTTAGTTAGGGGTGTTAGGGTTAGATAGAGTTAATATAGTTAATATAAATACTATAGTAACTATATTAACTGTATTAACCCTAATATAATTAGGGTTAATATAGTTAATATATATAATGTAATAACTATATTAACTATAATATACTTAGGGTTAATATAGATAACATAGCTGGCGGCGGGGTAGGTAGATTAAATTAGGGGTTAATCATTTTTATATAGGTGGCGGCGGTGTAAGGGGTCAGATTACGGGATAGATAAGGTAGATGGCGGCGGTTTTAGGGGCTCACAGTAGGGGGTTAGTTTATGTAGATGGCGGCGGGGTCCGGGAGCGGCGTTTTAGGGGGTAATAACTTTATTAGGGATTGGGGGGGGGGGGGGGATCGCGGTTGACAGGGAGATAGACATTGCGCATGCGTTAGGTGTTAGGTTTATTTTAGAAGATCGCGGTTGACAGGGAGATAGACATTGCGCATGCGTTAGGTGTTAGGTTTATTTTAGCAGCTAGTTTAGGGAGTTACGGGGCTCCAATAGTCAGCGTAAGGCTCCTTACGGCTGCTTTTTGTGGCGAGGTGAAAATGGAGTAAGTTTTCTCCATTTTCGCCACGTAAGTCCTTACGCTGCATATTGGATACCAAACTGCGCGGGTTTGGTATACCTGCCTATGGCCCAAAAAACTGCGGGCGACGGCAGAAATATACGCGCGTAACTTCTAGCTTACGCCATATATAGGATACCAAATCCGCGCAATTATTGGCGTCGCCGGCTTTTGCGGGCGACGCTTTATATCGGATCGACCCCCAGGTGTTAGTCCCCTTGAAACAACTTTTTCATCACTATTGTGGCCAGAAAGAGTCCCTGTTGGTTTTAAAGTTCGCCTGCCTATTGAAGTCAATGGCGGTTCGCCCAGTTCGCCGGTTCGCGAACAGTTGTGGAAGTTCGAGTCCACCGTTCGCGAACCGAACCGCGAACACCATATATTTACTATATATAACCATCGTAACTACTTCTGTTTATATATTTATATGTAAATCCTAAAATATCCTATTTAGTGTGGATTCTTATGCTCATATCCAATCCCATTTCATTGCTTATGATTTGTAAAAATAACTCTGTCAATCCATTATTGCTGGAATTTATGATAGTAAAAATCCATTTAGACAAACTTACTGTTTGGTTCCTGCTGTATTGTGTATCAATGTAAAAAAAGTTTTTAATTTACCAATGTGTTCATTATTATACTCATTATTATACCAGGGAATGAATTTATCTGTTTTTTGCAGATTTAACAGTTATGATGTGTAGATATTACTGATTCAAACCGTGTCCATTTATATATATATTTGTAATTATAACTGGATATTGGGCAAACACGATAGTTTAAATACCTTGATGTTCTATGAGTGTTTCTAAAATATGCCAGCTCCTAGTTGCCTTTATTGACAAATGGAAAAGAGTTCCGTATATGTCACATCGATCTTAAGAGAGACCTATTAGGGCTAATGCCGTAGAATTACACTCTGAGCATGTGACATATTTAAATACATACTACCCGCCCCTTCTATAGAGAGACTACGTCTATGGGGAGTGACAAGTAACCTGTAGCAATGTGTGTTAAACTGCAAGTTCTGATCACACAAAAACCATATCTCCCAAAAATAAACATATCGTCGGGGCGCGGAACGACGAGCTGAACCGGCAGGACGCATCTTGGGGAAGCTCCTGATCTATACATAGAATATATGAGCCTTCTTTGGGTTCCTAAAGGATAATTGTGATTCATTGATGGTTATAACTCTATAGGACTTTTGTGGAATATGAAAGAGCCTTCCCGGATTGTATCTTTAGCCTATGTTGTTTAGTCAAACCGAGCGTCTCTGTCTGACAGGCCGTGGTGTTTTAAGCTACAGCACATCCCCCCCAAGGTAACTGGGTTACAAGTAGTCCTACTTGACTACACACTTTGTTCAGAGATGGATACCGATATACGAGTATCAGAAGACACTATCTATGAGATGTTCAATAAGCACTATGCTGGTCTGAGGAGTGTTGCGCAGTGTTTCGCAAGCTACCCTTCTCCACATGACCCCCATGATGGCGACTGTGAATTAGAGGCCTCTACTGAACAGACCGCGGAGCCCATAAAGGCAACGCATTGTATTGTGAGCAAGGCTGCGGAGGAACGTGATGTTGCTCCCCAGTACAAGGCGGAGACAGTTCAGATTCCTTTGCCGTGGGTTGTGCCTAACAAGGGGAATACCCACAGAGAATTTGTGATGTTGCAGAGGCCTCCGTACCCGGATGTCGACAGACCAGATCTGCTGATACCCACACTGCTCACAGCAACAGCTGTACCTACCTTTGGCACTCATGAGAAGTGGTCTGGTTTTGTGTACCTCCCGACCCTGCATAACAGCACTGTGGACCCAACTAAGTTGGCTAGCGAGCTGGTACTAGCTGTGACTCTCTTTTTAAAATGTCCCTACAAATTCTTACTACTGCCCGCTAAGTTTCACAATGGTGCTCCCTTATTAGACGGAACTATATATGAAGACCATGTGGTCTGAGAATTCAAGTTTTCCACCTGTCCAGGGCCTCCTAATAACTTGAATCTCTCTAGTACCTCTCCTTCTGTGGACATTAGCCAGAAAACCCAATACCAGAGGCTCTACTGTGAGGCTGTAACGTATGGCTGTCTGTTCTCTACTCATCTTGATCCTCAAATGGGACAGCTCTGGAGTTGTCATCTGGATTTTCCTGGAACTGCATAAAATGGAGCCATCAACAAGTAACAACTGTATGTGCCAAGATGCTATGATCAAACTATCTTATTTGGTTGCTAGGGATAGCTGGACTCTTATTAAGTCAAGGATTTCAAACAAAGACTGTATTAAAATATTAGGTTTTGTATATATTTTACTGTCTAAAGTCAGGGTGCTTAACTGTGATGATTTTTGTCATGATAGGCTGGGAGACTTTGGCGCAGTAGCTAGGGCATATTAAGCTTGTTATGCTACTAAAGTTAAATTACATATTTTAATACAGCAGGGTATGTTTATATTGGGTTCACATACTGAATGTTCAGACATATGAGTAGCGCCTTTTGTAACTGATTTTAAGATAGCATTTTGTATGTCTGTGCTTTTGTTATAGCCCTGAGTCTCACAAGTATAGGAGATGACAATATCCTAACCTATGATTCACTTTATATGTTCAGATTGTCACTCTCCCCCACTAGCCAGAGAGATGCCTTGTCTTGAAAACTTATACTACAGGATCACTTGATATTAAATACTAACCCTGTGACCTGCTTCATGGTCTTCTAAATTTTATTTTGTCAGCTAACTTTTACCCAGTACTGCCAGACTAGTGTGGCCAATGTCTTCCTTTTATAATACCAGTAATGACCTATACAGCTTTAACAAATTTACATCTAATTGTCCTAAGTTATGTATTTTCATGGTAACGCTTGTCAGATACTGTACATATACACATATGTTAGGACATTCCTAAAATAAGCTGGATTGTATGTCTCATCATCTGTATTCTGGAGGAGTGGAACTATCTGAGGGGTTATTTTATATTTCCATAATGTGTTCCTCACCTATGTCACAGCTAACTTACCACATATATACACTACTTCAGGGATGTCCAACTAGATAAGAAATAAGAGCCACCTTCTTTATCGCTTTTCACTGTATCTTTATTTATATATTTAGCCTTTTATGGATGAGTGCCCCTCTGTTATATTATTCTCTTTTAGCCTAGACCACCTTAACATATACCCATTCAGATATCTAACATAAATAAAATCTCCCCATACTGGAACTTATCTGAATATGAAAAGTCAGGGATAAGAGGCTTATCTCGGTTATTGATTCCCAGACTAGTTCACAACCCTATCTGATAGGGAAGGTACCTACGACATATGGAGTCCCATTTGGATCACCTGTTGTGAGCATGAAGCACATTTTCATATTTAACAGCTACTCTGGTGTTATATGTCCTCCACAGGTCATATATGCATTTATACTGCTGGCCTTATACTATTGCTCTTGTTATACTCTATTATTTACCACCATGTACTGTATATTATAAGTGTCTTTGTTCTTTACTTGTGACATTATCCTTCTGTTCCCTTTATACTGTTACATTTATTGTCATGTGTTTAATGTCCAAAAGTGGCACTGTTATCATTTCAATGGTCCTTAAGTGATCTCCTACATTATCAGTTTTCCTCCTTTATATCGTACAAACATATCGGGGTCCATGAGTGTCCCCTTGTATCATGGGAGGAACCAATATTTATTAAAAAGCTATTTCAATCCTAATATGTACCATAACATTGATGCTGTATTGTAATCTCTATTATTTAGATACTTATAATAGTGTACATGTACTACTTTTACTCCCTTTGACAATATATGTTTCTGGTCTACTTGTACTAACATACGGCTAGATAACGAGTTTTGCGGTAACAGGGGTGCGGTGCTAACTTGCAATTTATTCTCACTGCTCACTTACCTGCAGCGCTGGTATTACAGGTTTTTATAAACCCGGCGTTAAAAGGCAAGAAGTGAGCGTAGAGCAAAATTGAGCTCCACACTGCACTCCAATACCAGCGCTGCTTAAGTGAGCTGTGAGCTGGTTATACGTGCTCGTGCATGATTTCTCCATAGACATCAATGGGGAGAGTCTGCTGAGAAAAAGTCTAACACCTGCCAAAAAGAAGCGTAAAACTCAGTAACGCAGCCCCATTGATTCCTATGGGGAAACAAAATTTATGTTTACACCTAACACCCTAACATGAACCCCGAGTCTAAACACCCCTAATCTTATACTTATTAACCCCTAATCTGCAGCCCCGGACATCGTCGCCACCTACATTATATTTATTAACCCCTAATCTACAACTTCGGACATCGCCGCCACTAGAATAAACATATTAACCCCGCCGCACTCCCACCTCGCAAATATAAGTTAAATATTATTAACCCTTAATCTGATGCCCCTAACATCGCCGTCACCTATCTACATTTATTAACCCCTAATCTGCCGCCCCCAACGTCGCCGCCACTATTCTAACTTTATTAACCCCTAAACCTTAGTCTAACCCTAACCCCCCCTAATAAATATAATTTAAATAAATCTAAATAAAACCTTCACTTATTACCTAAATTATTCCTATTTAAAACTAAATACTTACCTATAAAATAAACACATACGCCTAGATTTAGAGTTTTGCGTTAGAAGGGGTGCGTTAGCTACGCGTCTTTTTTTAAATGCACGCTGTTTTTAACGCTGGTATTACGAGTTTCAAAACAAGCTCCTAACGTGACTCCTAACGCGTATATTTTATACGCGTAACCACGCCCGCGTTAGACAGTCTCCCATAGAGATCAATGAGAAATCAGAAAAGCACGCTTTTTTCAACTAACACTCGATCTCGCGAGAAATACACACTGCTCGGTCATATGACCTATAACACATAATGCACAATAAAAACAAAATGAAAATGTAATAACAACAATCACAAAACATAGCACACACACATTATACATTACACTAAACAAGGAATACACATATACCTTACGATCCGGAAAAACGGAACAAAACAAAAAGAAAAAATAAATGCACACTCATACACAAGCAAAACACTCGCATTCAACATTACGGAATATTAGTACAAACGAACATTCACAACACTTCACAAATACAACAACATCACAAATCAACTTTTTTTCATTTACACATAATACTATTGGGCAATGTCAAGGAAAATGATCACTATGACATCATCGCATGCTACACATTCCACAAATACTAACTCAATATGAGCATGCGCAAATTCACACAACTAATACACATTGCACACATACTAATTACTAACAAAGCACACCTGAACACAATTTACAAGGCAAACCGGTACATCATTAATCATTTACACAGGGTATATAAGCACGACACAAGCATGGCTTCTTTGACTGTGTTGCTGGTGGGTTTTTGGAGATTAGAGATTTTGTGAGTTATTGTGAGAGTTAGTGCGAGTTAGTGTGAGAGAGTTAGTGTTAGTGTGAGAGAGTGAGTTAGTGTTATTGGGAGTGAGTTAGTATTATTGTGCGAGTTAGTTAGTGGTAGTGTGAGTTAGTGGTAGTGTGAGTTAGTGATAGTGTGAGTTAGTGGTAGTGTGAGTTAGTGTGCAGAAAATGTGTGTATAGCAAACAAGTCAGATGTTAACAAACCAATATGCTTAACACAATGTGCTAAAAAACAATACTCTCCTTATAAAAGTGATGTAAAGATGACCGCTGCCTTCCTTCAGTCTCTCCCCAGGGACTGTACAAACAATAGGCAAATAGGAATGGATGGCGCTGGTCTTGAAATGAAGTTAAGTTTTCTAATGATAGAGAGAAATGGACTTGATGTGCAAGTTTAAATCCAAAAAAATTATGTGCAATATACTCACTCCTTCAATAATGTGAGTTCAGCTTCTAAGGTATGCCTTTCTCCAGAAAATAGGAAACAAATCCCAAAGAGGATGTCAGCTGGGCTGGAAATGGATTGAAAACCCCATCAGCAGTAAAATGGTAACTTTTATTACAAATCAAGTAGTAACTTACTTATCGAATATAGTAAGTCCGGCTCGGCACAGGAAAAAAACGATTCCAAGTATATAAAAGATATAAATATTTATTTTAGCTCTACGCGTTTCAACACTCAAGCGTCTTTTTCAAGAGCAGCAAAAACAAATGAAAAGTTTGCATGATACTGTGACTCATTATAGCCGGGTTTATATACAGCTGAATCGATGTTCCAATTTCCTGTATCCAACAGGAAATTGGACTCACATAAAAAAAGTGGTAGTGGTAGTGTGAGTTAGTGGTAGTGTGAGTTAGTTAGTGGTGTGAGTTAGTTGTAGTGTGAGATAGGAAGAGAGCGGTAGTGAGCGAGAGTTGGTTTGGTTGAGTGTGCGAGTGCTTTTTCTGTATACGTAACACATTTACACACAAACACATTCAATACATACATATATGTTTACATATAAACATTTAGTTTACATATCCTCATTTTAGTCTTCTTATACATTTTTGTTTGTTAAATACTCCTTACCCTCTTTTATTTATATCCCTTTCACACTTTGAGCACTTTTTTGGTCTTTTTATTTATTTATTTTTTACCCCCTTTCATTTGGGCACATTCACTTTTTGTTGCAGGAGTTAGGGATTAGTGTAGGGAAGACATGGAAGAGGAGGGCAGGCAGGAGCTTAGTCAGGGGAGAGGGAGGGGGAGGGGGAGAGGAACAGGACAGGAAGGGGGGCAGGAAGGGGGGGAGGAAGCGGTGGGTGGACCCAGCAACTTAGTTCAAGATGAACAAGTAGCTGGGCCCAGTGGCGGACAGAGTAGGGCTTCACAGTCCGGGAAACAGAGGACACCATCACAGGGGAAGGCCAAGCTGACTAGGGAGGCGAGGTTTACTATGGAGGAGAAGGAGGCCCTCATAGAGGCATATGTGCCGAGGGCTAGGAGGCTGCAAGCTCAGAAGACCACCCCGAGGGAGAAGAGGAATCTCTGGCTGGAGATCAGGGATGCAGTTAATGCAGTAGGGGGCCACAACAGGGATGTCGAATCCATTAAACATCGCTACCGGGACTGCAAAATGGAGCTGAAAAGAAAAATGTCTCGGGAGTACCAACATGCAACAGCAACCGGTGGTGGGCCTCCATTGACCGTGGAGTATACCTGATGGGAGGATATGTTGCATCCCAGCATCTCCGAGGTGGCCATAGTCGGTATCGGAGGAGTCGATACCGGGAACCTGCCACTCTCATCTGACGGTAAGTTCTTTTAATAATCTCTCAACCTCAAAAATAAAGAATGTATTTAAAGGGACATGAAACCCCAAATTTGTCTTTCACGATTTAGAAATAGCATGCAATTTTAAACAACTTTATAATTTACTTATATTATCTAATTTGCTTCCTTCTATAGATATCCTTTGCTGAAAAGCATATCTAGATAGGCTTAGAAGCTGCTCATTGGTGGCTGCACATAGATGTCTCGTGTGATTGGCTAACCCATGGGCATTGGTATTTCTTCAACAAAGGATATCTAAAGAATGAAGCAAATTAAATAAAAGAAGTACATTTGAATGTTGTTTAAAATAGTATTCTCTATCTGAACATTGAAAGAAAAAATGTGGGTTTAATGTTCCTTTAAGAATATGATTAATGCTATTACGCTTTTTTACACATTATTACGTAAACGCATTCACAATTACTTTGCAATTACATTAGTATCTAGGCTACAGGTTAGGTGCGCATTTAAACAGACTGAAAACAAAATCAAAAACATTCAGATTGACCAGATAGATATCACAAACACGGTTTGGAAAATGCGGAAATTGTATTGATTGTTAGATTTCAAAGTGGATTAATGATATATATACTATTGTAAGCAAAAGCATTTACATCTTTATTTGGAACTATGCTAATATATACATTTCTTTCTTTTTGCAATATACAGTGTCTGGGGAGGAGCCAACACAGCAACCACAGGCTCCTCATTCACCCAGGTATGAGAGTGGTGGAGATCAATTTCCACCTCGGGGAGACATCGAAGACATCCCTCTATACTCAGAAGAAGAAGCCGCCCACACTGCCGAAGAGATTCTTGCACCAGCAGACCCTCTTGCACCAGCAGACCCTCTTGCACCAGCAGCCCGCCGTGCAACAGCAGTACCTGAGGAGGAGGAGATAGCCGAGGTGCAGGTATTGCTGGATTACCAAGAACAGATGTGTGCCTCCCGGAGGGAAAATATTCAACTCGAGTCCAGATGTCAGAAGATATTCGTGCCCTTCGAGAAGGCCAAGGAGAAGTTATACAAGGCCAAAACCAGCTTGTGCAGATTCTCCAAAATCTATTTCAGTTCCTCCGGGAGGCGCATGCTGGGTCATCTGCTGCTGGGCCATCTGAACTTGGGCCATCTGCTCCTGGTACTCCTCAATCTCCTCCTCAGCCTGGTCATCCCAGTACTCCTCCTTCCCCTCTTCCCCAAACATCTCCCATGAGAACTCGTCAGAGGGGGCAGTTGCCCCCCCAGAGCCTCAGTCTCGTGGGAAGAGGGGAAGGAAGAGGAAGTAAGTATTTTTGGATATATATTTTTTTGGTTATTTAATATGTAATGGAAAGGTATGTGATGATGTGGTCTTCTTACACTTGTGGACCACACTCTGCATATAATCTGCTTCTATGGGACCGGGTCCATGGAGGCAGATTTTTTGCAGAGTGTGGGTTACAAGTGTGTGGACACCACATCATCACATACCTATCCTTGTTCATTTCATTGATTGGTTTCTGTGATGTGATGTCCAAACTGTTTCCCTAATCTCAAACAAAATGACCATTACAATTATACATGATGGCATATTACTGTTTGAATGCCAATAACACAGCTTAAAGGGACAGTCAGAACATTATTGTTGTTTACAAAGAAAACACGCATTATCAAGTATTTTAAAAGAAAATTAGAGAAATACACGTGTGACTTATGTGATTACCCTTGTATCTATGCCTCTGAAAAATGACCACTTATTTATGTTATTTTTACAGACCAACATTTTAGCCAATCACTGATCAATCCAGGGTCACTATGCTGTATGAGCTCAATGTTTTCTATATGAAATTTTGAACAAAATGCCCTCTAGGGGTCAAAATTCATTCAGATTACATGCACTCTTCAAGCTCTAAGAAATGAGCCGATGAACCTCCTAGGTTTAGCTGTCAAATAAGAATAACAAGAGAACTATGATAAATTGGTGAGAAACGTTTGAGATAATTTTAATAAAAAAAATTGTTTTTTTCAACATTAAATTCATTATTGGTTTTCAAGACTGTCCCTTTAAAAAATTACATATGCTAACATATGCTAATTCTTTGATTGTTGGTATATCTACATGTACTTGTTCAAACAAGAAAATTTTGGAATAGGATTTCTAATGACGTGTTAAATAAAGTCTATTTTCTTAAAGAGACATTATTGTGTTTGAATTTTTTTAAGTAAGACATTTCATTTAGAAGGAATATGGTTTTGGGTCCTTTTATGAGTTAATTTTGAAATATATGCTCACACTAATATATTTTGAGATTAAACAATGTGGAACTCATACATGACAAGAGAAGAAAAGTAAAGACAAGCGCAAAAATGAACTAGAAACAAACACCTATAACAAAGGAAGAATTCCCAAAACTCCCCAAAAAAATCAAGAAAAAGTAATTCAATAGCTTATAGGTGCGCAAACCAGAAGGATGCCAAAGTTAATAGTGTGAAAGGTGAAAAGTTAAACTACAACTGGTATCAGAAAATTTCATTGGATAACCATGTGCATCTTAAAATATATAACCTCAAAATAAATATGTCTCGACTCCAAGGAAATAATCCAAGCTCATAAATAAATTAATTTAAACGAATAAATTTATTAGTGTCATTAATATTGTAAGCATGAAGTTATCAAAAACCACAAATAGGAGATTCAAAGAATTACATGTATATAAAAATTCTTTTAATTAGTAAAATCTCATAAAAATAAACTATAATATAAACACAGATATAAATGCACATAAATTTATAAACTAATCTAACCAAATGTAATGACCGGTCCTAACTCCTACATGACACAATACTCAACATTTACATTAAAGAGACAGTATACAATCATTTTCAGACAACTGCATGTAATAGATACTACTATAAACAACCAGATGACCACATACTGATATCAAAATCCATGAGAAAACGGTTTAAAAACTTACTTAGAAAATCTGTTTAGCTATGTTGAAAAGATTGCTGGAAAGCCCATTCCAAGTGGGAAATAAGACAATACCCCTTCCTTTGCATATGAAAAGACCCTTTACACAAAGAGGAGCAAGCTGGAGAAGGTAGCTGATGGTACTCACATCAAACTTTGAGGCTTGGGGAGGAGTCAGAAAATCACTGCAATGTTACTTAAACATCATCAAAAATAGACATTTATTTTAAAAAAAATATATAAATAGATAGAAAAAACATATATGTGTTTTTTTTTGTTTTTTTTTTAATTTTTTATTGAGGTATATTTAAAGGCATACATCAATCATAAAAAAAAATAAAGTTGTGCATCACATGTCACATACAGTGAGGGTTCAATGTTACAGGTATGGTGAAATAAACATAAAAGAAACGTAATAACAACAATTTACATAACATGTGACCTTTGCATATATGGGATGCATTCGTTTAGAAACCTTCAACATGTCACCCTAGGCCACTCTCGGACCATCATAAATAACAGAAAACACTAAGATGGAAGAAGGCAATTATGGGCAAAGGAGACCACTTTCGGGCCTCATTAGTAAACCTCGATTTTTAGGATTTTATAACGTGCTTATATAAATGGAGTGTATGTTAAAAGAGAACGATGGGGTGCGGCATAGACTAGAGGAGCCGCATAGTTAGCCCTCCTAGTCTAGGAGGTATGTTATAGATGGGGGGGGAGGTGGGAACTTGAATACGATAGATAAGATAAAGTGTATATCTGAGGAGGCTTTTAAAATATGGAGTATCATACACATAAAGAACATAGCTAATTAAGCTGATTTAGAATGTGGTGTAGAAGAAGATCGCAAATTTAAAGTCGTGATGCAGGTCCAGCCCACATCACAAAATGGTACTATATGCCACAGTATGACTGTGTCTTCTTTTAGCAGGTTATGAATTTGCGCTTGTCCCATGACGGGACAACATGACACTCAGTAAGATACTTGCATTAATCAGCTGCTAATATAATAAACTCAGAGTTTAGTCAACAAATGTGCTATACAAGCAACTCAAGTAGCCCATTTAGATTAAAATATGGAAAGCCAACATAAGTATGCGAACCAAGGATGTAAGCAAAGGTGGAGTGTGGAAGCCAGGATATGACCCCTATAATATAAAACACTTTTAATTATGAAGAATTGCCCCCAAGTTTCTAACTGAGCCCCATGTCTTGGGGTAATATGGGAACCAAAAACACACTGCTGCATAAATTAGGTGCTAGCAAACAAGGGATAGTATTGTTATAAGAGGTGAGGCAAAACAGTTGAGCGTGGTATGATAGCTATAATACTGTATACAATAGATGTTAGGGCGCAGCCTCGGCCGCTGACTACGCCTATGCTATCGGGAAATAGGACTCAATATTCCAAGTATATACGAGCTAACCACTAGAAACAATATAAGGTAGATGGGCACATGTGCCATATGCTACACTAGCTTTATCTCTTTCTAACTTAAGAGCAACAATATCTTAAAACATTTCTTAAACTCAATTATCCCCATAATCCCACTTATTTATGTTATTTTTACAGACCAACATTTTAGCCAATCACTGATCAATCCAGGGTCACTATGCTGTATGAGCTCAATGTTTTCTATATGAAATTTTGAACAAAATGCCCTCTAGGGGTCAAAATTCATTCAGATTACATGCACTCTTCAAGCTCTAAGAAATGAGCCGATGAACCTCCTAGGTTTAGCTGTCAAATAAGAATAACAAGAGAACTATGATAAATTGGTGAGAAACGTTTGAGATAATTTTAATAAAAAAAATTGTTTTTTTCAACATTAAATTCATTATTGGTTTTCAAGACTGTCCCTTTAAAAAATTACATATGCTAACATATGCTAATTCTTTGATTGTTGGTATATCTACATGTACTTGTTCAAACAAGAAAATTTTGGAATAGGATTTCTAATGACGTGTTAAATAAAGTCTATTTTCTTAAAGAGACATTATTGTGTTTGAATTTTTTTAAGTAAGACATTTCATTTAGAAGGAATATGGTTTTGGGTCCTTTTATGAGTTAATTTTGAAATATATGCTCACACTAATATATTTTGAGATTAAACAATGTGGAACTCATACATGACAAGAGAAGAAAAGTAAAGACAAGCGCAAAAATGAACTAGAAACAAACACCTATAACAAAGGAAGAATTCCCAAAACTCCCCAAAAAAATCAAGAAAAAGTAATTCAATAGCTTATAGGTGCGCAAACCAGAAGGATGCCAAAGTTAATAGTGTGAAAGGTGAAAAGTTAAACTACAACTGGTATCAGAAAATTTCATTGGATAACCATGTGCATCTTAAAATATATAACCTCAAAATAAATATGTCTCGACTCCAAGGAAATAATCCAAGCTCATAAATAAATTAATTTAAACGAATAAATTTATTAGTGTCATTAATATTGTAAGCATGAAGTTATCAAAAACCACAAATAGGAGATTCAAAGAATTACATGTATATAAAAGTTCATGTAATTAGTAAAATCTCATAAAAATAAACTATAATATAAACACATATATAAATGCACGTAAATTTATAAACTAATCTAACCAAATTTAATGACCGGTTCTAACTCCTTAAAAATTGATATAGGCTAATAGATACACAAATTACATATATTTACACACCAAATGACAAGATACATATAGTATAATTTAAAACATAAAGTATAAAAAGTTGCATCTTATTCAGAAGTTGATACTCTTGAACTTATGTTTCCAAACAAGCGTGTTTATCCAAAGCGTCCTCCAAAAGCCTTTCAACAGGATAGTTACAAAGTGAAGGTCTTTGAATCCTCCCAGGGGGTGAGCGTATCCTGGATAATGTAAGCCGTCTAAGTGGGAAACAGAAACATCTGCTTAGGTAGACATCAAAGGCTTCACAAAGAAAAAGCGCATCGGTACTTACACATAAGTAACCGAAGATATGAGTCGCATTGGACTCTCCTTTCTGCCAGGGGTCTCAGTCCATACTTGACCCTCCACAGATTCACTCGGAGCTCAGACGCTGTTCACTTCTGAAGACAGACCCAGGGGAGATCCGGAAAGAGCGCCAAACAGAAAAGGAACACCTGTGTAGGTGGATAAAAGCTGCAAACAGCCCTTGATTACAAGATCAATTTGTGAGCAAACAGTAGCAAACAATACACAGTCACTGAGCAACGCATTTCAAAGTCTTTGTCAAGCTCAGTCAGTGAATTCATGATAAGGGCCTTTTATACCCTAAAAAAACAGTTATTTTTAAATCCTTAAAGGGATAGCCGCTTGTTCATTGTTTTAGCATTAGTATCATAAAATATCACTTCTTTCAAAAAGAATTCATTCAACCTGACACTTGGATCTACAATAATAGCAAATTTAAATGTTTCTCTAGAATTTCATAGATATAAGTGTGAAAGAGCACATTACAAGAAACCTAAACCCAAAATGTCATACAAACTAAGAATAAGTTATACAACTTGTTATAAAAACAATTCAAAATACATTTCATACTTCAAAATATACAGACCTATAGATATAAAAGTTTTTTTTTATAATAAAAAGTAATAATTAGATAGTAAACCTTATAAGCACCATTGTTTCTAAGGCTTTTTTTCTTTTTTACTATTTTCAAACTCTTTCACTATTAGAAAGCATATATAACAATATTTAAAATATCAAATTAATTGCACAACGTATTAAAAAACTAGAGATAAAAATAAAAATTAATGAGCACATTACTAGAAACACCAAAAAAATAATAAAAAAAATTCATTTGAATTTAAAGATTAAAAATTGAAAATAAATAAATTTGAAACCCCTATTTAATTTTGAATTCCATTTCATGCCCATAGAGATCATAAATACATGTCAAATTATATATATTCATGAGCTAGAATCTTTCACATGAGTCTAAGACACAAATTAATTACATTTTAAAAATAAATTCAAAAAATCGTTTAATTTTTTTTTAAAAAAAATTCCAAATTATTTTTTTTTATTAAAAAAGAAGTTGCACACATGTTACCCAATTTATATATACCCACTCTCATAAGACTTCATATACCAACTGAATCAATTCATAAAACCACCTAACTATTTCATAAAAACACCTAAATCAAAATCCAAATTCAATCCATTGGGGTGTAATGTCTTGAGATCAAAGATCCATTTTGCTTCTAACCTTAAAAGCTCATTTCTAATATCACCCCCTCTCCAATTAGGACGTACTTTAT
This sequence comes from Bombina bombina, assembly GCF_027579735.1. Taxonomy (NCBI): domain Eukaryota; kingdom Metazoa; phylum Chordata; class Amphibia; order Anura; family Bombinatoridae; genus Bombina; species Bombina bombina. Next base: position 102,173,032 of record NC_069509.1, read on the forward strand.
CTATGATGGCATACTTAAAATGGCTTAAATTTCCACCTTTACACATCTTAAAGTGTTTCGGAACTGGTAAATCCTGATTTCTAGGGTTGTTCATATTCTCCACTGAATTCAAGTGTTCCCTTATTCTATCTTTTGCAGTTCGTTCCGACTCACCAATATACTGGGCCCCACATGAACACTCTATTAAATAAATTATATTTGAGTCTGTACATCTAAAAACCCCATTAATCTTATATTCTTTCTTTGTTTTTGTGGAAATAAAACTCTTTCTTTTCTTTGCGTGTTGGCAGGATTTGCATTTTAGACATGGATAAAATCCATTTAGACTATTTCCTTTTAAATCTAGATCTGTTTTATTAGTGGTTATTTTGCTTTTCATATCTGTTGGAGCTAAAATGTTCTTAAGATTTTTATTCTTTTTGTATACAAATTGTGGATGTTTAGGTAGATGTAGGCCTAACATTTCATCTGCTAGTAGGATTGGCCAATGCTTACATATAATTCTCTCAATATTACGTATCTCCCTATTGTATTTAGTAATAAACGGAATGAAAAAATCTTTACTTCCCTGTTTCAAATTCTCCTTTTTTGGTTTCTTTATTAATAGATCATCTCTACTTGTTTCTATTCTAGGGCCTCTCTTCTAGATTGGTTGATTAGGGTAGTACTATATCCTCTTTCTAAAAAAAATTTCTCTAAAATTTCTGACTGACAAAGAAAATCTTCCTCTTCCTGACAGTTTTTCCTGGTTCTTTTAAACTGATTTTTTGGAATATTTTTTTCCATGTACTATGGTGACAACTTGTCGCATGAATATAGCTATTGGCGTCAACTTCTTTAAAGTTAGTTCTACTAGTAAACATGCCTTCTTTTACTCTAATCTCCAAATCTAAAAAGATAATTTTCTCAGTACTTATTTCGTATGTGAAATTTAAGTTTTTCCTTGAGAAGAACCATTTCAGATCCTCTGCTGACCCTCTCCACACAATTACAATATCATCTATATAGTGTTTAAAGAGGACCAGATTTGCCCCCAGGTCTGTCGAATCCAAAAAAATTTGTTCCCATAAATCTGGTCCCCATTGCTGTTCCACACCGTTGTAAATAAAATTTTCCTTCAAAATAAAAATAATTATGATTTAAAATGAAATTTATTCCATCTAAAATAAACTTTTTTTTGTTCTTGTTTGAGATTAGAATCCTGATCTAAATAAAATTTCACTGCCTCTAGACCATCTTCATGCCTAATGCTCGTATATAAGACAGAGACGTCACAGGTTGCTAAAAGTAAATCCTCCTCCCAAGCTAAATCTTTAAATAATCTTAGAACATTTGTAGAATTTTTTTAAAAACTGGGTAAATTTCTTACATAGCCCTATAAATAATGATCTATATATTCGGACAGATTGGAGGTAACCGAATTGATACCCGATATAATTGGCCTACCCGGTGGATCTAGTATTGACTTATGTATTTTGGGTAGGCAGTATAATAGAGGGATACGTGGATTGTCTTGTTTTAAATAATCAGCCTCTTTTTCATTTAGGATATTGTTGTCTTTTGCTTTATCAATTAATTTCTTTATTTCAGAGGTGAATTTATCAGTAGGGTCTCTTGGCAGTATTTCATATGTATTACCATCTTGAAGTAAAATATTACCCATATTTAAATACATTTCCTTATCCATTACAACAATCCCCCCTCCCTTGTCCGCAGGCTTTACCACAACTTCTCTATTGTTTTCTAATTCTTTAATCTCAAGTATTTGTTTTTTTGATAGATTCCATTTTATTTTTTCTGATTTATTTACATTAATATCCTGAATATCTTTAGTTATCAATTTCTCAAATGTTTCTAAGTGACATCCTTTGATATGTTTAGGGTAGAAATTTGATTTTCTCTTTAAATTCGTGTGGGTATATTCATCTTCCTCTTTTTTAATAGGTTGGGGTCTTTCAAATGGGCTCCTTAAAAACCATTTTTTTACGGTAAGGTTTTTTATATATTTGTGGGCATTGATAAAGACTTCAAATTTGTTAAGTTTTTTCGATGGGGCAAAAGACAGGCCTTTATCTAAAACTTCTATTTGTTTTTCGGATAATTCAATTTTACTAAGATTATAAATGCTACTTTTCTTTTTTGTGTTTTCATTATCATCATTTATCAGAATCTTTGCTTTTTTACTCGCCTGTAGGCCTCTTCCTCTACTGCCCCTTCTTCTGAGGCCATCCTTTTTCTTTGATTTCTTTCTCCCCTGTGATGTGTCAGACTTCCCTGTTGACTGCCTTCCTCTAAAAAAATGATTGTTAGAAGCAGTTTCTTTATTTCATTCTTGTCCCTGTTTTTTGTAGTTAGTATAAATTTCTTCTACTTCATCATTATTATATAGGGGATTAAAGCGATTCCTCATTGGATTTTATACGTAGAATTCCTATTTTGTTCATAAGTTGTATTTTCTTTTTGTTGTTTATAATAGGATTGAGTACCCTGGAATCTATTATTAGGGTTATTTTATACTCTTCTCCATCTGTAATCTGATTGTGAATTTGAATTATAATACTGATGCGAATTAGAATTATAATGCTGATGTGTTCTATATGGGAACTGACCTCTATTCCAATTTGCATTATTATCATTCTGTTTCCAAACAACTGGTCTTTCTTGAGCTGTAAATCTCCTCTGTTGGTTATACTGTGTTGTGTAAAATCTATTTGTTTTTTGGTTAGTCTGGTATAACTTATTCATATTTTGATTACTCTGATAATATTGACCTTTATGTTGTTGATATTTCCTTTCAAAATTTTCAGATATGTTTGGATTAGGGATAGACTGGTTTTGATTGTGTGTAATATTGGAATTCCCTTCATTTTGGATCTTATTATATCTCCAAGTATGTGTGATATATAAATCATTGTTTGGTTCATTTTGGAAGGCTTTATAATCTTCCCTATCTCTTTGTAATGTTTTAGCTTTTATTTGTATTAGTTCCTCCTTATTATATTTGAGGGCTATTTTCATTTGTTCTTCCTTTTCTTCATACTCTCTATTATTTTTAGATTGATTTAATTTTAATTCCAAATCTTTTATTTTATCATTTATTTCTACTAAACTTTTTTGTCTATATTCCTTAATTAGAGATATTAATTTTATAGAGGCTTCTTCTAAAATTTCTCTCCATCTTGCTTTAAATTCGCAATCATCTGTTTTAAAAGCACACTCTTTTTTAATGCGTAGTCCCCTAGAAACTTTTTTTTTCATTTGTATAAATTTCAAAAAATGCACAATCCAGTTTATATTTCATTTCTAATTGCAAGTATTTTTCTAATTCATTAAGCAAATTCTGTACAGTCTCAATTGGAACATTTCCATTTCTAACCCTTTCTCTAATATTTGATACAATATCTTCATAAAAATTTGATCTAAGGTTAAAGATACTACGTTCCCCCTCCATAATGCAGCTGATGTCTTCAAAGGGAATAATACAACACTACAAGAGAAGAAAAGTAAAGACAAGCGCAAAAATGAACTAGAAACAAATACCTATAACAAAGGAAGAATTCCCAAAACTCCCCCAAAAAACCAAGAAAAAGTAATTCAATAGCTTATAGGTGCGCAAACCAGAAGGATGCCAAAGTTAATAGTGTGAGAGGTGAAAAGTTAAACTACAACTGGTATCAGAAAATTTCATTGGATAACCATGTGCATCTTAAAATATATAACCTCAAAATAAATATGTCTCGACTCCAAGGAAATAATTCAAGCTCATAAATAAATTAATTTAAATTTATACGAATAAACTTATTAGTGTCATTAATATTGTAAGCATGAAGTTATCAAAAACCACAAATAGGAGATTCAAAGAATTACATGTATATAAAAATTCTTTTAATTAGTAAAATCTCATAAAAATAAACTATAATATAAACACAGATATAAATGCACATAAATTTATAAACTAATCTAACCAAATGTAATGACCGGTCCTAACTCCTACATGACACAATACTCAACATTTACATTAAAGAGACAGTATACAATCATTTTCAGACAACTGCATGTAATAGATACTACTATAAACAACCAGATGACCACATACTGATATCAAAATCCATGAGAAAACGGTTTAAAAACTTACTTAGAAAATCTGTTTAGCTATGTTGAAAAGATAGCTGGAAAGCCCATTCCAAGTGGGAAATAAGACAATACCCCTTCCTTTGCATATGAAAAGACCCTTTACACAAAGAGGAGCAAGCTGGAGAAGGTAGCTGATGGTACTCACATCAAACTTTGAGGCTTGGGGAGGAGTCAGAAAATCACTGCAATGTTATTTAAACATCATCAAAAATAGACATTTATTTTAAAAAAAATATATAAATAGATAGAAAAAACATATATGTGTTTTTTTTGTTTTTTTTTTAATTTTTTATTGAGGTATATTTAAAGGCATACATCAATCATAAAAAAAAATAAAGTTGTGCATCACATGTCACATACAGTGAGGGTTCAATGTTACAGGTATGGTGAAATAAACATAAAAGAAACGTAATAACAACAATTTACATAACATGTGACCTTTGCATATATGGGATGCATTCGTTTAGAAACCTTCAACATGTCACCCTAGGCCACTCTCGGACCATCATAAATAACAGAAAACACTAAGATGGAAGAAGGCAATTATGGGCAAAGGAGACCACTTTCGGGCCTCATTAGTAAACCTCGATTTTTAGGATTTTATAACGTGCTTATATAAATGGAGTGTATGTTAAAAGAGAACGATGGGGTGCGGCATAGACTAGAGGAGCCGCATAGTTAGCCCTCCTAGTCTAGGAGGTATGTTATAGATGGGGGGGGAGGTGGGAACTTGAATACGATAGATAAGATAAAGCGTATATCTGAGGAGGCTTTTAAAATATGGAGTATCATACACATAAAGAACATAGCTAATTAAGCTGATTTAGAATGTGGTGTAGAAGAAGATCGCAAATTTAAAGTCGTGATGCAGGTCCAGCCCACATCACAAAATGGTACTATATGCCACAGTATGACTGTGTCTTCTTTTAGCAGGTTATGAATTTGCGCTTGTCCCATGACGGGACAACACGACACTCAGTAAGATACTTGCATTAATCAGCTGCTAATATAATAAACTCAGAGTTTAGTCAACAAATGTGCTATACAAGCAACTCAAGTAGCCCATTTAGATTAAAATATGGAAAGCCAACATAAGTATGCGAACCAAGGATGTAAGCAAAGGTGGAGTGTGGAAGCCAGGATATGACCCCTATAATATAAAACACTTTTAATTATGAAGAATTGCCCCCAAGTTTCTAACTGAGCCCCATGTCTTGGGGTAATATGGGAACCAAAAACACACTGCTGCATAAATTAGGTGCTAGCAAACAAGGGATAGTATTGTTATAAGAGGTGAGGCAAAACAGTTGAGCGTGGTATGATAGCTATAATACTGTATACAATAGATGTTAGGGCGCAGCCTCGGCCGCTGACTACGCCTATGCTATCGGGAAATAGGACTCAATATTCCAAGTATATACGAGCTAACCACTAGAAACAATATAAGGTAGATGGGCACATGTGCCATATGCTACACTAGCTTTATCTCTTTCTAACTTAAGAGCAACAATATCTTAAAACATTTCTTTTAAACTCAATTATCCCCATAATCTCATAAACTATAGGATCTCACTTTATATGGCGATAATATATAACTTAGGTGCCCCAGCCAATGTTATCCTAAAGCGCAATAAAGGAAGATATGTAGATGGTTTATATGTGGGCTTATAGAGCTGGGTACATTAGCTTATAAACAGAAAAGCTGACATATATAGCAATAAAGGGATATATATCACAGTATGCCAAGTATAGTGTGTAGAAGGCACAATATTCACAGTGGAGGGGAAAGAAAATAACGTTTGAAACATATATTAACAGATAGCATTTTCATAGAATAAACCTGGATCTCTCTAATCAAAGCTTTAAGAATGTCAGTATATGTAATCAAGCCCAAACAGTCACTAAGAAGTTCCTTTACATTAGTGCAGATGGGTTCTGCTAACCAACATAAACATGGCAGATAGAATTTAGGCTGTAGGTTCTTTAAAAGTCTGAGTGGAGGCGTCTATGGAACTAAACAGAATCTGTGACCGGGCATCCAATCGCCACCTGGAAAGTCAAAGTATTTACCCCATTCCTGTTCTCTCAAACAGGGAAGCTGGAGAGTCTTGTCGTGATGCCGCTCCTGCTTGTAAGACCGTTTGGGATATATCAATAGTGGCCAGATGAAAAGCAGCACTGAAAACGACCAAGCTGCCAACCATATCTCTAGCTCTATTGCCGACCCTGATCCCCGGCTGGCCAGAATAAGTAGAGTCCACTTTTGTTAGGTGATTGTAGATCGCGCCGGGTATTGTGTTTCCAATGGTAGTCACCTCAGCTGCACAGAATGGTTCAGTCGCAGCCGTTGCAGAGCCAAGGCCGCATGGTGAATGCTGGGGCCCCATGGCATCTCTATCAGCTACATGCGCTTCAGTCAATTCCGGGATCTTCGCCATCACAGGTGTGCATAGTTCCTCAAGAGCACTGTTGCTCTGCTCAGCTTGCTCTTGTGTGAGGCGGTGTGGAGGAAACTGCTCCGAGGCTGGCATTAAAGATGGCAGCTGGTAAAGGACAACCATGTCTGGTGACCGGTGCTCCATGCAAGTGAGTAGGTCATCAGGAGAGATAGAGTGAGCAGCGGAAGGCTTGAAAGCTTCGACTATGGCTTCTAAGAGAGCTGCGTTATGATGAGTGAGCAGTTCCTTTATCTGGGTGAGAAGGAGCACGGCCATGTTTCCACACATTCAGCCTTCAAGTGGGAATGAGAGGACTGAGGCTATAGGCAGTAGGCAGATAGAGCTCCATAAAAGTAGCTAAAATAGTTGACAAACGTTGAGCAAGATAGGCATTTAAACCATTAAGATCGTTGTAATTGTCAGGAGCTCTGAAAAAGTGCGGCTTGCTCCGTTGATAGCTGGCTCCGCCCCCAACATATATGTGTTTTAAAAATGAGTGTATAATGACCATTTAAGAAAAAATACCACAACATAACATCTTGAAAAAGTAGGCATCTCATATATTTAGCATATGATAAAGTTCAATGCATATTGATTACTTGATTCAAATACAATAGGGCATATTTCTGAAATCGATATGTTGAAAATTATAACCAACACAGTCATTATTCATATAAAGGAACATATTGTTGATAAACATATTAAACAAGATGGACTATATCCATGGATTCGCACTTGCCTCAAAATATCTTATGCAGGAAAACATTTTGCTTTCATTCTTCATTGCTTTTCATTTTGCTTTCATTCGTTTATTCAACGAGACAGCCATCAAAAGAGAATGTTGTGTTCTTTATCAGCTATGGGTCAACAATGTACATGATTCACACAATCCATACTCGCCATTGTTTTAAACTTGGCTTCCCATTCACAAACGTGGGTTACGTACAAATTCAAATATTGCGGGACTACGTAATCCAATCAGACGGTTTTTCAACCTTGGCATGTGACGTCTTAATTAACATGGCGCATCGTTGATCGCGTAAAAATGCCATCCAATCAAAGGCGCATCCTTGATCGCGTAAAAACACCATCCAATCAAAGGTGCATCGTTGATCGAGTAAAAACGCCATACAATCAAAGGCGCATCGTTGATCGCGTAAAAACTCCATCCAATAAAAGGCGCATCCTTGATCGCGTAAAAACGTCATACAATAAAATGCGCATCCTTGATCGCGTAAAAACTTCAGCCAATACAAAGACTCATTGGACAGTCTGGCAGGTGACGTCTTAAGCAACATGGCGCATCCTTGATCGAGTAAAAACGTCAGCCAATACAAGGACTCATTTGACAGCTTGGCATATCAATTAGAAATGTATTTATATTTTATAAACTAGTATGTGCTATATTGCTAGCTATGAATGTCACGCTAGATAACGTATTACTGTGATATATGAAATAGAATCCATTATTGAAAATAAAGAGATATTTCAGTAGAAGCAGAGGATTATTAACTAAACTTTTTTGCAAGCAGCATGGTTTAAATAAACATAAAAATAACATTTTAGGTTACACTATTATGTACGACATTGCAATTTGAAAGACATTTAAAAAAAAAAATGTAAATCTTTGTATTGTTGTGTTTCATGTCCCTTTAACTGCTTTGTAATGCTAGGAGATGCATTATGAGAATAGGGATGTGTTATATATTATATGTTACCTATAGCTATGGTGTCCATCTTTACCATTTAAAAGGTACACATGAGAAATACATATGTCATTGATGTTTTCAGATATGTTATTATTGTTATTCCCAAAAAATATAGACATTGATCAAACGTGTCACTTATTCAAGTTTAAATATGGTCGGCCTATCTATGGCCATATCATGTTGCATAATTAAATATAAACATTAATAAGAGAAAGATATTCATCATCTAAAATATGAGCATTACACACAGTGATTTATTTTGTTACACTATTACAATAAGATATAAGTGAAATTGGAATACATGTGCTGTCAACATTCAAATAGTCTTTTTTTAAAAAGATTAGATGTCCATGTTCATGTAAAAAGGACAAAAACGCATTACAAATGCATATCCATTCCTTAAAGGGACACTGAACCGAAATTTGATCATTTGTAATTCAGAAAGAGCATGCAATTTTAAGCAACTTTCTAATTTACTCCTATTATCAATTTTTCTTCGTTCTCTTGCTATCATTATTTGAAAAAGAAGGCATCTAAGCTTTTTTTTGGTTTCAGTACTCTGGACAGCACTTTTTTATTGGTGGATGAATTTATCCACCAATCAGCAAGGACAACCCAGGTTGTTCACCAAAAATGGGCCGGCATCTAAACTTACATTCTTGCATTTAAAATAAAGATACCAAGATAATGAATAAAATTTGATAATAGGAGTAAATTCGAAATTTGCTTAAAATTTCATGCTCAATCTGAATCACGAAATTAAATTTTTTGATACAGTGTCCCTTTAACAATTGTGCTCAGCATCACTTAAAGGGACATGAAATACAAACAGTTCTGTTTCAGGATTCACAGAGAGGATACTATTTACATCAAATTTATAATTGAAAGAAATTATCTCATTGTATCAATTCTGGAATAATTTGTTAAAGGTGCATCAATTCACGAATAGTTTACAAATGAACACATGGATGTGAAAATAATAATAATAAAAAAAATTATATATATATATATATATATATATACACACAGATATATATATATATATATTTATATATATATATATATATATATATATATATATATATATATATATATATATATATATATATAAATGAATTCCTATGCTAATCCTAATCTTGAAAAGATAAACCTTGATGAAAAGTATATCAAGAAAATGAATCAAATTAAATTGGAGATGTAAATATTAAAGTCATTTACAATTGTATTATATTTATGAATCAGGAAAGACCATTATTTGGTTTCAGGTCCCTTTAAGGATTAACCACATAAACAATAGATTTCAATCAATGACATGAATAAAGAGGACAAAGAATAGTGGAATGACATGTATTTTATTATTGTCATAAAACATAAAGAAATAAGATAAAGTTGACCAAAAACATGTTGAAAAATCTGAAACATTGGAGCCATCTGACAAGGTAAAATACTGCATCACAGTCCTTGGAGGCAGTTGACAAGGGCCAACAAAGGCCAGCACAGCCCCATTGGAGCCATTTGACAAGATGAAAGAGTGCATCACAGTCCTTGGAGGGAGTTGACAAGGGCCAACACAGCCCCATTGGAGCCATTTGACAAGGTGAAAGAGTGCATCACAGTCCTTTGAGAGAGTTGACAAGGGCCAACACAGCCCCAATGGAGCCATTTGACAAGGTGAAAGATTGCATCACAGTCCTTGAAGGGAGTTGACAAGGGCCAACACAGCCCCATTGGAGACATTTGACAAGGTGAAAGAGTGCATCACAGTCCTTGGATTGAGTTGACAAGGGCCAACACAGCCCCAATGGAGCCATTTGACAAGGTGAAAGATTGCATCACAGTACTTGAAGGGAGTTGACAAGGGCCAACACAGCCCCATTGGAGACATTTGACAAGGTGAAAGAGTGCATCACAGTCCTTGGATGGAGTTGACAAGGGCCAACAAAGGCCAGCACAGCCCCATTGGAGCCATTTGACAAAGTGAAAGATGGCATCACAGTCCTTGGAGGGAGTTGACAAGGGCCAACACAGCCCTATTGGAGTCATTTGACAAGGTGAAAGAGTGCATCACAGTCCTTGGATTGAGTTGACAAGGGCCAACAAAGGCCATCACAGCCCCATTGGAGCCATTTGACAAGGTGAAAGAGTGCACCACAGTCCTTGGAGGGAGTTGACAAGGGCCAACAAAGGCCAGCACAGCCCCATTGGAGCCATTTGACAAGGTAAAAGATTGCATTACAGTCCTTGGAGGGAGTTGACAAGGGCCAACAAAGGCCAGCACAGCCCCGTTGGAGTCATTTGACAAGGTAAAAGAGTGCATCACAGTCCTTGGAGGTAGTTGACAAGGGCCAACACATCCCCATTGGAGCCATTTGACAAGGGGAAAGAGTGCATCACAGTCCTTGGAGGGAGTTGACAAGGGCAAACACAGCCCCATTGGAGCCATTTGACAAGGTGAAAGAGTGCATCACAGTCCTTGGAGGGAGTTGACAAGGGCCAACAAAGGCCAACTCAGCCCCATTGGAGCCATTTGACACAGTAAAAGAGTGCATCACAGTCCTTGGAGGGAGTTGACAAGGGCCAACAAAGGCCAGCACAGCCCCATTGGAGCCATTTGCAAGGTAAAAGAGTGCATCACAATCCTTGGAGGTAGTTGACAAGGGCCAACACAGCCCAATTGGAGCCATTTGACAAGGTGAAAGAGTGCATCACAGTCCATGGAGGGAGTTGACAAGGGCCAACACAGCCCCATTGGAGCCATTTGACAAGGTGAAAGAGTGCATCACAGTCCTTGGATTGAGTTGACAAGGGCCAACAAAGGCCAGCACAGCCCCATTGGAGCCATTTGACAAGGTGAAAGAGTGCATCACAGTCCTTGGAGGGAGATGACAAGGGCCAACAAAGGACAGCACAGCCCCATTGGAGCAATTTGACAAGGTAAAAGAGTGCATCACAGTCCTTGGATGGAGTTGACAAGGGCTAACACATCCCCATTCGAGCCATTGGACAAGGTGAAAAAGTGCATCACAATCCTTGGAGGGAGTTGACAAGGGCAAACACAGCCCCAATGGAGCCATTTGACAAGGTGAAAGAGTGCATCACAGTCCTTGGATGGAGTTGACAAGGGCCAACAAAGGCCAGCACAGCCCCATTGGAGCCATTTGACAAAGTGAAAGATTGCATCACAGTCCTTGGAGGGAGTTGACAAGGGCCAACACAGCCCTATTGGAGTCATTTGACAAGGTGAAAGAGTGCATCACAGTCATTGGATTGAGTTGACAAGGGCCAACACAGCCCCATTGGAGCCATTTGACAAGGTGAAAGAGTGCATCACAGAACTTGGATGGAGATGACAAGGGCCAACAAAGGCCAGCACAGCCCAATTGGAGCCATTTGACAAGGTGAAAGAGTGCATCACAGTCCTTGGAGGGAGTTGACAAGGGCCAACACAGCTCCATTGGAGCCATTTGACAAGGTGAAAGAGTGCATCACAATCCTTGGATGGAGTTGACAAGGGCCAACAAAGGCCAGCACAGCCCCATTGGAGCCAATTGACAAGGTGAAAGAGTGCATCACAGTCCTTAGAGTGAGTTGATAAGGGCCAACAAAGGCCAGCACAGCCCCATTGGAGCCATTTGAGAAGGTAAAAGATTGCATCACAGTCCATGGAGGGAGTTGACAAGGGCCAACACAGCCCCATTGGAGCCATTTGACAAGGTGAAAGAGTGCATCACAGTCCTTGGATTGAGTTGACAAGGGCCAACAAAGGCCAGCACAGCCCCATTGGAGCCATTTGACAAGGTGAAAGAGTGCATCACAGTCCTTGGAGGGAGATGACAAGGGCCAACAAAGGCCAGCACAGCCCCATTGGAGCAATTTGACAAGGTAAACGAGTGCATCACAGTCCTTGGATGGAGTTGACAAGGGCTAACACATCCCCATTCGAGCCATTGGACAAGGTGAAAAAGTGCATCACAATCCTTGGAGGGAGTTGACAAGGGCAAACACAGCCCCAATGGAGCCATTTGACAAGGTGAAAGAGTGCATCACAGTCCTTGGATGGAGTTGACAAGGGCCAACAAAGGCCAGCACAGCCCCATTGGAGCCATTTGACAAAGTGAAAGATTGCATCACAGTCCTTGGAGGGAGTTGACAAGGGCCAACACAGCCCTATTGGAGTCATTTGACAAGGTGAAAGAGTGCATCACAGTCATTGGATTGAGTTGACAAGGGCCAACACAGCCCCATTGGAGCCATTTGACAAGGTGCAAGAGTGCATCACAGTCCTTGGATGGAGATGACAAGGGCCAACAAAGGCCAGCACAGCCCCATTGGAGCCATTTGACAAGGTGAAAGAGTGCATCACAGTCCTTGGAGGGAGTTGACAAGGGCCAACACAGCTCCATTGGAGCCATTTGACAAGGTGAAAGAGTGCATCACAGTCCTTAGAGTGAGTTGATAAGGGCCAACAAAGGCCAGCACAGCCCCATTGGAGCCTTTGACAAGGTAAAAGATTGCATCACAGTCCTTGGAGGGAGTGACAAGGGCCAACAAAGGCCAGCACAGCCCCATTGGAGCCATTTTACAAGGTAAAAGAGTGCATCACAGTCCTTGGAGGGAGTTGACAAGGGCCAACACAGCCCCATTGGAGCCATTTGACAAGGTGAAAGAGTGCATCACAGTCCTTGGACGGAGTTGACAAGGGCCAACACAGCCCCATTGGAGCCATTTGACAAGGTGAAAGAGTGCATCACAGTCCTTGGATTGAGTTGACTAGGGCCAACAAAGGCCAGCACAGCCTCATTGGAGCCATTTGACAAGGTGAAAGAGTGCATCACAGTCCTTGGAGGGAGTTGACAAGGGCCAACAAAGGCCAGCACAGCCCCATTGGAGCAATTTGACAAGGTAAAAGAGTGCATCACAGTCCTTGGAGGGAGTTGACAAGGGCAAACACAGCCCCATTGGAGCCATTTGACAAGGTGAAAGAGTGCATCACAGTCCTTGGATGAGTTGACAAGGGCCAACAAAGGCCAGCACAGCCCCATTGGAGCCATTTGACAAGGTGAAAGAGTGCATCACAGTCCTTGGAGGGAGTTGACAAGGGCCAACAAAGGCCAGCACAGCCCCATTGGATCCATTTGACAAGGTAAAAGAGTGCATCACAGTCCTTGGAGGGAGTTGACAAGGGCCAACAAAGGCCAGCACAGCCCCATTGGAGCCATTTGACAAGGTAAATGAGTGCATCACAGTCCTTGGAGGTAGTTGACAAGGGCCAACACAGCCCCATTGGAGCCATTTGACAAGGTGAAAGAGTGCATCACAGTCCTTGGATTGAGTTGACAAGGGCCAACAAAGGCCAGCACAGCCCCATTGGAGCCATTTGACAAGGTGAAAGAGTGCATCACAGTCCTTGGAGGGAGTTGACAAGGGCCAACAAAGGCCAGCACAGCCCCATTGGAGCAATTTGACAAGGTAAAAGAGTGCATCACAGTCCTTGGAGGGAGTTGACAAGGGCAAACACAGCCCCAATGGAGCCATTTGACAAGGTGAAAGAGTGCATCACAGTCCTTGGATGGAGTTGACAAGGGCCAACAAAGGCCAGCACAGCCCCATTGGAGCCATTTGACAAAGTGAAAGATTGCATCACAGTCCTTGGAGGGAGTTGACAAGGGCCAACACAGCCCTATTGGAGTCATTTGACAAGGTGAAAGAGTGCATCACAGTCATTGGATTGAGTTGACAAGGGCCAACACAGCCCCATTGGAGCCATTTGACAAGGTGAAAGAGTGCATCACAGTCCTTGGATGGAGATGACAAGGGCCAACAAAGGCCAGCACAGCCCCATTGGAGCCATTTGACAAGGTGAAAGAGTGCATCACAGTCCTTGGAGGGAGTTGACAAGGGCCAACACAGCTCCATTGGAGCCATTTGACAAGGTGAAAGAGTGCATCACAGTCCTTAGAGTGAGTTGATAAGGGCCAACAAAGGCCAGCACAGCCCCATTGGAGCCTTTGACAAGGTAAAAGATTGCCTCACAGTCCTTGGAGGGAGTGACAAGGGCCAACAAAGGCCAGCACAGCCCCATTGGAGCCATTTTACAAGGTAAAAGAGTGCATCACAGTCCTTGGAGGGAGTTGACAAGGGCCAACACAGCCCCATTGGAGCCATTTGACAAGGTGAAAGAGTGCATCACAGTCCTTGGACGGAGTTGACAAGGGCCAACACAGCCCCATTGGAGCCATTTGACAAGGTGAAAGAGTGCATCACAGTCCTTGGATTGAGTTGACTAGGGCCAACAAAGGCCAGCACAGCCCCATTGGAGCCATTTGACAAGGTGAAAGAGTGCATCACAGTCCTTGGAGGGAGTTGACAAGGGCCAACAAAGGCCAGCACAGCCCCATTGGAGCAATTTGACAAGGTAAAAGAGTGCATCACAGTCCTTGGAGGGAGTTGACAAGGGCAAACACAGCCCCATTGGAGCCATTTGACAAGGTGAAAGAGTGCATCACAGTCCTTGGATGAGTTGACAAGGGCCAACAAAGGCCAGCACAGCCCCATTGGAGCCATTTGACAAGGTGAAAGAGTGCATCACAGTCCTTGGAGGGAGTTGACAAGGGCCAACAAAGGCCAGCACAGCCCCATTGGATCCATTTGACAAGGTAAAAGAGTGCATCACAGTCCTTGGAGGGAGTTGACAAGGGCCAACAAAGGCCAGCACAGCCCCATTGGAGCCATTTGACAAGGTAAAAGAGTGCATCACAGTCCTTGGAGGTAGTTGACAAGGGCCAACACAGCCCCATTGGAGCCATTTGACAAGGTGAAAGAGTGCATCACAGTCCTTGGATTGAGTTGACAAGGGCCAACAAAGGCCAGCACAGCCCCATTGGAGCCATTTGACAAGGTGAAAGAGTGCATCACAGTCCTTGGAGGGAGTTGACAAGGGCCAACAAAGGCCAGCACAGCCCCATTGGAGCAATTTGACAAGGTAAAAGAGTGCATCACAGTCCTTGGAGGGAGTTGACAAGGGCCAACACATCCCCATTGGAGCCATTTGACAAGGTAAAAGAGTGCATCACAGTCCTTGGATGGAGTTGACAAGGGCCAACAAAGGCCAGCACAGCCCCATTGGAGCCATTTGACAAGATGAAAGAGTTCATCACAGTCCTTGGAGGGAGTTGACAAGGGCCAACAAAGGCCAGCACAGCCCCGTTGGAGCCATTTGACAAGGTGAAAGAGTGCATCACAGTCCTTGGAGGGAGTTGACAAGGGCCAACAAAGGCCAGCACAGCCCCATTGGAGCAATTTGACAAGGTAAAAGAGTGCATCACAGTCCTTGGATGGAGTTGACAAGGGCCAACACATCCCCATTCAAGCCATTTGACAAGGTGAAAAAGTGCATCACAATCCTTGGAGGGAGTTGACAAGGGCAAACACAGCCCCATTGGAGCCATTTGACAAGGTGAAAGAGTGCATCACAGTCCTTGAATGGAGTTGACAAGGGCCAACACAGCCCTATTGGAGTCATTTGAAAGGTGAAAGAGTGTATCAGAGTCCTTGGATTGAGTTGACAAGGTCCAACACAGCCCCATTGGAGCCATTTGACAAGGTGAAAGAGTGCATCACAGTCCTTGGATGGAGATGACAAGGGCCAACAAAGGCCAGCACAGGCCCATTGGAGCCATTTGACAAGGTTAAAGAGTGCATCACAGTCCTTGGAGGGAGTTGACAAGGGCCAACAAAGGCCAGCACAGCCCCATTGGAGCCATTTGACAAGGTGAAAGAGTGCATCACAGTCCTTGGAGGGAGTTGACAAGGGCCAACACAGCTCCATTGGAGCCATTTGACAAGGTGAAAGAGTGCATCACAGTCCTTGGATGGAGTTGACAAGGGCCAACAAAGGCCAGCACAGCCCCATTGGAGCCATTTGACAAGGTGAAAGAGTGCATCACAGTCCTTGGAGGGAGTTGACAAGGGCCAACAAAGGCCAGCACAGCACCATTGGAGCCATTTGACAAGGTAAAAGAGTGCATCACAGTCCTTGGAGGGAGTTGACAAGGGCCAACACAGCCCCATTGGAGCCATTTGACAAGGTGAAAGAGTGCATCACAGTCCTTGGACGGAGTTGACAAGGGCCAACACAGCCCCATTGGAGCCATTTGACAAGGTGAAAGAGTGCATCACAGTCCTTGGATTGAGTTGACTAGGGCCAACAAAGGCCAGCACAGCCCCATTGGAGCCATTTGACAAGGTGAAAGAGTGCATCACAGTCCTTGGAGGGAGTTGACAAGGGCCAACAAAGGCCAGCACAGCCCCATTGGAGCAATTTGACAAGGTAAAAGAGTGCATCACAGTCCTTGGAGGGAGTTGACAAGGGCAAACACAGCCCCATTGGAGCCATTTGACAAGGTGAAAGAGTGCATCACAGTCCTTGGATGAGTTGACAAGGGCCAACAAAGGCCAGCACAGCCCCATTGGAGCCATTTGACAAGGTGAAAGAGTGCATCACAGTCCTTGGAGGGAGTTGACAAGGGCCAACAAAGGCCAGCACAGCCCCATTGGAGCCATTTGACAAGGTAAAAGAGTGCATCACAGTCCTTGGAGGGAGTTGACAAGGGCCAACAAAGGCCAGCACAGCCCCATTGGAGCCATTTGACAAGGTAAATGAGTGCATCACAGTCCTTGGAGGTAGTTGACAAGGGCCAACACAGCCCCATTGGAGCCATTTGACAAGGTGAAAGAGTGCATCACAGTCCTTGGATTGAGTTGACAAGGGCCAACAAAGGCCAGCACAGCCCCATTGGAGCCATTTGACAAGGTGAAAGAGTGCATCACAGTCCTTGGAGGGAGTTGACAAGGGCCAACAAAGGCCAGCACAGCCCCATTGGAGCAATTTGACAAGGTAAAAGAGTGCATAAAAGTCCTTGGAGGGAGTTGACAAGGGCCAACACATCCCCATTGGAGCCATTTGACAAGGTGAAAGAGTGCATCACAATCCTTGGAGGGAGTTGACAAGGGCCAACAAAGGCCAGCACAGCCCCATTGGAGCCATTTGACAAGATGAAAGAGTTCATCACAGTCCTTGGAGGGAGTTGACAAGGGCCAACAAAGGCCAGCACAGCCCCGTTGGAGCCATTTGACAAGGTGAAAGAGTGCATCACAGTCCTTGGAGGGAGTTGACAAGGGCCAACACATCCCCATTGGAGCCATTTGACAAGGTGAAAGAGTGCATCACAATCCTTGGATGGAGTTGACAAGGGCCAACAAAGGCCAGCACAGCCCCATTGGAGCCATTTGACAAGATGAAAGAGTTCATCACAGTCCTTGGAGGGAGTTGACAAGGGCCAACAAATGCCAGCACAGCCCCGTTGGAGCCATTTGACAAGGTGAAAGAGTGCATCACAGTCCTTGGAGGGAGTTGACAAGGGCCAACAAAGGCCAGCACAGCCCCATTGGAGCAATTTGACAAGGTAAAAGAGTGCATCACAGTCCTTGGATGGAGTTGACAAGGGCCAACACATCCCCATTCGAGCCATTTGACAAGGTGAAAAAGTGCATCACAATCCTTGGAGGGAGTTGACAAGGGCAAACACAGCCCCATTGGAGCCATTTGACAAGGTGAAAGAGTGCATCACAGTCATTGGATGGAGTTGACAAGGGCCAACAAAGGCCAGCACAGCCCCATTGGAGCCATTTGACAAAGTGAAAGATTGCATCACAGTCCTTGGAGGGAGTTGACAAGGGCCAACACAGCCCTATTGGAGTCATTTGAAAGGTGAAAGAGTGCATCACAGTCCTTGGATGGAGATGACAAGGGCCAACAAAGGCCAGCACAGGCCCATTGGAGCCATTTGACAAGGTTAAAGAGTGCATCACAGTCCTTGGAGGGAGTTGACAAGGGCCAACAAAGGCCAGCACAGCCCCATTGGAGCCATTTGACAAGGTGAAAGAGTGCATCACAGTCCTTGGAGGGAGTTGACAAGGGCCAACAAAGGCCAGCACAGCCCCATTGGAGCAATTTAACAAGGTTAAAGAGTGCATCACAGTCCTTGGAGGGAGTTGACAAGGGCCAACAAAGGCCAGCACAGCCCCATTGGAGCCATTTGACAAGGTGAAAGAGTGCATCACAGTCCTTGGAGGGAGTTGACAAGGGCCAACAAAGGCCAGCACAGCCCCATTGGAGCAATTTGACAAGGTAAAAGAGTGCATAACAGTCCTTGGAGGGAGTTGACAATGGCCAACACATCCCCATTGGAGCCATTTGACAAGGTGAAAGAGTGCATCACAATCCTTGGAGGGAGTTGACAAGGGCCAACAAAGGCCAGCACAGCCCCATTGGAGCCATTTGACAAGATGAAAGAGTTCATCACAGTCCTTGGAGGGAGTTGACAAGGGCCAACAAAGGCCAGCACAGCCCCGTTGGAGCCATTTGACAAGGTGAAAGAGTGCATCACAGTCCTTGGAGGGAGTTGACAAGGGCCAACAAAGGCCAGCACAGCCCCATTGGAGCAATTTGACAAGGTAAAAGAGTGCATCACAGTCCTTGGATGGAGTTGACAAGGGTCAACACATCCCCATTCGAGCCATTTGACAAGGTGAAAAAGTGCATCACAATCCTTGGAGGGAGTTGACAAGGGCAAACACAGCCCCATTGGAGCCATTTGACAAGGTGAAAGAGTGCATCACAGTCCTTGGATGGAGTTGACAAAGGGCCAACAAAGGCCAGCACAGCCCCATTGGAGCCATTTGACAAAGTGAAAGATTGCATCACAGTCCTTGGAGGGAGTTGACAAGGGCCAACACAGCCCTATTGGAGTCATTTGAAAGGTGAAAAAGTGCATCACAGTCCTTGGATTGAGTTGACAAGGTCCAACACAGCCCCATTGTAGCCATTTGACAAGGTGAAAGAGTGCATCACAGTCCTTGGATGGAGATGACAAGGGCCAACAAAGGCCAGCACAGGCCCATTGGAGCCATTTGACAAGGTTAAAGAGTGCATCACAGTCCTTGGAGGGAGTTGACAAGGGCCAACAAAGGCCAGCACAGCCCCATTAGAGCCATTTGACAAGGTGAAAGAGTGCATCACAGTCCTTGGAGGGAGTTGACAAGGGCCAACATAGCTCCATTGGAGCCATTTGACAAGGTGAAAGAGTTCATCACAGTCCTTGGATGGAGTTGACAAGGGCCAACAAAGGCCAGCACAGCCCCATTGGAGCCATTTGACAAGGTGAAAGAGTGCATCACAGTCCTTGTACGGAGTTGACAAGGGCCAACACAGCCCCATTGGAGCCATTTGACAAGGTGAAAGAGTGCATCACAGTCCTTGGATTGAGTTGACTAGGGCCAACAAAGGCCAGCACAGCCCCATTGGAGCCATTTGACAAGGTGAAAGAGTGCATCACAGTCCTTGGAGGGAGTTGACAAGGGCCAACAAAGGCCAGCACAGCCCCATTGGAGCAATTTGACAAGGTAAAAGAGTGCATCACAGTCCTTGGAGGGCGTTGACAAGGGCCAACACAGCCCCATTGGAGCCATTTGACAAGGTGAAAGAGTGCATCACAGTCCTTGGATGAGTTGACAAGGGCCAACAAAGGCCAGCACAGCCCCATTGGAGCCATTTGACAAGGTGAAAGAGTGCATCACAGTCCTTGGAGGGAGTTGACAAGGGCCAACAAAGGCCAGCACAGCCACATTGGAGCCATTTGACAAGGTAAAAGAGTGCATCACAGTCCTTGGAGGGAGTTGAGAAGGGCCAACACATCCCCATTGGAGCCATTTGACAAGGTGAAAGAGTGCATCACAATCCTTGGAGGGAGTTGACAAGGGCAAACACAGCCCCATTGGAGCCATTTGACAAGGTAAAAGAGTGCATCACAGTCCTTGGATGGAGTTGACAAGGGCCAACAAAAGCCAGCACAGCCCCATTGGAGCCATTTGACAAGATGAAAGAGTTCATCACAGTCCTTGGAGGGAGTTGACAAGGGCCAACAAAGGCCAGCACTGCCCCGTTGTTGCCATTTGACAAGGTGAAAGAGTGCATCACAGTCCTTGGAGGGAGTTGACAAGGGCCAACAAAGGCCAGCACAGCCCCATTGGAGCCATTTGACAAGATGAAAGAGTTCATCACAGTCCTTGGAGGGAGTTGACAAGGGCCAACAAAGGCCAGCACAGCCCCGTTGGAGCCATTTGACAAGGTGAAAGAGTGCATCACAGTCCTTGGAGGGAGTTGACAAGGGCCAACACATCCCCATTGGAGCCATTTGACAAGGTGAAAGAGTGCATCACAATCCTTGGATGGAGTTTGCAAGGGCCAACAAAGGCCAGCACAGCCCCATTGGAGCCATTTGACAAGATGAAAGAGTTCATCACAGTCCTTGGAGGGAGTTGACAAGGGCCAACAAAGGCCAGCACAGCCCTGTTGGAGCCATTTGACAAGGTGAAAGAGTGCATCACAGTCCTTGGAGGGAGTTGACAAGGGCCAACAAAGGCCAGCACAGCCCCATTGGAGCAATTTGACAAGGTAAAAGAGTGCATCACAGTCCTTGGATGGAGTTGACAAGGGCCAACACATCCCCATTCGAGCCATTTGACAAGGTGAAAAAGTGCATCACAATCCTTGGAGGGAGTTGACAAGGGCAAACACAGCCCCATTGGAGCCATTTGACAAGGTGAAAGAGTGCATCACAGTCCTTGGATGGAGTTGACAAGGGCCAACAAAGGCCAGCACAGCCCCATTGGAGCCATTTGACAAAGTGAAAGATTGTATCACAGTCCTTGGAGGGAGTTGACAAGGGCCAACACAGCCCTATTGGAGTCATTTGAAAGGTGAAAGAGTGCATCACAGTCCTTGGATGGAGATGACAAGGGCCAACAAAGGCCAGCACAGGCCCATTGGAGCCATTTGACAAGGTTAAAGAGTGCATCACAGTCCTTGGAGGGAGTTGACAAGGGCCAACAAAGGCCAGCACAGCCCCATTGGAGCCATTTGACAAGGTGAAATAGTGCATCACAGTCCTTGGAGGGAGTTGACAAGGGCCAACATAGCTCCATTGGAGCCATTTGACAAGGTGAAAGAGTTCATCACAGTCCTTGGATGGAGTTGACAAGGGCCAACAAAGGCCAGCACAGCCCCATTGGAGCCATTTGACAAGGTAAAGATTGCATCACAGTCCTTGGAGGGAGTTGACAAGGGCCAACAAAGGCCAGCACAGCCCCATTGGAGCCATTTGACAAGGTAAAAGAGTGCATCACAGTCCTTGGAGGGAGTTGACAAGGACCAACACAGCCCCATTGGAGCCATTTGACAAGGTGAAAGAGTGCATCACAGTCCTTGTACGGAGTTGACAAGGGCCAACACAGCCCCATTGGAGCCATTTGACAAGGTGAAAGAGTGCATCACAGTCCTTGGATTGAGTTGACTAGGGCCAACAAAGGCCAGCACAGCCCCATTGGAGCCATTTGACAAGGTGAAATAGTGCATCACAGTCCTTGGAGGGAGTTGACAAGGGCCAACAAAGGCCAGCACAGCCCCATTGGAGCCATTTGACAAGGTAAAAGAGTGCATCACAGTCCTTGGAGGGCGTTGACAAGGGCCAACACAGCCCCATTGGAGCCATTTGACAAGGTGAAAGAGTGCATCACAGTCCTTGGATGAGTTGACAAGGGCCAACAAAGGCCAGCACAGCCCCATTGGAGCCATTTGACAAGGTGAAAGAGTGCATCACAGTCCTTGGAGGGAGTTGACAAGGGCCAACAAAGGCCAGCACAGCCACATTGGAGCCATTTGACAAGGTAAAAGAGTGCATCACAGTCCTTGGAGGGAGTTGACAAGGGCCAACACATCCCCATTGGAGCCATTTGACAAGGTGAAAGAGTGCATCACAATCCTTGGAGGGAGTTGACAAGGGCAAACACAGCCCCATTGGAGCCATTTGACAAGGTAAAAGAGTGCATCACAGTCCTTGGATGGAGTTGACAAGGGCCAACAAAAGCCAGCACAGCCCCATTGGAGCCATTTGACAAGATGAAAGAGTTCATCACAGTCCTTGGAGGGAGTTGACAAGGGCCAACAAAGGCCAGCACTGCCCCGTTGTTGCCATTTGACAAGGTGAAAGAGTGCATCACAGTCCTTGGAGGGAGTTGACAAGGGCCAACAAAGGCCAGCACAGCCCCATTGGAGCCATTTGACAAGGTGAAAGAGTGCATCACAGTCCTTGGAGGGAGTTGACAAGGGCCAACAAAGGCCAGCACAGCCCCATTGGAGCAATTTGACAAGGTAAAAGAGTGCATCACAGTCCTTGGAGGGAGTTGACAAGGGCCAACACATCCCCATTGGAGCCATTTGACAAGGTAAAAGAGTGCATCACAGTCCTTGGATGGAGTTGACAAGGGCCAACAAAGGCCAGCACAGCCCCATTGGAGCCATTTGACAAGATGAAAGAGTTCATCACAGTCCTTGGAGGGAGTTGACAAGGGCCAACAAAGGCCAGCACAGCCCCGTTGGAGCCATTTGACAAGGTGAAAGAGTGCATCACAGTCCTTGGAGGGAGTTGACAAGGGCCAACAAAGGCCAGCACAGCCCCATTGGAGCAATTTGACAAGGTAAAAGAGTGCATCACAGTCCTTGGATGGAGTTGACAAGGGCCAACACATCCCCATTGGAGCCATTTGACAAGGTGAAAGAGTGCATCACAATCCTTGGAGGGAGTTGACAAGGGCAAACACAGCCCCATTGGAGCCATATGACAAGGTAAAAGAGTGCATCACAGTCCTTGGATGGAGTTGACAAGGGCCAACAAAAGCCAGCACAGCCCCATTGGAGCCATTTGACAAGATGAAAGAGTTCATCACAGTCCTTGGAGGGAGTTGACAAGGGCCAACAAAGGCCAGCACAGCCCCGTTGGAGCCATTTGACAAGGTGAAAGAGTGCATCACAGTTCTTGGAGGGAGTTGACAAGGGCCAACACATCCCCATTGGAGCCATTTGACAAGGTGAAAGAGTGCATCACAATCCTTGGATGGAGTTGACAAGGGCCAACAAAGGCCAGCACAACCCCATTGGAGCCATTTGACAAGATGAAAGAGTTCATCACAGTCCTTGGAGGGAGTTGACAAGGGCCAACAAAGGCCAGCACAGCCCTGTTGGAGCCATTTGACAAGGTGAAAGAGTGCATCACAGTCCTTGGAGGGAGTTGACAAGGGCCAACAAAGGCCAGCACAGCCCCATTGGAGCAATTTGACAAGGTAAAAGAGTGCATCACAGTCCTTGGATGGAGTTGACAAGGGCCAACACATCCCCATTCGAGCCATTTGACAAGGTGAAAAAGTGCATCACAATCCTTGGAGGGAGTTGACAAGGGCAAACACAGCCCCATTGGAGCCATTTGACAAGGTGAAAGAGTGCATCACAGTCCTTGGATGGAGTTGACAAGGGCCAACAAAGGCCAGCACAGCCCCATTGGAGCCATTTGACAAAGTGAAAGATTGTATCACAGTCCTTGGAGGGAGTTGACAAGGGCCAACACAGCCCTATTGGAGTCATTTGAAAGGTGAAAGAGTGCATCACAGTCCTTGGATTGAGTTGACAAGGTCCAACACAGCCCCATTGTAGCCATTTGACAAGGTGAAAGAGTGCATCACAGTCCTTGGATGGAGATGACAAGGGCCAACAAAGGCCAGCACAGGCCCATTGGAGCCATTTGACAAGGTTAAAGAGTGCATCACAGTCCTTGGAGGGAGTTGACAAGGGCCAACAAAGGCCAGCACAGCCCCATTGGAGCCATTTGACAAGGTGAAAGAGTGCATCACAGTCCTTGGAGGGAGTTGACAAGGGCCAACATAGCTCCATTGGAGCCATTTGACAAGGTGAAAGAGTTCATCACAGTCCTTGGATGGAGTTGACAAGGGCCAACAAAGGCCAGCACAGCCCCATTGGAGCCATTTGACAAGGTGAAAGAGTGCATCACAGTCCTTAGAGGGAGTTGACAAGGGCCAACAAAGGCCAGCACAGCCCCATTGGAGCCATTTGACAAGGTAAAGATTGCATCACAGTCCTTGGAGGGAGTTGACAAGGGCCAACAAAGGCCAGCACAGCCCCATTGGAGCCATTTGACAAGGTAAAAGAGTGCATCACAGTCCTTGGAGGGAGTTGACAAGGGCCAACACAGCCCCATTGGAGCCATTTGACAAGGTGAAAGAGTGCATCACAGTCCTTGTACGGAGTTGACAAGGGCCAACACAGCCCCATTGGAGCCATTTGACAAGGTGAAAGAGTGCATCACAGTCCTTGGATTGAGTTGACTAGGGCCAACAAAGGCCAGCACAGCCCCATTGGAGCCATTTGACAAGGTGAAAGAGTGCATCACAGTCCTTGGAGGGAGTTGACAAGGGCCAACAAAGGCCAGCACAGCCCCATTGGAGCAATTTGACAAGGTAAAAGAGTGCATCACAGTCCTTGGAGGGCGTTGACAAGGGCCAACACAGCCCCATTGGAGCCATTTGACAAGGTGAAAGAGTGCATCACAGTCCTTGGATGAGTTGACAAGGTCCAACAAAGGCCAGCACAGCCCCATTGGAGCCATTTGACAAGGTGAAAGAGTGCATCACAGTCCTTGGAGGGAGTTGACAAGGGCCAACAAAGGCCAGCACAGCCACATTGGAGCCATTTGACAAGGTAAAAGAGTGCATCACAGTCCTTGGAGGGAGTTGACAAGGGCCAACACATCCCCATTGGAGCCATTTGACAAGGTAAAAGAGTGCATCACAGTCCTTGGATGGAGTTGACAAGGGCCAACAAAGGCCAGCACAGCCCCATTGGAGCCATTTGACAAGATGAAAGAGTTCATCACAGTCCTTGGAGGGAGTTGACAAGGGCCAACAAAGGCCAGCACTGCCCCGTTGTTGCCATTTGACAAGGTGAAAGAGTGCATCACAGTCCTTGGAGGGAGTTGACAAGGGCCAACAAAGGCCAGCACAGCCCCATTGGAGCCATTTGACAAGATGAAAGAGTGCATCACAGTCCTTGGAGGGAGTTGACAAGGGCCAACAAAGGCAAACACAGCCCCTTTGGAGCCATTTGACAAGGTAAAAGAGTGCATCACAGTCCTTGGATGGAGTTGACAAGGGCCAACAAAGGCCAGCACAGCCCCATTGGAGCCATTTGACAAGATGAAAGAGTGCATCACAGTCCTTGGAGGGAGTTGACAAGGGCCAACAAAGGCCAGCACAGCCCAGTTGGAGCCATTTGACAAGGTAAAATAGTGCATCACAGTCCTTGGATGGAGTTGACAAGGGCCAACAAAGGCCAGCACAGCCCCATTGGAGCCATTTGACAAGATGAAAGAGTGCATCACAGTC
Organism: Bombina bombina; assembly: GCF_027579735.1. NCBI lineage: Eukaryota > Metazoa > Chordata > Amphibia > Anura > Bombinatoridae > Bombina > Bombina bombina. The sequence goes on from NC_069509.1 coordinate 102,198,662, forward strand.
CTTGGAGGGAGATGACAAGGGCCAACAAAGGCCAACACAGCCCCATTGGAGCAATTTGACAAGGTAAAAGAGTGCAACAAGCACAACAATAAACAAAAAAAGGCAAAATGGCAACATCAAAACAGCAACATGTGGACGGAAGATTCTTATCTGCGCCCTTGGAGCATCTCCAGATCCTCCACTTATTGGGCATTACCTTCATTGTCCCGTGCATGTCCAGCTCCAGATTCAAGCATTGACTCTACACGCATCATATGTTGTAGAGTCGAACGCTGAACCTGTAGCTGGGCATGCAATGGTGTCTCAGGAACAGCGAGTTCCTCAACACGGCCTGCTCTATGCGTGCTAAAGCTTCTAGCATGAGCCATGTTGAGTCACAACCTAAAATAAAGAAATTAAAAAATATTAATGATAATTACACAACATAATAAAAATTGAGCAAAGATACATTGTAATAATAAAGACAAATCATTCTTTAAATTAAATTTTCGAGATTAATTATTTACACATTAAATATGTTCTTCAGACATAAACCATTAAAGGGACAGTTTACGCAAACATGTTCTCCCCTTTAATTGGTTTTCAATGATCCACTTTTCCAGCTTGGGTGTATAAAATCTTGTAAAAGGATTTCCATTGTCCTTACATTGGCAATTTAAATAGTTTATTTATACTGTGGTATCCACACCTATCCTTAAACCTTTTCGCCTTGAGGCCAAGCTGTGTAAACATAGCAAGCAGAAGAAATTACACTCACACTGGGTTATGGAAGAGATAAGGTATTACATTTTTTTTGCAATTGTTGTATCCAAGTAGTGGTGATTGGTATATGGAGTGATATCATATTAAAGGGACACTGAACCAAAATATTTTATTTTGTGATTCAGATAGAGCATGACATTTTAATCAATTTTATAGTTTACTCCTATTATTACATTTTATTCATTCTCTTGCTATCTTTATTTGAAATGCAAGAATGTAAGTTTATATGGCAGGCCATTTTTGGTGATCAACCTTGGTTGTCCCTGCTGATTGGTGGATAAATTCATCCACCAATAAAAAAGTTATGTCCAGAGTTCAGAATAGTTTTAAAAATTAGATGCCTTTCTTTTTTTAAATAAAGATAGCAAGAGAACGAAGAAAATTTGATAAGAGGAGTAAATTATAAAGTTGCTTAACATTGCATGCTCTATTTGAATCACAATAGAAAAAATTTGCCTTCAGTGTCCCTTTAAATATCTTATAATGTTGATTTAGAATGATACTTACAGCTGTGCCTGGGAAGGACAATCCGACACCCAGGACAATGAAGGTTGGGACAGGGGGAAGGGATGGGATTGGGCTGGGGAGGGATGGGCTGCCGCTCTGGGGAAGCCCGTACAGCTGGGGAGTCAGGGACCTGGTGAGTTGTGGGATGGGCAGGTGGGGGAGCTGTACGGGCCAAAAGATGGGGAGAGCGGCGAAGGGGGGGTAAGGGGCATTTTTTGGGAGGGACAGGACAGGGGAAATGGGAAGGGCCGGGAGGGTCTTCTGTTTGGGGAGGGGCTTGGGCCTGTGGAGGGGCCTGGGCAGGGGCCTGTGGAGGGGCCTGTGGAGTGGCCTGGGTGGGCAGGGGCGGGAAAATGATGCCCAGAAGTGGAGGTTCCATCTGAAATATATAATAAAAATATATTAACATCTCATACATCATGAAATCAAATCAAGGCATTTCAACATGATTATGTTTTAGATATACTTAGAAGTGGGTTTGAATTTATAAACAACGATGACATAAGGATATGATATGCATATAGGCACTCAGATGAATAGCAATGACTGTCTGTACAATAAGAAAATGATTATTGTGGTTTGGCCTGGAATATGCATGTGACGTCATGATGTCATGAATTACAAATCATACAAAAATGAAAGAATAATCCAAGCATATGTTCATGCTGCATGATATAGAAAGGGGGCAGTAGTGTATTCTAAAAGAAAATGAATAAAACTTTTTAAAGTGCCAAAGCTGTAGACTTTGATTTTCTTCCAGAGAATGTTTACACAAAAAAAACATGTTGGATACATGTTAGATATATTTCACATACCATCAGACTCCAAGGGAGCCTCTTCCTCCTCCGTCCCACATGTTACATTAATCTCTGCAAAACATAACATGTTGTGTACACGTTAAGATCAGATATTATAACATATGTTACTGTTGCTCAAAGACACACATCAATGTTGCATTAAAGATATACACAGCCAAAGTTATGATTTACATCATTTTGATGGAGCATACAAATGACATTAGATTTGTTATTCTCAATTATTAAGAATTTCATTTTATTGTCTGTATTATTTTTAAAATCACAAAAGCAGAGTACATGGAACATTTAAGAGTTCTCATGTGTGTATCACTTGATGATTGTTGTCAAAATTGTAAATCAAAACAAACATATGCTATCCATTTTCTGAAGAACAAAGGTGTAGACTAAGAAGCTTTGGGATCTTAATCTTTCAATATTAAAATAAAATCGATATATAATCAGAGGAGTAAATTATATGTTTAAGTCAAATGTAATGCTTCAATAGAATCATGATCATAATATTGATTACAAATACACCTTCAATGACATATGAATGAGTCAATGGACTTACCAGAAGACTGCAAAGGCAGCTCAGCGTCGGTGCTGGATCCCTCTGGGCTTGTCACAACAACTATATCTATGAATGATATAGATATATATTAGTTATCACAGTTTGGACATCACTAAATCACATCAGTATCGATTTTTAAGAATAATATACTTAGAAATGTGAAGAATAGAGCAATAAAATGATGCCCCCAGCACCCTGCAATAAAATGATGCTCCCAGCAATAAACTGATGCCCCCAACACACCTGCAATAAAATGATGCTCCCAGCCCACCTCTGTAATAAATTATGCCCCAGCAATAAAATGATACTCTCAGCCCCCTGCAATAACATGATGCTCCCAGCCCCCTGCAATAAAATGATGCTCGCAGCAATAAAATGATGCCCCCAGCACCCTGCAATAAAATGATGCTCCCAGCAATAAAATGATGCCCCCAGCACCTTGCAATAAAATGATGCTCCCAGCAATAAACTGATGCCCCCAGCACACCTGCAATAAAATGATGCTCCCAGCCCCCTCTGTAATAAATTATGCCCCAGCAATAAAATGATGCTCCCAGCCCCCCATGCAATAAAATGATGCTCCCAGCCGCCCTGCAATAAAATTATGCCCCTGCAATAAATGATTCCCCCAGCACCTCTGCAATAAAATGATGCTCCCAGCCCCCTCTGTAATAAATTATGCCCCAGCAATAAAATGATGCTCCCAGCCCCCTGCAATAAAATGATGCCCCCAGCCCCCCTGCAATAAAATTATGCCCCCAGCAATAAATGATTCCTCCAGCACCCCTGCAATAAAATTATGCTCCCAGTCCCCCTTTGTAATAAATTATGCCCCAGCAATAAAATGATGCTCCCAGCACCCTGCAATAAAATGATGCTCCCAGCAATAAAATGATGCCCACAGCACCCTGCAATAAAATGACGCTCCCAGCAATAAACTGATGCCCCCAGCACACCAGCAATAAAATGATGCTCCCAGCCCCCTCTGTAATAAATTATGCCCCAGCAATAAAATGATGCTCCCAGCCCCCTGCAATAAAATGATGCTCCCAGCAATAAAATGATGCCCCCAGCACCCTGCAATAAAATGATGCTCCCAGCAATAAAATGATGCTCCCAGCACCTTGCAATAAAATGATGCTCCCAGCAATAAACTGATGCCCCCAGCACCCCTGCAATAAAATGATGCTCCCAGCCCCCTCTGTAATAAATTATGCCCCAGCAATAAAAAGATGCTCCCAGCCCCCTGCAATAAAATGATGCTCCCAGCCCCCCTGCAATAAAATGATGCCCCCAACCAGCTCCCCTGCAATAAAATTATGCCCCCAGCCAGCCCCCTGCAATAAAATGATGCCCCAGCCAGCCCCCTGCAATAAAATGATGCCCCTATCCAGCCCCCCTGCAATAAAATGATGCCCCCAGCCCTGAGCCCCCCTGCAATAAATGATGCCCATAGCAATAAAATTAATCTCTCAGGCCAACCCCCTGCAATAAAATGATTTCCTCAGCCCCCCCTGCAATAAAATGAATAAAATTATGCCTCCAGCCATAAATGATGCCCCCAGCCAGACCCCCCTGCAATAAAATGATGCCCCCAGTCAGCCCCCCCTGCAATAAAATGATGTCCCCAGACACCAACCCTGCAATAAAATGATGCCCCCAGCCAGCCCCCCCTGCAATAAAATGATACCCCAGCCAGCCCCCCCTGCAATAAAATGATGCCCCCAGCCAGCCCCCCTGCAATAAAATGATGCTCCCAGCAATAAAATGATGCCCCCTGCAATAAAATGATGCCCCCAGCCAGCCCCCCTGCAATAAAATGATGCTCCCAGACAGCCCCCCTGCAATAAAATGATGCCCCCAGCCAGCCCCCCCTGCAATAAAATGATACCCCCAGCCAGCCCCCCTGCAATAAAATGATGCCCCCAGCTAGCCCCCCCTGCAATAAAATGATGCACCCAGCAATAAAATGATGCCCCCAGCACCCTGCAATAAAATGATGCTCCCAGCAATAAACTGATGCCCCCAGCACAACTGCAATAAAATTATGCTCTCAGCCCCCTCTGTAATAAATTATGCCCCAGCAATAAAATGATGCTCCCAGCCCCCCTGCAATAAAATTATGCTCCCAGCCCCCCTGCAATAAAATTATGCCCCCAGAAATAAATGATTCCCCCCAGCATCCCTGCAATAAAATTATGCTCCCAGTCCCCCTCTGTAATAAATTATGCCCCAGCAATAAAATGATGCTCCCAGCACCCTGCAATAAAATTATGCTCCCAGCAATAAAATGATGCCCCCAGCACCCTGCAATAAAATGATGCTCCCAGCAATAAACTGATGCCCGCAGCACACCTGCAATAAAATGATGCTCCCAGCCCACCTCTGTAATAAATTATGCCCCAGCAATAAAATGATGCTCCCATCCCCCTGCAATAAAATTATGCTCCCAGCCCCCCTGCAATAAAATGATGCTTGCAGCAATAAAATGATGCCCCCAGCACCCTGCAATAAAATGATGCTCCCAGCAATAAAATTATGCCCCCAGCACCTTGCAATAAAATGATGTTCCCAGCAATAAACTGATGCCCCCAGCACACCTGCAATAAAATTATGCTCCCAGCTCCCTCTGTAATAAATTATGCCCCAGCAATAAAATGATGCTCCCAGCCCCCCCTGCAATAAAATGATGCTCCCAGCCCCCCTGCAATAAAATTATGCCCCCAGCAATAAATGATTCCCCCAACACCCCTGCAATAAAATGATGCTCCCAGCCCCCTCTGTAATAAATTATGCCCCTGCAATAAAATGATGCTCCCAGCCCCCGCGGTAATAAATTATGCCCCAGCAATAAAATGATGCTCCCAGCCCCCTGCAATAAAATGATGCTCCCAGCCCCCCTGCAATAAAATGATGCTCCAAGCAATAAAATGATGCCCCAGCACCCTGCAATAAAATGATGCTCCCAGCAATAAAATGATGCCCCCAGCAATAAAATGATGCCCCCAGCACCCTGCAATAAAATGATGCTCCCAGCCCCCTCTGTAATAAATTATGCCCCAGCAATAAAATGATGCTCCCAGCCCCCCTGCAAAAAAAATGGTGCTCCCAGCCCCCCTGCAATAAAATTATGCCCCCAGCAATAAATGATTCCCCCCAGCACCCCTGCAATAAAATTATGCTTCCAGGCCCCCTCTGTAATAAATTATGCCCAAGCAATAAAATGGTGTTCCCAGTCCCCCTACAATAAAATGGTGCTCCCAGTCCCCCCTACAATAAAATGGTGCTCCCAGTCCCCCCCTACAATAAAATGGTGTTCCCAGCCCCTCCTGCAATAAAATGGTGCTCCCAGTCCCCCCTACAATAAAATGGTGCTCCCAGTCCCCCTGCAATAAAATGGTGCTTCCAGTAATAAATGATTCCCCCCCAGCACCCCTGCAATAAAATGATACTCCTAGCCCCCCTCTGTAATAAATTATGCCCCAGCAATAAAATGATGCTCCCAGCCCCCCTGCAATAAAATAATGCTTCCAGCCCCCCGCAATAAAATGATTCTCCAGCCCCCCTGCAATAAAATGATGCTCCCAGCCCGCCTGCAATAAAATGGTGCTCCCAGCCCCCCTACAATAAAATGGTGCTCCCAGCCCCCCTGCAATAAAATGGTGCTCCCAGTCCCCCCTACAATAAAATGGTGCTCCCAGTCCCCCCTACAATAAAATGGTGCTCCCAGCAATAAATGATTCCCCCCCAGCCAGCCCCCCTGCAATAAAATGATGCCCCCAGCCAGCCCCCTGCAATAAAATTATGACACATCCAGCCCCCCTGCAATAAAATGATGCCCCCAGCCAGCCCCCCTGCAATAAAATGATGCACCCAGCAATAAAATGATGCCCCCAGCACCCTGCAATAAAATGATGCTCCCAGCAATAAACTGATGCCCCCAGCACAACTGCAATAAAATTATGCTCTCAGCCCCCTCTGTAATAAATTATGCCCCAGCAATAAAATGATGCTCACAGCCCCCCTGCAATAAAATTATGCTCCCAGCCCCCCTGCAATAAAATTATGCCCCCAGCAATAAATGATTCCCCCCAGCATCCCTGCAATAAAATTATGCTCCCAGTCCCCCTCTGTAATAAATTATGCCCCAGCAATAAAATGATGCTCCCAGCACCCTGCAATAAAATTATGCTCCCAGCAATAAAATGATGCCCCCAGCACCCTGCAATAAAATGATGCTCCCAGCAATAAACTGATGCCCGCAGCACACCTGCAATAAAATGATGCTCCCAGCCCACCTCTGTAATAAATTATGCCCCAGCAATAAAATGATGCTCCCATCCCCCTGCAATAAAATTATGCTCCCAGCCCCCCTGCAATAAAATGATGCTTGCAGCAATAAAATGATGCCCCCAGCACCCTGCAATAAAATGATGCTCCCAGCAATAAAATTATGCCCCCAGCACCTTGCAATAAAATGATGTTCCCAGCAATAAACTGATGCCCCCAGCACACCTGCAATAAAATTATGCTCCCAGCTCCCTCTGTAATAAATTATGCCCCAGCAATAAAATGATGCTCCCAGCCCCCCCTGCAATAAAATAATGCTCCCAGCCCCCCTGCAATAAAATTATGCCCCCAGCAATAAATGATTCCCCCAGCACCCCTGCAATAAATTGATGCTCCCAGCCCCCTCTGTAATAAATTATGCCCCAGCAATAAAATGATGCTCCCAGCCCCCCTGCAAAAAAAATGGTGCTCCCAGCCCCCCTGCAATAAAATTATGCCCCCAGCAATAAATGATTCCCCCCAGCACCCCTGCAATAAAATTATGCTTCCAGGCCCCCTCTGTAATAAATTATGCCCAAGCAATAAAATGGTGTTCCCAGTCCCCCTACAATAAAATGGTGCTCCCAGTCCCCCCTACAATAAAATGGTGCTCCCAGTCCCCCCCCTACAATAAAATGGTGTTCCCAGCCCCTCCTGCAATAAAATGGTGCTCCCAGTCCCCCCTACAATAAAATGGTGCTCCCAGTCCCCCCTACAATAAAATGGTGCTCCCAGCACCCCTGCAATAAAATGATGCTCCTAGCCCCCCTCTGTAATAAATTATGCCCCAGCAATAAAATGATGCTCCCAGCCCCCCTGCAATAAAATAATGCTTCCAGCCCCCCGCAATAAAATGATTCTCCAGCCCCCCTGCAATAAAATGATGCTCCCAGCCCGCCTGCAATAAAATGGTGCTCCCAGCCCCCCTACAATAAAATGGTGCTCCCAGCCCCCCTGCAATAAAATGGTGCTCCCAGTCCCCCCTTCAATAAAATGGTGCTCCCAGTCCCCCCTACAATAAAATGGTGCTCCCAGTCCCCCTGCAATAAAATGGTGCTCCCAGCAATAAATGATTCCCCCCCAGCCAGCCCCCCTGCAATAAAATGATGCCCCCAGCCAGCCCCCTGCAATAAAATTATGCCCCATCCAGCCCCCCTGCAATAAAATGATGCACCCAGCAATAAAATGATGCCCCAGCACCCTGCAATAAAATGATGCTCCCAGCAATAAACTGATGCCCCCAGCACAACTGCAATAAAATTATGCTCTCAGCCCCCTCTGTAATAAATTATGCCCCAGCAATAAAATGATGCTCACAGCCCCCCTGCAATAAAATTATGCTCCCAGCCCCCCTGCAATAAAATTATGCCCCCAGCAATAAATGATTCCCCCCAGCATCCCTGCAATAAAATTATGCTCCCAGTCCCCCTCTGTAATAAATTATGCCCCAGCAATAAAATGATGCTCCCAGCACCCTGCAATAAAATTATGCTCCCAGCAATAAAATGATGCCCCCAGCACCCTGCAATAAAATGATGCTCCCAGCAATAAACTGATGCCCGCAGCACACCTGCAATAAAATGATGCTCCCAGCCCACCTCTGTAATAAATTATGCCCCAGCAATAAAATGATGCTCCCATCCCCCTGCAATAAAATTATGCTCCCAGCCCCCCTGCAATAAAATGATGCTTGCAGCAATAAAATGATGCCCCCAGCACCCTGCAATAAAATGATGCTCCCAGCAATAAAATTATGCCCCCAGCACCTTGCAATAAGATGATGTTCCCAGCAATAAACTGATGCCCCCAGCACACCTGCAATAAAATTATGCTCCCAGCTCCCTCTGTAATAAATTATGCCCCAGCAATAAAATGATGCTCCCAGCCCCCCCTGCAATAAAATAATGCTCCCAGCCCCCCTGCAATAAAATTATGCCCCCAGCAATAAATGATTCCCCCAGCACCCCTGCAATAAAATGATGCTCCCAGCCCCCTCTGTAATAAATTATGCCCCAGCAATAAAATGATGCTCCCAGCCCCCTGCAATAAAATGATGCTCCCAGCCCCCCTGCAATAAAATGATGCTCCAAGCAATAAAATGATGCCCCAGCACCCTGCAATAAAATGATGCTCCCAGCAATAAAATGATGCCCCCAGCAATAAAATGATGCCCCCAGCACCTGCAATAAAATGATGCTCCCAGCCCCCTCAGTAATAAATTATGCCCCAGCAATAAAATGATGCTCCCAGCCCCCCTGCAAAAAAATGGTGCTCCCAGCCCCCCTGCAATAAAATTATGCCCCCAGCAATAAATGATTCCCCCCAGCACCCCTGCAATAAAATTATGCTTCCAGGCCCCCTCTGTAATAAATTATGCCCAAGCAATAAAATGGTGTTCCCAGTCCCCCTACAATAAAATAGTGCTCCCAGTCCCCCCTACAATAAAATGGTGCTCCCAGTCCCCCCCTACAATAAAATGGTGTTCCCAGCCCCTCCTGCAATAAAATGGTGCTCCCAGTCCCCCCTACAATAAAATGGTGCTCCCAGTCCCCCTGCAATAAAATGGTGCTTCCAGCAATAAATGATTCCCCCCCAGCACCCCTGCAATAAAATGATACTCCTAGCCCCCCTCTGTAATAAATTATGCCCCAGCAATAAAATGATGCTCCCAGCCCCCCCTGCAATAAAATAATGCTTCCAGCCCCCTGCAATAAAATGATTCTCCCAGCCCCCCTGCAATAAAATGATGCTGCCAGCCCGCCTGCAATAAAATGGTGCTCCCAGCCCCCCTACAATAAAATGGTGCTCCCAGCACCCCTGCAATAAAATGGTGCTCCCAGTCCCCCCTACAATAAAATGGTGCTCCCAGTCCCCCCTACAATAAAATGGTGCTCCCAGTCCCCCTGCAATAAAATGGTGCTCCCAGCAATAAATGATTCCCCCCAGCACCCCTGCAATAAAATGATGCTCCCAGCCCCCCTCTGTAATAAATTATGCCCCAGCAATAAAATTATGCTCCCAGCCCCCCCTGCAATAAAATAATGCTTCCAGCCCCCTGCAATAAAATGATGCTCCTAGCACCCCTGCAATAAAATGATGCTCCCAGCACCCCGGTAATAAAATGATGTCCCCAGCCCCCCTATGTAATAAATGATGCCCCTGCAATAAAATGATGCTCCCAGCCCCCCTGCAATAAAATGATGCTCCCAGCCCCCCTGCAATAAAATGATGCTCCCAGCACTCCTGCAATGAAATGATGCTCCCAGCCCCCCTGTGTAATAAATTATGCCTCAGCAATAAAATGATGCTCCCAGCCCCCTGCAATAAAATGATGCTCCCAGCAATAAAATGATGCCCCCAGCACCCTGCAATAAAATGATGCTCCCAGAAATAAAATGATGCTCCCAGCACCTTGCAATAAAATGATGCTCCCAGCAATAAACTGATTCCCCCAGCACACCTGCAATAAAATGATGCTCCCAGCCCCCTCTGTAATAAATTATGCCCCAGCAATAAAAAGATGCTCCCAGTCCCCTGCAATAAAATGATGCTCCCAGCCCCCTGCAATAAAATGATGCCCCCAACCAGCTCCCCTGCAATAAAATTATGCCCCCAGCCAGCCCCCCTGCAATAAAATGATGCCCCCAGCCAGCCCCCTGCAATAAAATTATGCCCCAGCCAGCTCCCCCTGCAATAAAATGATGCTCCCAGCCCCCTCTGTAATAAATTATGCCCCAGCAATAAAATGATGCTCCCAGCCCCCCTGCAAAAAAATGATGCTCCCAGCCCCCCTGCAATAAATTATGCCCCAGCAATAAAATGATGCTCCCAGCCCCCCTGCAATAAAATGATGCTCCCAGCCCCCCTGCAATAAAATTATGCCCCCAGCAATAAATGATTTCCCCCAGCACCCCTGCAATAAAATTATGCTTCCAGGCCCCCTCTGTAATAAATTATGCCCAAGCAATAAAATGGTGTTCCCAGTCCCCCTACAATAAAATGGTGCTCCAAGTCCCCCCTACAATAAAATGGTGATCCCAGTCCCCCCTACAATAAAATGGTGTTCCCAGCCCCTCCTGCAATAAAATGGTGCTCCCAGTCCCCCCTACAATAAAATGGTGCTCCCAGTCCCCCTGCAATAAAATGGTGCTCCCAGCAATAAATGATTCCCCCCAGCACCCCTGCAATAAAATGATACTCCTAGCCCCCCTCTGTAATAAATTATGCCCCAGCAATAAAATGATGCTCCCAGCCCCCCTGCAATAAAATAATGCTTCCAGCCCCCTGCAATAAAATGATTCTCCCAGCCCCCCTGCAATAAAATGATGCTCCCAGCCCGCCTGCAATAAAATGGTGCTCCCAGCCCCCCTACAATAAAATGGTGCTCCCAGCCCCCCTGCAACAAAATGGTGCTCCCAGTCCCCCCTACAATAAAATGGTGCTCTCAGTCCCCCCTACAATAAAATGGTGCTCCCAGTCCCCCTGCAATAAAATGGTGCTCCCAGCAATAAATGATTCCCCCCAGCACCCCTGCAATAAAATTATTCTCCCAGCCCCCCTCTGTAATAAATTATGCCCCAGCAATAAAATTATGCTCCCAGCCCCCCCTGCAATAAAATAATGCTTCCAGCCCCCTGCAATAAAATGATGCTCCTAGCACCCCTGCAATAAAATGATACCCCCAGCCAGCCCCCCTGCAATAAAATGATGCCCCCAGCTAGCCCCCCCTGCAATAAAATGATGCACCCAGCAATAAAATGATGCCCCCAGCACCCTGCAATAAAATGATGCTCCCAGCAATAAACTGATGCCCCCAGCACAACTGCAATAAAATTATGCTCTCAGCCCCCTCTGTAATAAATTATGCCCCAGCAATAAAATGATGCTCCCAGCCCCCCTGCAATAAAATTATGCTCCCAGCCCCCCTGCAATAAAATTATGCCCCCAGAAATAAATGATTCCCCCCAGCATCCCTGCAATAAAATTATGCTCCCAGTCCCCCTCTGTAATAAATTATGCCCCAGCAATAAAATGATGCTCCCAGCACCCTGCAATAAAATTATGCTCCCAGCAATAAAATGATGCCCCCAGCACCCTGCAATAAAATGATGCTCCCAGCAATAAACTGATGCCCGCAGCACACCTGCAATAAAATGATGCTCCCAGCCCACCTCTGTAATAAATTATGCCCCAGCAATAAAATGATGCTCCCATCCCCCTGCAATAAAATTATGCTCCCAGCCCCCCTGCAATAAAATGATGCTTGCAGCAATAAAATGATGCCCCCAGCACCCTGCAATAAAATGATGCTCCCAGCAATAAAATTATGCCCCCAGCACCTTGCAATAAAATGATGTTCCCAGCAATAAACTGATGCCCCCAGCACACCTGCAATAAAATTATGCTCCCAGCTCCCTCTGTAATAAATTATGCCCCAGCAATAAAATGATGCTCCCAGCCCCCCCTGCAATAAAATGATGCTCCCAGCCCCCCTGCAATAAAATTATGCCCCCAGCAATAAATGATTCCCCCAACACCCCTGCAATAAAATGATGCTCCCAGCCCCCTCTGTAATAAATTATGCCCCTGCAATAAAATGATGCTCCCAGCCCCCTCTGTAATAAATTATGCCCCAGCAATAAAATGATGCTCCCAGCCCCCTGCAATAAAATGATGCTCCCAGCCCCCCTGCAATAAAATGATGCTCCAAGCAATAAAATGATGCCCCAGCACCCTGCAATAAAATGATGCTCCCAGCAATAAAATGATGCCCCCAGCAATAAAATGATGCCCCCAGCACCCTGCAATAAAATGATGCTCCCAGCCCCCTCTGTAATAAATTATGCCCCAGCAATAAAATGATGCTCCCAGCCCCCCTGCAAAAAAAATGGTGCTCCCAGCCCCCCTGCAATAAAATTATGCCCCCAGCAATAAATGATTCCCCCCAGCACCCCTGCAATAAAATTATGCTTCCAGGCCCCCTCTGTAATAAATTATGCCCAAGCAATAAAATGGTGTTCCCAGTCCCCCTACAATAAAATGGTGCTCCCAGTCCCCCCTACAATAAAATGGTGCTCCCAGTCCCCCCCCCTACAATAAAATGGTGTTCCCAGCCCCTCCTGCAATAAAATGGTGCTCCCAGTCCCCCCTACAATAAAATGGTGCTCCCAGTCCCCCCTACAATAAAATGGTGCTCCCAGCACCCCTGCAATAAAATGATACTCCTAGCCCCCCTCTGTAATAAATTATGCCCCAGCAATAAAATGATGCTCCCAGCCCCCCTGCAATAAAATAATGCTTCCAGCCCCCCGCAATAAAATGATTCTCCAGCCCCCCTGCAATAAAATGATGCTCCCAGCCCGCCTGCAATAAAATGGTGCTCCCAGCCCCCCTACAATAAAATGGTGCTCCCAGCCCCCCTGCAATAAAATGGTGCTCCCAGTCCCCCCTACAATAAAATGGTGCTCCCAGTCCCCCCTACAATAAAATGGTGCTCCCAGTCCCCCTGCAATAAAATGGTGCTCCCAGCAATAAATGATTCCCCCCCAGCCAGCCCCCCTGCAATAAAATGATGCCCCCAGCCAACCCCCTGCAATAAAATTATGCCCCATCCAGCCCCCCTGCAATAAAATGATGCACCCAGCAATAAAATGATGCCCCCAGCACCCTGCAATAAAATGATGCTCCCAGCAATAAACTGATGCCCCCAGCACAACTGCAATAAAATTATGCTCTCAGCCCCCTCTGTAATAAATTATGCCCCAGCAATAAAATGATGCTCACAGCCCCCCTGCAATAAAATTATGCTCCCAGCCCCCCTGCAATAAAATTATGCCCCCAGCAATAAATGATTCCCCCCAGCATCCCTGCAATAAAATTATGCTCCCAGTCCCCCTCTGTAATAAATTATGCCCCAGCAATAAAATGATGCTCCCAGCACCCTGCAATAAAATTATGCTCCCAGCAATAAAATGATGCCCCCAGCACCCTGCAATAAAATGATGCTCCCAGCAATAAACTGATGCCCGCAGCACACCTGCAATAAAATGATGCTCCCAGCCCACCTCTGTAATAAATTATGCCCCAGCAATAAAATGATGCTCCCATCCCCCTGCAATAAAATTATGCTCCCAGCCCCCCTGCAATAAAATGATGCTTGCAGCAATAAAATGATGCCCCCAGCACCCTGCAATAAAATGATGCTCCCAGCAATAAAATTATGCCCCCAGCACCTTGCAATAAAATGATGTTCCCAGCAATAAACTGATGCCCCCAGCACACCTGCAATAAAATTATGCTCCCAGCTCCCTCTGTAATAAATTATGCCCCAGCAATAAAATGATGCTCCCAGCCCCCCCTGCAATAAAATAATGCTCCCAGCCCCCCTGCAATAAAATTATGCCCCCAGCAATAAATGATTCCCCCAGCACCCCTGCAATAAAATGATGCTCCCAGCCCCCTCTGTAATAAATTATGCCCCAGCAATAAAATGATGCTCCCAGCCCCCTGCAATAAAATGATGCTCCCAGCCCCCCTGCAATAAAATGATGCTCCAAGCAATAAAATGATGCCCCAGCACCCTGCAATAAAATGATGCCCCCAGCAATAAAATGATGCCCCCAGCACCTGCAATAAAATGATGCTCCCAGCCCCCTCTGTAATAAATTATGCCCCAGCAATAAAATGATGCTCCCAGCCCCCCTGCAAAAAAATGGTGCTCCCAGCCCCCCTGCAATAAAATTATGCCCCCAGCAATAAATGATTCCCCCCAGCACCCCTGCAATAAAATTATGCTTCCAGGCCCCCTCTGTAATAAATTATGCCCAAGCAATAAAATGGTGTTCCCAGTCCCCCTACAATAAAATAGTGCTCCCAGTCCCCCCTACAATAAAATGGTGCTCCCAGTCCCCCCCTACAATAAAATGGTGTTCCCAGCCCCTCCTGCAATAAAATGGTGCTCCCAGTCCCCCCTACAATAAAATGGTGCTCCCAGTCCCCCTGCAATAAAATGGTGCTTCCAGCAATAAATGATTCCCCCCCAGCACCCCTGCAATAAAATGATACTCCTAGCCCCCCTCTGTAATAAATTATGCCCCAGCAATAAAATGATGCTCCCAGCCCCCCCTGCAATAAAATAATGCTTCCAGCCCCCTGCAATAAAATGATTCTCCCAGCCCCCCTGCAATAAAATGATGCTGCCAGCCCGCCTGCAATAAAATGGTGCTCCCAGCCCCCGTACAATAAAATGGTGCTCCCAGCACCCCTGCAATAAAATGGTGCTCCCAGTCCCCCCTACAATAAAATGGTGCTCCCAGTCCCCCCTACAATAAAATGGTGCTCCCAGTCCCCCTGCAATAAAATGGTGCTCCCAGCAATAAATGATTCCCCCCAGCACCCCTGCAATAAAATTATTCTCCCAGCCCCCCTCTGTAATAAATTATGCCCCAGCAATAAAATTATGCTCCCAGCCCCCCCCTGCAATAAAATAATGCTTCCAGCCCCCTGCAATAAAATGATGCTCCTAGCACCCCTGCAATAAAATGATGCTCCCAGCACCCCTGTAATAAAATGATGTCCCCAGCCCCCCTATGTAATAAATGATGCCCCTGCAATAAAATGATGCTCCCAGCCCCCCTGCAATAAAATGATGCTCCCAGCCCCCCTGCAATAAAATGATGCTCCCAGCACTCCTGCAATGAAATGATGCTCCCAGCCCCCCTGTGTAATAAATTATGCCTCAGCAATAAAATGATGCTCCCAGCCCCCTGCAATAAAATGATGCTCCCAGCAATAAAATGATGCTCCCAGAAATAAAATGATGCTCCCAGCACCTTGCAATAAAATGATGCTCCCAGCAATAAACTGATGCCCCCAGCACACCTGCAATAAAATGATGCTCCCAGCCCCCTCTGTAATAAATTATGCCCCAGCAATAAAAAGATGCTCCCAGCCCCCTGCAATAAAATGATGCTCCCAGCCCCCCTGCAATAAAATGATGCCCCCAACCAGCTCCCCTGCAATAAAATTATGCCCCCAGCCAGCCCCCCTGCAATAAAATGATGCCCCCAGCCAGCCCCCTGCAATAAAATTATGCCCCAGCCAGCTCCCCCTGCAATAAAATGATGCTCCCAGCCCCCTCTGTAATAAATTATGCCCCAGCAATAAAATGATGCTCCCAGCCCCCCTGCAATAAAATGATGCTCCCAGCACCCCTGCAATAAATTATGCCCCAGCAATAAAATGATGCTCCCAGCCCCCCTGCAATAAAATGATGCTCCCAGCCCCCCTGCAATAAAATTATGCCCCCAGCAATAAATGATTCCCCCCAGCACCCCTGCAATAAAATTATGCTTCCAGGCCCCCTCTGTAATAAATTATGCCCAAGCAATAAAATGGTGTTCCCAGTCCCCCTACAATAAAATGATGCTCCAAGTCCCCCCTACAATAAAATGGTGATCCCAGTCCCCCCTACAATAAAATGGTGTTCCCAGCCCCTCCTGCAATAAAATGGTGCTCCCAGTCCCCCCTACAATAAAATGGTGCTCCCAGTCCCCCTGCAATAAAATGGTGCTCCCAGCAATAAATGATTCCCCCCAGCACCCCTGCAATAAAATGATACTCCTAGCCCCCCTCTGTAATAAATTATGCCCCAGCAATAAAATGATGCTCCCAGCCCCCCTGCAATAAAATAATGCTTCCAGCCCCCTGCAATAAAATGATTCTCCCAGCCCCCCTGCAATAAAATGATGCTCCCAGCCCGCCTGCAATAAAATGGTGCTCCCAGCCCCCCTACAATAAAATGGTGCTCCCAGCCCCCCTGCAACAAAATGGTGCTCCCAGTCCCCCCTACAATAAAATGGTGCTCTCAGTCCCCCCTACAATAAAATGGTGCTCCCAGTCCCCCTGCAATAAAATGGTGCTCCCAGCAATAAATGATTCCCCCCAGCACCCCTGCAATAAAATTATTCTCCCAGCCCCCCTCTGTAATAAATTATGCCCCAGCAATAAAATTATGCTCCCAGCCCCCCCTGCAATAAAATAATGCTTCCAGCCCCCTGCAATAAAATGATGCTCCTAGCACCCCTGCAATAAAATGATGCTCCCAGCACCCCTGTAATAAAATGATGTCCCCAGCCCCCCTATGTAATAAATGATGCCCCTGCAATAAAATGATGCTCCCAGCCCCCCTGCAATAAAATGATGCTCCCAGCCCCCCTGCAATAAAATGATGCTCCCAGCACTCCTGCAATAAAATGATGCTCCCAGCCCCCCTGTGTAATAAATTATGCCTCAGCAATAAAATGATGCTCCCAGCCCCCTGCAATAAAATGATGCTCCCAGCAATAAAATGATGCCCCCAGCACCCTGCAATAAAATGATGCTCCCAGAAATAAAATGATGCTCCCAGCACCTTGCAATAAAATGATGCTCCCAGCAATAAACTGATGCCCCCAGCACACCTGCAATAAAATGATGCTCCCAGCCCCCTCTGTAATAAATTATGCCCCAGCAATAAAAAGATGCTCCCAGCCCCCTGCAATAAAATGATGCTCCCAGCCCCCCTGCAATAAAATGATGCCCCCAACCAGCTCCCCTGCAATAAAATTATGCCCCCAGCCAGCCCCCCTGCAATAAAATGATGCCCCCAGCCAGCCCCCTGAAATAAAATTATGCCCCATCCAGCCCCCCTGCAATAAAATGATGCCCCCAGCCAGCTCCCCCTGCAATAAAATGATGCCCCCAGCCAGCCCTGAGCCCCCCTGCAATAAATGATGCCCATAGCAATAAAATTAATCTCTCAGGCCAACCCCCTGCAATAAAATGATTTCCTCAGCCCCCCTGCAATAAAATGAATAAAATTATGCCTCCAGCCATAAATGATGCCCCCAGCCAGACCCCCCTGCAATAAAATGATGCCCCCAGTCAGCCCCCCCTGCAATAAAATGATGCCCCCTGCAATAAAATGATGCCCCCAGACAGCCCACCCTGCAATAAAATGATGCCCCCAGCCAGCCCCCCCTGCAATAAAATGATAACCCAGCCAGCCTTCCCTGCAATAAAATGATGCCCTCAGCCAGCCCCCCTGCAATAAAATGATGCTCCCAGCAATAAAATTATGCCCCCTGCAATAAAATGATGCCCCCAGCCAGCCCCCCTGCAATAAAATGATGCCCCCAGACAGCCCTCCCTGCAATAAAATGATGCCCCCAGCCAGCCCCCCCTGCAATAAAATGATACCCCCAGCCAGCCCCCCTGCAATAAAATGATGCCCCCAGCCAGCCCCCCCTGCAATAAAATGATGCACCCAGCAATAAAATGATGCCCCCAGCACCCTGCAATAAAATGATGCTCCCAGCAATAAACTGATGCCCCCAGCACAACTGCAATAAAATTATGCTCTCAGCCCCCTCTGTAATAAATTATGCCCCAGCAATAAAATGATGCTCACAGCCCCCCTGCAATAAAATTATGCTCCCAGCCCCCCTGCAATAAAATTATGCCCCCAGCAATAAATGATTCCCCCCAGCATCCCTGCAATAAAATTATGCTCCCAGTCCCCCTCTGTAATAAATTATGCCCCAGCAATAAAATGATGCTCCCAGCACCCTGCAATAAAATTATGCTCCCAGCAATAAAATGATGCCCCCAGCACCCTGCAATAAAATGATGCTCCCAGCAATAAACTGATGCCCGCAGCACACCTGCAATAAAATGATGCTCCCAGCCCACCTCTGTAATAAATTATGCCCCAGCAATAAAATGATGCTCCCATCCCCCTGCAATAAAATTATGCTCCCAGCCCCCCTGCAATAAAATGATGCTTGCAGCAATAAAATGATGCTTGCAGCAATAAAATGATGCCCCCAGCACCCTGCAATAAAATGATGCTCCCAGCAATAAAAAGATGCCCCCAGCACCTTGCAATAAAATGATGTTCCCAGCAATAAACTGATGCCCCCAGCACACCTGCAATAAAATTATGCTCCCAGCTCCCTCTGTAATAAATTATGCCCCAGCAATAAAATGATGCTCCCAGCCCCCCCTGCAATAAAATTATGCTCCCAGCCCCCTGCAATAAAATTATGCCCCCAGCAATAAATGATTCCCCCAGCACCCCTGCAATAAAATTATGCTCCCAGCCCCCTCTGTAATAAATTATGCCCCAGCAATAAAATGATGCTCCCAGCCCCCTGCAATAAAATGATGCTTCCAGCCCCCCTGCAATAAAATGATGCTCCAAGCAATAAAATGATGCCCCAGCACCCTGCAATAAAATGATGCCCCCAGCAATAAAATGATGTCCCCAGCACCCTGCAATAAAATGATGCTCCCAGCCCCCTCTGTAATAAATTATGCCCCAGCAATAAAATGATGCTCCCAGCCCCCCTGCAAAAAAATGATGCTCCCAGCCCCCCTGCAATAAAATTATGCCCCCAGCAATAAATGATGCCCCCAGCACCCCTGCAATAAAATTATGCTTCCAGGCCCCCTCTGTAATAAATTATGCCCAAGCAATAAAATGGTGTTCCCAGTCCCCCTACAATAAAATGGTGCTCCCAGTCCCCCCTACAATAAAATGGTGCTCCCAGTCCCCCCTAAAATAAAATGGTGTTCCCAGCCCCCCTACAATAAAATGGTGCTCCCAGTCCCCCTGCAATAAAATGGTGCTCCCAGCAATAAATGATCCCCCCCCAGCACCCCTGCAATAAAATGATACTCCTAGCCCCCCTCTGTAATAAATTATGCCCCAGCAATAAAATGATGCTCCCAGCCCCCCCTGCAATAAAATAATGCTTCCAGCCCCCTGCAATAAAATGATTCTCCCAGCCCCCTGCAATAAAATGATGCTCCCAGCCCGCCTGCAATAAAATGGTGCTCCCAGCCCCCCTACAATAAAATGGTGCTCCCAGCCCCCCTGCAATAAAATGGTGCTCCCAGTCCCCCCTACAATAAAATGGTGCTCCCAGTCCCCCTGCAATAAAATGGTGCTCCCAGCAATAAATGATTCCCCCCAGCACCACTGCAATAAAATTATTCTGCCAGCCCCCCTCTGTAATAAATTATGCCCCAGCAATAAAATTATGCTCCCAGCCCCCCCTGCAATAAAATAATGCTTCCAGCCCCCTGCAATAAAATGATGCTCCTAGCACCCCTGCAATAAAATGATGCTCCCAGCACCCCTGTAATAAAATGATGTCCCCAGCCCCCCTATATAATAAATGATGCCCCTGCAATAAAATGATGCTCCCAGCCCCCCTGCAATAAAATGATTCTCCCAGCACTCCTGCAATAAAATAATGCTCCCAGCCCCCCTGTGTAATAAATTATGCCTCAGCAATAAAATGATGCTCCCAGCCCCCTGCAATAACATGATGCTCCCAGCACCCCTGCAATAAAATGATGCTCCCAGCAACCCTGCAATAAAATGATGCTCCCAGCCCCCTCTGTAATAAATTATGCCTCAGCAATAAATGATGCTCCCAGCACCCCTGCAATAAAATGATGCTCCCAGCACCCCTGCAATAAAATGATGCTCTCAGCCCCCTCTGTAATAAATTATGCATCAGCAATAAATGATGCTCCCAGACCCCCTGCAATAAAATGATGCTCCCAGCCCCCCAGCAATAAAATGATACCCCAGCAATAAAATGATGCCCCCAGCCCCCTGCAATAAAATGATGCCCTGAGCCCCCTGCAATAAAAGTATGCCCATAGCAATAAAATGAAGCACCCAGGCCAGCCCCCTGCAATAAAATGATGCTCCCAGACCCCCTCTGTAATAATGTATGCCTCAGCAATAAAATGATGCTCCCAGCCCCCCTGCAATAAAATGATACTCCCAGCCCCCCTGCAATAAAATAAGGCTCCCAGCACCCCTGCAATAAAATTATGCTCCCAGCCCCCTCTGTAATAAATTATGCCCAAGCAATAAAATGATGCTCCCAGCCCCCCCTGCAATAAAATAATGCTTCCAGCCCCCTGCAATAAAATGATGCTCCCAGCCCCCCTGCAATAAAATGATGCTCCCAGCCCGCCTGCAATAAAATGATGCTTCTAGCACCCCTGCAATAAAATGATGCCCCCAGCCCCCCTCTGTAATAAATGATGCCCCTGCAATAAAATGATGCTCCCAGCCCCCCTGCAATAAAATGATGCTCCCAGCACTCCTGCAATAAAATGATGCTCCCAGCCCCCCTGTGTAATAAATTATGCCTCAGCAATAAAATGATGCTCCCAGCCCCCTGCAATAAAATTATGCTCCCAGCACCCCTGCAGTAAAATGATGCTCCCAGCAACCCTGCAATAAAATGATGCTCCCAGCCCCCTCTGTAATAAATTATGCCTCAGCAATAAATGATGTTCCCAGCACCCCTGCAATAAAATGATGCTCCCAGCACCCCTGCAATAAAATGATGCTCCCAGCCCCCTCTGTAATAAATTATGCCTCAGCAATAAAATGATGCTCCCAGCCCCCTTGCAATAAAATGATACTCCCAGCCCCCCTGCAATAAAATAAGGCTCCTAGCACCCCTGCAATAAAATGATGCTCCCAGCCCCACTCTGTAATAAATTATGCCCCAGCAATAAAATTATGCTCCCAGACCCCCCTGCAATAAAATAATGCTTCCAGCACCCTGCAATAAAATGATGCTCCCAGCCCCCCTGCAATAAAATGATGCTCCCAGCCCGCCTGCAATAAAATGATGCTCCTAGCACCCCTGCAATAAAATGATGCTCCCAGCACCCCTGTAATAAAATGATGCCCCCAGCCCCCCTCTGTAATAAATGATGCCCCTGCAATAAAATGATGCTCCCAGCCCCCCTGCAATAAAATGATGCTCCCAGCCCCCCTGCAATAAAATGAAGCTTGCAGCAATAAAATGATGCTTGCAGCAATAAAATGATGCCCCCAGCACCCTGCAATAAAATGATGCTCCCAGCAATAAAATGATGCCCCCAGCACCTTGCAATAAAATGATGTTCCCAGCAATAAACTGATGCCCCCAGCACACCTGCAATAAAATTATACTCCCAGCTCCCTCTGTAATAAATTATGCCCCAGCAATAAAATGATGCTCCCAGCCCCCCCTGCAATAAAATGATGCTCCCAGCCCCCCTGCAATAAAATTATGCCCCCAGCAATAAATGATTCCCCCAGCACCCCTGCAATAAAATGATGCTCCCAGCCCCCTCTGTAATAAATTATGCCCCAGCAATAAAATGATGCTCCCAGCCCCCCCTGCAATAAAATGATGCTCCCAGCCCCCTGCAATAAAATTATGCCCCCAGCAATAAATGATTCCCCCAGCACCCCTGCAATAAAATGATGCTCCCAGCCCCCTCTGTAATAAATTATGCCCCAGCAATAAAATGATGCTCCCAGCCCCCTGCAATAAAATGATGCTTCCAACCCCCCTGCAATAAAATGATGCTCCAAGCAATAAAATGATGCCTCAGCACCCTGCAATAAAATGATGCTCCCAGCAATAAAATGATGCCCCCAGCAATAAAATGATGCCCCCAGCACCCTGCAATAAAATGATGCTCCCAGCCCCCTCTGTAATAAATTATGCCCCAGCAATAAAATGATGCTCCCAGCCCCCCTGCAACAAAATGATGCTCCCAGCCCCCCTGCAATAAAATTATGCCCCCAGCAATAAATGATTCCCCCCAGCACCCCTGCAATAAAATTATGCTTCCAGGCCCCCTCTGTAATAAATTATGCCCAAGCAATAAAATGGTGTTCCCAGTCCCCCTACAATAAAATGGTGCTCCCAGTCCCCCCTACAATAAAATGGTGCTCCCAGCCCCCCTGCAATAAAATGGTGCTCCCAGTCCCCCCTACAATAAAATGGTGCTCCCAGTCCCCCTGCAATAAAATGATGCTTCCAGCCCCCCTGCAATAAAATGATGCTCCAAGCAATAAAATGATGCCCCAGCACCCTGCAATAAAATGATGCTCCCAGCAATAAAATGATGCCCCCAGCAATAAAATGATGCCCCCAGCACCCTGCAAAAAAATGATGCTCCCAGCCCCCCTGCAATAAAATTATGCCCCCAGCAATAAATGATTCCCCCCAGCACCCCTGCAATAAAATTATGCTTCCAGGCCCCCTCTGTAATAAATTAGGCCCAAGCAATAAAATGGTGTTCCCAGTCCCCCTACAATAAAATGGTGCTCCCAGTCCCCCCTACAATAAAATGGTGCTCCCAGTCCCCCCTAAAATAAAATGGTGTTCCCAGCCCCCCCTACAATAAAATGGTGCTCCCAGTCCCCCTGCAATAAAATGGTGCTCCCAGCAATAAATGATCCCCCCCCAGCACCCCTGCAATAAAATGATACTCCTAGCCCCCTCTGTAATAAATTATGCCCCAGCAATAAAATGATGCTCCCAGCCCCCCCTGCAATAAAATAATGCTTCCAGCCCCCTGCAATAAAATGATTCTCCCAGCCCCCTGCAATAAAATGATGCTCCCAGCCCGCCTGCAATAAAATGGTGCTCCCAGCCCCCCTACAATAAAATGGTGCTCCCAGCCCCCCTGCAATAAAATGGTGCTCCCAGTCCCCCCTACAATAAAATGGTGCTCCCAGTCCCCCTGCAATAAAATGGTGCTCCCAGTCCCCCTGCAATAAAATGGTGCTCCCAGCAATAAATGATTCCCCCCAGCACCCCTGCAATAAAATTATTCTCCCAGCCCCCCTCTGTAATAAATTATGCCCCAGCAATAAAATTATGCTCCCAGCCCCCCCCCTGCAATAAAATAATGCTTCCAGCCCCCTGCAATAAAATGATGCTCCTAGCACCCCTGCAATAAAATTATGCTCCCAGCACCCCTGTAATAAAATGATGTCCCCAGCCCCCCTATGTAATAAATGATGCCCCTGCAATAAAATGATGCTCCCAGCCCCCCTGCAATAAAATGATGCTCCCAGCCCCCCTGCAATAAAATGATGCTCCCAGCACTCCTGCAATAAAATGATGCTCCCAGCCCCCCTGTGTAATAAATTATGCCTCAGCAATAAAATGATGCTCCCAGCAATAAAATGATGCCCCCAGCACCCTGCAATAAAATGATGCTCCCAGCCCCCTCTGTAATAAATTATGCCCCAGCAATAAAATGATGCTCCCAGCCCCCCTGCAAAAAAATGATGCTCCCAGCCCCCCTGCAATAAAATTATGCCCCCAGCAATAAATGATTCCCCCCAGCACCCCTGCAATAAAATTATGCTTCCAGGCCCCCTCTGTAATAAATTATGCCCAAGCAATAAAATGGTGTTCCCTGTCCCCCTACAATAAAATGGTGCTCCCAGTCCCCCCTACAATAAAATGGTGCTCCCAGTCCCCCCTAAAATAAAATGGTGTTCCCAGCCCCCCCCTACAATAAAATGGTGCTCCCAGTCCCCCTGCAATAAAATGGTGCTCCCAGCAATAAATGATCCCCCCCCAGCACCCCTGCAATAAAATGATACTCCTAGCCCCCTCTGTAATAAATTATGCCCCAGCAATAAAATGATGCTCCCAGCCCCCCCTGCAATAAAATAATGCTTCCAGCCCCCTGCAATAAAATGATTCTCCCAGCCCCCTGCAATAAAATGATGCTCCCAGCCCGCCTGCAATAAAATGGTGCTCCCAGCCCCCCTGCAATAAAATGGTGCTCCCAGTCCCCCCTACAATAAAATGGTGCTCCCAGTCCCCCTGCAATAAAATGGTGCTCCCAGTCCCCCTGCAATAAAATGGTGCTCCCAGCAATAAATGATTCCCCCCAGCACCCCTGCAATAAAATTATTCTCCCAGCCCCCCTCTGTAATAAATTATGCCCCAGCAATAAAATTATGCTCCCAGCCCCCCCCTGCAATAAAATAATGCTTCCAGCCCCCCCCAATAAAATGATGCTCCTAGCACCCCTGCAATAAAATTATGCTCCCAGCACCCCTGTAATAAAATGATGTCCCCAGCCCCCCTATGTAATAAATGATGCCCCTGCAATAAAATGATGCTCCCAGCCCCCCTGCAATAAAATGATGCTCCCAGCCCCCCTGCAATAAAATGATGCTCCCAGCACTCCTGCAATAAAATGATGCTCCCAGCCCCCCTGTGTAATAAATTATGCCTCAGCAATAAAATGATGCTCCCAGCCCCCTGCAATAAAATGATGCTCCCAGCAATAAAATGATGCCCCCAGCACCCTGCAATAAAATGATGCTCCCAGAAATAAGATGATGCTCCCAGCACCTTGCAATAAAATGATGCTCCCAGCAATAAACTGATGCCCCCAGCACACCTGCAATAAAATGATGCTCCCAGCCCCCTCTGTAATAAATTATGCCCCAGCAATAAAAAGATGCTCCCAGCCCCCTGCAATAAAATGATGCTCCCAGCCCCCCTGCAATAAAATGATGCCCCCAACCAGCTCCCCTGCAATAAAATGATGCCCCCAGCCAGCCCCCCTGCAATAAAATGATGCCCCCAGCCAGCCCCCTGCAATAAAATTATGCCCCAGCCAGCTCCCCCTGCAATAAAATGATGCTCCCAGCCCCCTCTGTAATAAATTATGCCCCAGCAATAAAATGATGCTCCCAGCCCCCCTGCAAAAAAATGATGCTCCCAGCCCCCCTGCAATAAATTATGCCCCAGCAATAAAATGATGCTCCCAGCCCCCCTGCAATAAAATGATGCTCCCAGCCCCCCTGCAATAAAATTATGCCCCCAGCAATAAATGATTCCCCCCAGCACCCCTGCAATAAAATTATGCTTCCAGGCCCCCTCTGTAATAAATTATGCCCAAGCAATAAAATGGTGTTCCCAGTCCCCCTACAATAAAATGGTGCTCCAAGTCCCCCCTACAATAAAATGGTGCTCCCAGTCCCCCCTACAATAAAATGGTGTTCCCAGCCCCTCCTGCAATAAAATGGTGCTCCCAGTCCCCCCTACAATAAAATGGTGCTCCCAGTCCCCCTGCAATAAAATGGTGCTCCCAGCAATAAATGATTCCCCCCAGCACCCCTGCAATAAAATGATACTCCTAGCCCCCCTCTGTAATAAATTATGCCCCAGCAATAAAATGATGCTCCCAGCCCCCCTGCAATAAAATAATGCTTCCAGCCCCCTGCAATAAAATGATTCTCCCAGCCCCCCTGCAATAAAATGATGCTCCCAGCCCGCCTGCAATAAAATGGTGCTCCCAGCCCCCCTACAATAAAATGGTGCTCCCAGCCCCCCTGCAACAAAATGGTGCTCCCAGTCCCCCCTACAATAAAATGGTGCTCCCAGTCCCCCCTACAATAAAATGGTGCTCCCAGTCCCCCTGCAATAAAATGGTGCTCCCAGCAATAAATGATTCCCGCCAGCACCCCTGCAATAAAATTATTCTCCCAGCCCCCCTCTGTAATAAATTATGCCCCAGCAATAAAATTATGCTCCCAGCCCCCCCTGCAATAAAATAATGCTTCCAGCCCCCTGCAATAAAATGATGCTCCTAGCACCCCTGCAATAAAATGATGCTCCCAGCACCCCTGTAATAAAATGATGTCCCCAGCCCCCCTATGTAATAAATGATGCCCCTGCAATAAAATGATGCTCCCAGCCCCCCTGCAATAAAATGATGCTCCCAGCCCCCCTGCAATAAAATGATGCTCCCAGCACTCCTGCAATAAAATGATGCTCCCAGCCCCCCTGTGTAATAAATTATGCCTCAGCAATAAAATGATGCTCCCAGCCCCCTGCAATAAAATGATGCTCCCAGCAATAAAATGATGCCCCCAGCACCCTGCAATAAAATGATGCTCCCAGAAATAAAATGATGCTCCCAGCACCTTGCAATAAAATGATGTTCCCAGCAATAAACTGATGCCCCCAGCACACCTGCAATAAAATGATGCTCCCAGCCCCCTCTGTAATAAATTATGCCCCAGCAATAAAAAGATGCTCCCAGCCCCCTGCAATAAAATGATGCTCCCAGCCCCCCTGCAATAAAATGATGCCCCCAACCAGCTCCCCTGCAATAAAATTATGCCCCCAGCCAGCCCCTGCAATAAAATGATGCCCCCAGCCAGCCCCCTGCAATAAAATTATGCCCCATCCAGCCCCCCTGCAATAAAATGATGCCCCCAGCCAGCTTCCCCTGCAATAAAATGATGCCCCCAGCCAGCCCTGAGCCCCCCTGCAATAAATGATGCCCATAGCATTAAAATTAATCTCTCAGGCCAACCCCCTGCAATAAAATGATTTCCTCAGCCCCCCTGCAATAAAATGAATAAAATTATGCCTCCAGCCATAAATGATGCCCCCAGCCAGACCCCCCTGCAATAAAATGATGCCCCCAGTCAGCCCCCCCCTGCAATAAAATGATGCCCCCCTGCAATAAAATGATGCCCCCAGACAGCCCACCCTGCAATAAAATGATGCCCCCAGCCAGCCCCCCTGCAATAAAATGATAACCCAGCCAGCCTTCCCTGCAATAAAATGATGCCCCCAGCCAGCCCCCCTGCAATAAAATGATGCTCCCAGCAATAAAATTATGCCCCCTGCAATAAAATGATGCCCCCAGCCAGCCCCCTGCAATAAAATGATGCCCCCAGACAGCCCTCCCTGCAATAAAATGATGCCCCCAGCCAGCCCCCCCTGCAATAAAATGATACCCCCAGCCAGCCCCCCTGCAATAAAATGATGCCCCCAGCCAGCCCCCCCTGCAATAAAATGATGCACCCAGCAATAAAATGATGCCCCCAGCACCCTGCAATAAAATGATGCTCCCAGCAATAAACTGATGCCCCCAGCACAACTGCAATAAAATTATGCTCTCAGCCCCCTCTGTAATAAATTATGCCCCAGCAATAAAATGATGCTCACAGCCCCCCTGCAATAAAATTATGCTCCGAGCCCCTGCAATAAAATTATGCCCCCAGCAATAAATGATTCCCCCCAGCATCCCTGCAATAAAATTATGCTCCCAGTCCCCCTCTGTAATAAATTATGCCCCAGCAATAAAATGATGCTCCCAGCACCCTGCAATAAAATTATGCTCCCAACAATAAAATGATGCCCCCAGCACCCTGCAATAAAATGATGCTCCCAGCAATAAACTGATGCCCGCAGCACACCTGCAATAAAATGATGCTCCCAGCCCACCTCTGTAATAAATTATGCCCCAGCAATAAAATGATGCTCCCATCCCCCTGCAATAAAATTATGCTCCCAGCCCCCCTGCAATCAAATGATGCTTGCAGCAATAAAATGATGCTTGCAGCAATAAAATGATGCCCCCAGCACCCTGCAATAAAATGATGCTCCCAGCAATAAAATGATGCCCCCAGCACCTTGCAATAAAATGATGTTCCCAGCAATAAACTGATGCCCCCAGCACACCTGCAATAAAATTATGCTCCCAGCTCCCTCTGTAATAAATTATGCCCCAGCAATAAAATGATGCTCCCAGCCCCCCCTGCAATAAAATGATGCTCCCAGCCCCCTGCAATAAAATTATGCCCCCAGCAATAAATGATTCCCCCAGCACCCCTGCATTAAAATTATGCTCCCAGCCCCCTCTGTAATAAATTATGCCCCAGCAATAAAATGATGCTCCCAGCCCCCTGCAATAAAATGATGCTTCCAGCCCCCCTGCAATAAAATGATGCTCCAAGCAATAAAATGATGCCCCAGCACCCTGCAATAAAATGATGCTCCCAGCAATAAAATGATGCCCCCAGCAATAAAATGATGCCCCCAGCACCCTGCAATAAAATGATGCTCCCAGCCCCCTCTGTAATAAATTATGCCCCAGCAATAAAATGATGCTCCCAGCCCCCCTGCAAAAAAATGATGCTCCCAGCCCCCCTGCAATAAAATTATGCCCCCAGCAATAAATGATTCCCCCCAGCACCCCTGCAATAAAATTATGCTTCCAGGCCCCCTCTGTAATAAATTATGCCCAAGCAATAAAATGGTGTTCCCAGTCCCCCTACAATAAAATGGTGCTCCCATTCCCCCCTACAATAAAATGGTGCTCCCAGTCCCCCCTAAAATAAAATGGTGTTCCCAGCCCCCCCTGCAATAAAATGGTGCTCCCAGCAATAAATGACCCCCCCCCCAGCACCCCTGCAATAAAATGATACTCCTAGCCCCCCTCTGTAATAAATTATGCCCCAGCAATAAAATGATGCTCCCAGACCCCCCTGCAATAAAATAATGCTTCCAGCCCCCTGCAATAAAATGATTCTCCCAGCCCCCTGCAATAAAATGATGCTCCCAGCCCGCCTGCAATAAAATGGTGCTCCCAGCCCCCCTACAATAAAATGGTGCTCCCAGCCCCCCTGCAATAAAATGGTGCTCCCAGTCCCCCCTACAATAAAATGGTGCTCCCAGTCCCCCTGCAATAAAATGGTGCTCCCAGCAATAAATGATTCCCCCCAGCAGCACTGCAATAAAATTATTCTCCCAGCCCCCCTCTGTAATAAATTATGCCCCAGCAATAAAATTATGCTCCCAGCCCCCCCTGCAATAAAATAATGCTTCCAGCCCCCTGCAATAAAATGATGCTCCTAGCACCCCTGCAATAAAATGATGCTCCCAGCACCCCTGTAATAAAATGATGTCCCCAGCCCCCCTATGTAATAAATGATGCCCCTGCAATAAAATGATGCTCCCAGCCCCCCTGCAATAAAATGATTCTCCCAGCACTCCTACAATAAAATGATGCTCCCAGCCCCCCTGTGTAATAAATTATGCCTCAGCAATAAAATGATGCTCCCAGCACCCCTGCAATAAAATGATGCTCCCAGCAACCCTGCAATAAAATGATGCTCCCAGCCCCCTCTGTAATAAATTATGCCTCAGCAATAAATGATGCTCCCAGCACCCCTGCAAAAAATGATGCTCCCAGCACCCCTGCAATAAAATGATGCTCTCAGCCCCCTCTGTAATAAATTATGCATCAGCAATAAATGATGCTCCCAGACCCCCTGCAATAAAATGATGCTCCCAGCCCCCCAGCAATAAAATGATACCCCAGCAATAAAATGATGCCCCCAGCCCCCTGCAATAAAATGATGCCCTGAGCCCCCTGCAATAAAAGTATGCCCATAGCAATAAAATGAAGCACCCAGGCCAGCCCCCTGCAATAAAATTATGCTCCCAGACCCCCTCTGTAATAATGTATGCCTCAGCAATAAAATGATGCTCCCAGCCCCCCTGCAATAAAATGATACTCCCAGCCCCCCTGCAATAAAATAAGGCTCCCAGCACCCCTGCAATAAAATGATGCTCCCAGCCCCCTCTGTAATAAATTATGCCCCAGCAATAAAATGATGCTCCCAGCCCCCCCTGCAATAAAATAATGCTTCCAGCCCCCTGCAATAAAATGATGCTCCCAGCCCCCCTGCAATAAAATGATGCTCCCAGCCCGCCTGCAATAAAATGATGCTTCTAGCACCCCTGCAATAAAATGATGCCCCAGCCCCCCTCTGTAATAAATGATGCCCCTGCAATAAAATGATGCTCCCAGCCCCCCTACAATAAAATGATGCTCCCAGCACTCCTGCAATAAAATGATGCCCCCAGTCAGCCCCCCCTGCAATAAAATGATGCCCCCAGACAGCCCACCCTGCAATAAAATGATGCCCCCAGCCAGCCCCCCCTGCAATAAAATGATAACCCAGCCAGCCTTCCCTGCAATAAAATGATGCCCCCAGCCAGCCCCCCTGCAATAAAATGATGCTCCCAGCAATAAAATTATGCCCCCTGCAATAAAATGATGCCCCCAGCCAGCCCCCTGCAATAAAATGATGCCCCCAGACAGCCCTCCCTGCAATAAAATGATGCCCCCAGCCAGCCCCCCCTGCAATAAAATGATACCCCCAGCTAGCCCCCCTGCAATAAAATGATGCCCCCAGCCAGCCCCCCCTGCAATAAAATGATGCACCCAGCAATAAAATGATGCCCCCAGCACCCTGCAATAAAATGATGCTCCCAGCAATAAACTGATGCCCCCAGCACAACTGCAATAAAATTATGCTCTCAGCCCCCTCTGTAATAAATTATGCCCCAGCAATAAAATGATGCTCCCAGCCCCCCTGCAATAAAATTATGCTCCCAGCCCCCCTGCAATAAAATTATGCCCCCAGCAATAAATGATTCCCCCCAGCATCCCTGCAATAAAATTATGCTCCCAGTCCCCCTCTGTAATAAATTATGCCCCAGCAATAAAATGATGCTCCCAGCACCCTGCAATAAAATTATGCTCCCAACAATAAAATGATGCCCCCAGCACCCTGCAATAAAATGATGCTCCCAGCAATAAACTGATGCCCGCAGCACACCTGCAATAAAATGATGCTCCCAGCCCACCTCTGTAATAAATTATGCCCCAGCAATAAAATGATGCTCCCATCCCCCTGCAATAAAATTATGCTCCCAGCCCCCCTGCAATAAAATGATGCTTGCAGCAATAAAATGATGCTTGCAGCAATAAAATGATGCTTGCAGCAATAAAATGATGCCCCCAGCACCCTGCAATAAAATGATGCTCCCAGCAATAAAATGATGCCCCCAGCACCTTGCAATAAAATGATGTTCCCAGCAATAAACTGATGCCCCCAGCACACCTACAATAAAATTATGCTCCCAGCTCCCTCTGTAATAAATTATGCCCCAGCAATAAAATGATGCTCCCAGCCCCCCCTGCAATAAAATGATGCTCCCAGCCCCCTGCAATAAAATTATGCCCCCAGCAATAAATGATTCCCCCAGCACCCCTGCAATAAAATTATGCTCCCAGCCCCCTCTGTAATAAATTATGCCCCAGCAATAAAATGATGCTCCCAGCCCCCTGCAATAAAATGATGCTTCCAGCCCCCCTGCAATAAAATGATGCTCCAAGCAATAAAATGATGCCCCAGCACCCTGCAATAAAATGATGCTCCCAGCAATAAAATGATGCCCCCAGCACCCTGCAATAAAATGATGCTCCCAGCCCCCTCTGTAATAAATTATGCCCCAGCAATAAAATGATGCTCCCAGCCCCCCTGCAAAAAAATGATGCTCCCAGCCCCCCTGCAATAAAATTATGCCCCCAGCAATAAATGATTCCCCCCAGCACCCCTGCAATAAAATTATGCTTCCAGGCCCCCTCTGTAATAAATTATGCCCAAGCAATAAAATGGTGTTCCCAGTCCCCCTACAATAAAATGGTGCTCCCAGTCCCCCCTACAATAAAATGGTGCTCCCAGTCCCCCCTAAAATAAAATGGTGTTCCCAGCCCCCCCTACAATAAAATGGTGCTCCCAGTCCCCCTGCAATAAAATGGTGCTCCCAGCAATAAATGATCCCCCCCCAGCACCCCTGCAATAAAATGATACTCCTAGCCCCCCTCTGTAATAAATTATGCCCCAGCAATAATATGATGCTCCCAGCCCCCCCTGCAATAAAATAATGCTTCCAGCCCCCTGCAATAAAATGATTCTCCCAGCCCCCTGCAATAAAATGATGCTCCCAGCCCGCCTGCAATAAAATGGTGCTCCCAGCCCCCCTACAATAAAATGGTGCTCCCAGCCCCCCTGCAATAAAATGGTGCTCCCAGTCCCCCCTACAATAAAATGGTGCTCCCAGTCCCCCTGCAATAAAATGGTGCTCCCAGCAATAAATGATTCCCCCCAGCACCACTGCAATAAAATTATTCTCCCAGCCCCCCTCTGTAATAAATTATGCCCCAGCAATAAAATTATGCTCCCAGCCCCCCCTGCAATAAAATAATGCTTCCAGCCCCCTGCAATAAAATGATGCTCCTAGCACCCCTGCAATAAAATGATGCTCCCAGCACCCCTGTAATAAAATGATGTCCCCAGCCCCCCTATGTAATAAATGATGCCCCTGCAATAAAATGATGCTCCCAGCCCCCCTGCAATAAAATGATTCTCCCAGCACTCCTGCAATAAAATGATGCTCCCAGCCCCCCTGTGTAATAAATTATGCCTCAGCAATAAAATGATGCTCCCAGCCCCCTGCAATAAAATGATGCTCCCAGCACCCCTGCAATAAAATGATGCTCCCAGCAACCCTGCAATAAAATTATGCTCCCAGCCCCCTCTGTAATAAATTATGCCCCAGCAATAAAATGATGCTCCCAGCCCCCCCTGCAATAAAATAATGCTTCCAGCCCCCTGCAATAAAATGATGCTCCCAGACCCCCTCTGTAATAATGTATGCCTCAGCAATAAAATGATGCTCCCAGCCCCCCTGCAATAAAATGATACTCCCAGCCCCCCTGCAATAAAATAAGGCTCCCAGCACCCCTGCAATAAAATGATGCTCCCAGCCCCCTCTGTAATAAATTATGCCCCAGCAATAAAATGATGCTCCCAGCCCCCCCTGCAATAAAATAATGCTTCCAGCCCCCTGCAATAAAATGATGCTCCCAGCCCCCCTGCAATAAAATGATGCTCCCAGCCCGCCTGCAATAAAATGATGCTTCTAGCACCCCTGCAATAAAATGATGCCCCCAGCCCCCCTCTGTAATAAATGATGCCCCTGCAATAAAATTATGCTCCCAGCCCCCCTGCAATAAAATGATGCTCCCAGCACTCCTGCAATAAAATGATGCCCCCAGTCAGCCCCCTCCTGCAATAAAATCATGCTCCCAGCCCCCCTGTGTAATAAATTATGCCTCAGCAATAAAATGATGCTCCCAGCCCCTGCAATAAAATTATGCTCCCAGCACCCCTGCAGTAAAATGATGCTCCCAGCAACCCTGCAATAAAATGATGCTCCCAGACCCCTCTGTAATAAATTATGCCTCAGCAATAAATGATGTTCCCAGCACCCCTGCAATAAAATGATGCTCCCAGCACCCCTGCAATAAAATGATGCTCCCAGCCCCCTCTGTAATAAATTATGCCTCAGCAATAAAATGATGCTCCCAGCCCCCTTGCAATAAAATGATACTCCCAGCCCCCCTGCAATAAAATAAGGCTCCTAGCACCCCTGCAATAAAATTATGCTCCCAGCCCCCCTCTGTAATAAATTATGCCCCAGCAATAAAATTATGCTCCCAGACCCCCCTGCAATAAAATAATGCTTCCAGCACCCTGCAATAAAATGATGCTCCCAGCCCCCCTGCAATAAAATGATGCTCCCAGCCCGCCTGCAATAAAATGATGCTCCTAGCACCCCTGCAATAAAATGATGCTCCCAGCACCCCTGTAATAAAATGATGCCCCCAGCCCCCCTCTGTAATAAATGATGCCCCTGCAATAAAATGATGCTCCCAGCCCCCCTGCAATAAAATGATGCTTGCAGCAATAAAATGATGCTTGCAGCAATAAAATGATGCCCCCAGCACCCTGCAATAAAATGATGCTCCCAGCAATAAAATGATGCCCCCAGCACCTTGCAATAAAATGATGTTCCCAGCAATAAACTGATGCCCCCAGCACACCTGCAATAAAATTATACTCCCAGCTCCCTCTGTAATAAATTATGCCCCAGCAATAAAATGATGCTCCCAGCCCCCTCCCTGCAATAAAATGATGCTCCCAGCCCCCCTGCAATAAAATGATGCCCCCAGCAATAAATGATTCCCCCAGCACCCCTGCAATAAAATGATGCTCCCAGCCCCCTCTGTAATAAATTATGCCCCAGCAATAAAATGATGCTCCCAGCCCCCTGCAATAAAATGATGCTTCCAGCCCCCCTGCAATAAAATGATGCTCCAAGCAATAAAATGATGCCCCAGCACCCTGCAATAAAATGATGCTCCCAGCAATAAAATGATGCCCCCAGCAATAAAATGATGCCCCCAACACCCTGCAATAAAATGATGCTCCCAGCCCCCTCTGTAATAAATTATGCCCCAGCAATAAAATGATGCTCCCAGCCCCCTCTGTAATAAATGATTCCTCAGCAATAAATGATGCTCCCAGCCCCCCTGCAATAAAATGATGCTCCCAGCCCCCCTGCAATAAAATAAGGCTCCCAGCACCCCTGCAATAAAATGATGCTCCCAGCCCCACTCTGTAATAAATGATTCCTCAGCAATAAATGATACTCCCAACCCCCCTGCAATAAAATTATGCTCCCAGCCCCCTGCAATAAAATGATGCTCCCAGCACCCCAGCAATAAAATGATACCCCAGCAATAAAATGATGCCCCCAGCCCCCCTGCAATAAAATGATGCCCTGAGACCCCCTGCAACAAAATTATGCCCATAGCAATAAAATGAAGCCCCCAGGCCAGCCCCCCCTGCAATAACGATGCCCCAGCCCTCCTGCAATAAAAGTAGGTGCCCAGCCTTAATGCAATAAAAGTATGCCCCCAGCCCTCCTGCAATAAAATTATGCCTCCAGCCATAAATGATGCCCCAGCAGCCCCCCTGCAATTAAATGATGCCCACAGCAGCCCCCTGCAATAAAATGATGCCCCCAGCAGCCCCCTGCAATAAAATGATGCTCCCAGCAAAAAACTGATGCCCCCAGCACACCTGCAATAACATTATGCTCCCAGCCCCCCTTTGTAATAAATTATGCCCCAGCAATAAATTATTCCCCCAGCACCCCTGCAAAAAAATTATGCCCCCAGCCTCCCTCTATAATAAATTATGCCCCCAGCAATAAAATGATGCCCCCAGTCAGCCCCCTGCAATAAAATGATGCCCCCAGCCAGTGCCCCCCTGCAATAAAATGATGCCCCCAGCCAGCCCCCCTGCAATAAAATGATGCCCCCAGCCAGTCCCCCTACAATGAAATGATGCCCCCAGCCAGCCCCCCTGCAATAAAATGATGCCCCCAGCCAGCCCTGAGCCCCCATGCAATAAATGATGCCCATAGCAATAAAATTAAGCTCCCAGGCCAACCCCCTGCAATAAAATGATTTACTCAGCCCCCTGCAATAAAATGATGCCCCCAGCCAGCCCCCCTGCAATAAAATTTTGCCCCAGCCAGCCCCCCTGCAATAAAATTATACCCCCAGCCAGCCACCCCTGCAATAAAATTATGCCCCCAGTCAGCCCCCTGCAATAAAATTATGCCCCCAGCCAGCCCCCCTGCAATAAAATTATGCCCCCAGTCAGCCCCCTGCAATAAAATGATGCCCCCAGCCAGCTCCCCCCTGCAATAAAATGATGCCCCCAGCCAGCCCCCTGCAATAAAATGATGCCCCCAGCCAGCCCCCCCTGCAATAAAATGATGCCCCCAGCCATCCCCCTCTGCAATAAAATGATGCCCCCAGCCAGCCCCCCTGCAATAAAATGATGCCC
This sequence comes from Bombina bombina, assembly GCF_027579735.1. Classification (NCBI taxonomy): domain Eukaryota; kingdom Metazoa; phylum Chordata; class Amphibia; order Anura; family Bombinatoridae; genus Bombina; species Bombina bombina. The sequence continues at coordinate 102,234,873 of NC_069509.1, forward strand.
CAGCCACCCCCCTGCAATAAAATGATGCCCCCAGCCAGCTCCCCCTGCAATAAAATTATGCCCCCAGCAATAAATAATTCCCCCAGCACCCCTGCAATAAAATGATGCTCCCAGCCCCCTCTGTAATAAATTATGCCCCAGCAATAAAATGATGCTCCCAGCAATAAAATGATGCCCCAGCACCCTGCAATAAAATGATGCTCCCAGCAATAAAATGATGCCCCCAGCACCCTGCAATAAAATGATGCTCCCAGCAATAAACTGATGCCCCAGCACACCTGCAATAAAATGCTGCTCCCAACCCCCTCTGTAATAAATTATGCACCAGCAATAAAATGATGCTCCCAGCCCCCCCTGCAATAAAATTATGCCCCCAGCAATAAATGATTCCCCCCAGCACCCATGCAATAAAATTATGCTCCCAGCCCCCCTGCAATAAAATGATGCCCCCAGCCAACTACCCCTGCAATAAAATTATGCCCCCAGCAATAAATGATTCCACCAGCACCCCTGCAATAAAATGATGCTCCCAGCCCCCTCTGTAATAAATTATGCCCCAGCAATAAAATGATGCTCCCAGCCCCCTGCAATAAAATGATGCTCCCAGCCCCCCCGCAATAAAATGATGCTCCAAGCAATAAAATGATGCCCCAGCACCCTGCAATAAAATGATGCTCCCAGCAATAAAATGATGCCCCAGCACCCTGCAATAAAATGATGCTCCCAGCAATAAAATGATGCCCCCAGCTCACCTGCAATAAAATGATGCTCCAAGCAATAAAATGATGCCCCAGCACCCTGCAATAAAATGATGCTCCCAGCAATAAAATGATGCCCCAGCCCCCTGCAATAAAATGATGCTCCCAGCAATAAAATGATGCCACCAGCACCCTGCAATAAAATGATGCTCCCAGCAATAAACTGATGCCCCCAGCTCACCTGCAATAAAATGATGCTCCCAGCCCCCTCTGTAATAAATTATGCCCCAGCAATAAAATGATGCTCCCAGCCCCCTGCAATAAAATTATGCCCCCAGTAATAAATGATTCCCCCCAGCACCCCTGCAATAAAATTATGCTCCCATGCCCCCTCTGTAATAAATTATGCCCCAGCAATAAAATGGTGCTCCCAGCCCCCCTACAGTAAAATGGTGCTCCCAGCCCCCCTGCAATAAAATGGTGCTCCCAGTCCCCCCCTACAATAAAATGGTGCTCCCAGTCCCCCTGCAATAAAATGGTGCTCCCCGCAATAAATGATCCCCCCCCCAGCACCCCTGCAATAAAATGATACTCCCAGCCCCCCTGCAATAAAATTATGCCCCAGCAATAAATGATTCCCCCCATCACCCCTGCAATAAAATTATGCTCCCAGTCCCCCTCTGTAATAAATTATGCCCCAGCAATAAAATTATGCTCCCAGCCCCCATGCAATAAAATAATGCTTCCAGCCCTCCCTGCAATTGCTCCCAGCCTCCCTGCAATAAAATGATGCTCCCAGCCCACCTTCAATAAAATGATGCTCCCAGCCCCCCTCTGTAATAAATGATGCCTCAGCAATAAAATGATGCTCCCAGCCCCCCTGCAATAAAATGATGCTCCCAGCACCCCTGCAATAAAATAATGCTCCCAGCACCCCTGCAATAAAATGATGCTCCCAGCCCCCTCTGTAATAAATTATGCCTTAGCAATAAATGATGCTCCCAGCCCCCCTGCAATAAAATGATGCTCCCAGCCCCCTGCAATAAAATGATGCTCCCAGCACCCCAGCAATAAAATGATGCCCCCAGCCCCCTGCAATAAAATGATGCCCTGAGCCCCCTGTAATATAAGTATGCCCATAGCAATAAAATTAAGCACCCAGGCCAGCCCCCTGCAATAAAATGATCCTCCCAGCCCCCCTCTGTAATAATTTATGCCTCAGCAATAAAATGACGCTCCCAGCACCCCTGCAATAAAATGATGCTCCCAGCCCCCCTCTGTAATAAATGATGCCTCAGCAATAAATGATGCTCCCAACCCCCCTGCAATAAAATGATGCGCCCAGCCCCCCAGCAATAAAATTATGCCCATAGCAATAAAATGAAGCCCCCAGGCCAGCCCCCCTTCAATAAAATGATGCCCCAGCCCTCCTGCAATAAAAGTATGCGCCCAGCCCTCCTGCAATAAAATTATGCCTCCAGCCATAAATGATGCCCCCAGCAGCCCCCTGCAATGAAATGATGCCCCCAGCAGCCCCCTGCGATAAAATGATGCCCCAGCAGCCCCCTGCAATAAAATGATGCTCCCAGCAAAAAACTGATGCCCCCAAGCACACCTGCAATAACATTATGCTCCCAGCCCCACCTCTGTAATAAATTATGCCCCAGCAATAAATTATTCCCCCCAGCACCCCTGCAATCAAATTATGCTCCCAGCCCCCCTCTATAATAAATTATGCCCCCAGCAATAAATGGATCCCCCCAGCACCCCTGCAATCAAATTATGCTCCCAGCCTCCCTCTGTAATAAATGATGCCCCCTGCAATGAAATAATGCCCCCAGCCCTCCTGCAATAAAATTATGCCTCCAGCCAAAAGTGATGCCCCCAGCAGCACCCCTGCAATAAAATGATGCCTCCAGTCAAAAGTGATGCCCCCAGCAGCACCCCTGCAATATAATTATGCCTCCAGCAACACCCCTGCAATAAAATGATGCTCCCAGCACCCCTGCAATAAAATGATACCCCCAGCAATAAAATGATGCCCCAGCAATAGAATAATGCCCTGAGCCCCCCTGCAATAAATGATGCCCATAGCAATAAAATTAAGCTCCCAGGCCAACCCCTGCAATAAAATGATTTCCTCAGTCCCCCTGCAATAAAATGAATAAAATTATGCCTCCAGCCATAAATGATGCCCCAGGCAACAGCCCCCCTGCAATAAAATGATGCCACCAGCCAGCCCGCCCTGCAATGAAATGATGCCCACAGCAGCCCCCTGCAATAAAATGATGCTCCCAGCAAAAACTGATGCCCCCAGCACACCTGCAATAACATTATGCTCCCAGCCCCACCTCTGTAATAAATTATGCCCCAGCAATAAATTATTCCCCCCAGCACCCCTGCAATCAAATTATGCTCCCAGCCCCCCTCTATAATAAATTATGCCCCCAGCAATAAATTATTCCGCCCAGCACCCCTGCAATCAAATTATGCTCCCAGCCTCCCTCTGTAATAAATGATGCCCCCTGCAATGAAATAATGCCCCCAGCCCTAATGCAATAAAATTATGCCTCCAGCCAAAATTGATGCCCCCAGCAGCACCCCTGCAATAAAATTATGCCTCCAGCCAAAAGTGATGCCCCCAGCAGCACCCCTGCAATATAGTTATGCCTCCAGCAACACCCCTGCAATAAAATGATGCTCCCAGCACCCCTGCAATGATACCCCCAGCAATAAAATGATGCCCTCAGCAATAAAATAATGCCCTGAGCCCCCCTGCAATAAATGATGCCCATAGCAATAAAATTAAGCTCCCAGGCCAACCCCTGCAATAAAATGATTTCCTCAGTCCCCCTGCAATAAAATGAATAAAATTATGCCTCCAGCCATAAATGATGCCCCAGGCAACAGCCCCCCCTGCAATAAAATGATGCCCCCAGCCAGCCCCCCCTGCAATAAAATGATGCCCCCAGCCAGCCCCCCTCTGCAATAAAATGATGCCCCCAGCCAGCCCCCCATGCAATAAAATGATGCCCCCAGCCAGCCCCCCTGCAATAAAATGATGCCCCCAGTCAGTCCCCCTGCAATAAAATAATGCATCCAGCCAGCTCCCCCTGCAATAAATGATGCCCCCAGCCAGCCCCCCTGCAATAAAATCATGCCCCCAGCCAGCCCCCCTACAATAAAATGATGCCCCCATCCAGCTCCTCCTGCAATAAAATCATGCCCCCAACCAGCCCTGAGCCCCCCTGCAATAAATGATGCCCATAGCAATAAAATTAAGCTTCCAGGCCAACCCCCTGCAATAAAATGATTTCCTCAGTTCCCCTGCAATAAAATTAATAAAATTATGCCTCCAGCCATAAATGATGCCCCCAGCCAGCCCCCCTGCAATAAAATGATGCCCCCAGCCAGCCCCCCTGCAATAAAATGATGCCCCCAGCCAGCCCCCCTGCAATAAAATGATGCCCCCAGCCAGCCCCCCTGCAATAAAATGATGCCCCCAGCCAGCCCCCCTGCAATAAAATGATGCCCCCAGCCAGCCCCCCTGCAATAAAATGTTACCCCCAGCCAGCCCCCCCTGCAATAAAATGATGCCCCGTCAGCCAGCTGCAATAAAATTATGCCCCCAGCCAGCTCCCCCCTGCAATAAAATGATGCCCCCAGCCAGTCCCCCCTGCAATAAAATGATGCCCCCAGCCAGCCCCCCCTGCAATAAAATGATGCTCCCATCCAGCTCCCCCTGCAAAAAATGATGCCCCCAGCCAGCCCCCCCTGCAATAAAATGATGCCCCCAGCCAGTCCTCCCCTGCAATAAAATGATGCCCCCAGCCAGCTTCCCCTGCAATAAAATGATGCCCCCAGCCAGCCCCCCTGCAATAAAATGATGCCCCCCCAGCCAGCCCCCCTGCAATAAAATTATGCCCCCAGCCAGCCCCCCTGCAATAAAATGATGCCCCCAGCCAGCCCCCCCACAATAAAATGATGCCCCCAGCCAGCCCCCCCTGCAATAAAATGATGCCCCCAGCCAGCCTTCCTGCACTAGACAGTCTGACCTTTGCCTCAGTATTTGACAGGACAGGAAGAAGCCTGGCTATAGTAGAGAGGTGTATATAAGGGGCTATGATGACAGACAGAACAATGGAACATTATCCAGGGCATTAGACATCTGTATTCAAAATTGGGAGCCGGAGGAACTTACCATAATTTCTCTCTGTCAACTCATGATGTTGTGCAGGGTCACTGCAGCGCTGGGAGTCCTGGGACGGACCAAAAGCTCTCTCCTCTGAGGCTCTGACAGTCTGAGTTGAGACAGTGACTTTGCAGTGCAGCACAGCTCAGCTGCCAGCAAGCTGAAGCAACGCACCCTCACACACTGACTCACTGACTGAGAGCCCGCCGAGTCACGTACAGGCACGCGGGAAAAGGAAACCATACTTCCTCCCGCGCTGTACTAACTGCCTCCTCTTCCTCCTGCTCCTGTCACAGCCGCCCATTGCCATGCCAAAAAAAAAAAAGCGCCAAAAAAGGATTTTAAAAAATAAATGTCAGTGCAAATTTTTTTATTTTTTTTACACAGCTATTCGCTGTGCTGCATTGCCTGAGAATTCCACTGATTCTGTAGTGGGAGGTGAGTCTACTGGGTGACTCTGTTTATTTTACTATCTTGTATAGAGATAGGTTGCACTTTGAGGTATCTTTTTTGATTTGTCATTCCAGAATCAGCGCTTACAAAAGCAACAAAACATGCACACCCAAAAATGTGCTTATGGCGCCATCTTGAATTTTAGTTTAAAGTAACTAAAAATATTTTAAAAACTACTAATCACACAAGTTGTAGGCAGACCCTCACTACATGTTTGATTCAAATACCAAATTTCAAACAAATCCATGCAGTCGTTTCTCAGATAAACGTGTCTAGATTTCCAAAGTTAAGTCTATGGAATTTTCAACTCATACCTCTGTTTTTTCAATCTAAAATATCTCAAAACTACTAAACCAAATAACTTCAAATTTTCCACTTTTGTAGTGATTCCAAGTCAGCATCTGTCAAGCAAGATATGTCATTGCACTCCAAAAATATGAGCATTTGAAAAATCAAATTTAAAATTATTAATGAAAGCCATTCTCAACTTAAACTATATCAACAGTACCATGCTGCTATAATATATATATATATATATATATATATATATATATATATATATATATATATATATATATATATATATATATATATATATATCGGCATCTTGTTTATTATTATTCTCCAACTTTTTTTTTGTTTAACTAATAAAAAATTAAGATTAGTTTTATCTGTAGATTAGATTTATTTTTAAAAAAACTCTTTAACAGCTAGACTAGATAGTGACTGTGGGGTAGATTTATTAAAAGGTGAGCAGACATGATTCGCTGTAGCAAATCATGTCCGCTCAACCTCGCTAAATGGCAACAGCATACGCTGTCAGCATTTAACATTGCACAAGCATTTCTAGTGAAATGCTTGTGCAATGCTGCACCCTGCTCACTGGCGGCCAATCGGCTGCTAGCAGGGGCTGTCAATCATCCCAATTGTATCAGGATGATTTCAGTCCGCCGCTTAAAAGGTGGCAGAGAATTTAAGGAGCACTGCTTCTTAACATCCGTTTCAGGCGGACCTAAAAATGATGGGGCTCCGAAGCAGAATCGGCTGCTTAATAAATGGATCCCTAAGAGTGTACTGTTGAACTTTACCGACTTAGAATTTATTTAATTTAGTGCTAGGTAGGTACTAGTAGTGACTTTAAATAAAAAGAGTTTAGTTTATTACTTAGTTAAAGGGACAGTATACGGTAAAATAGTTTTTCCTTTAATGTACTACCAGCTGCAGAGTATAAAATGTATGATAAATTGCATTTTCAAGTTTATTTATGTGCATAACATATAGCTGGTTTTGTGCTTTGAAACCACAGCCTATTAACCTTGATTGCGCGTGCTTGTAACATCAGATCTCCTTATTTTATCACTTCTGGGTAAATTTACCAAGTGCCGGGCGGACATGATTCGCTACAGAATACGCTATCTGCATTTAAAATTGCACAAGCATTTCTAGTGAAATGCTTGGCAATGCCGCCACCTGCTCACCGGCCGCTAGCAGGGGGTATCAATCATCCCGATCGTATCGGATCAGGATGATTATGACTGCTGCTTTTTAACTTACGTTTCAGGCGGACCTGAAAGCTGGGGGTAGAAAGCAGCATCCGCTGCTTATTAAATCTACCCCTTTGGAGAATATATATATATGGAAAGAACGGCGGGTCAGTGCAGTCATCGGCAGCAGCAGTAACCCACTCTTGAGCAATTTGGTGGTTTCCATTCAAGGGAGATATCAAAACAGCAGTCCAATAAGGTGACACAGCTTATTGGACAGTTTATCGCTATAGGAATTGCTTTTTTTCCCCCCACGATTGAAGAATAGCCCTTCAATCAGGTATTAGATGCCCTAAACCCCACAGTACCACCAGACATCTTGAACCACCTTTGGCACCATTCCTGCATAACACTGCTCAAAGAAGAGCTTCAAAGGCTGCTGGGCAAATTCACTACAGACCTATGAAGTGCACCCATCACTTAGCATGCCTTCCTATTGTTGACAGCACACTGGTGGCAATCCAAAGCCTCAGAGGAGGGAATGAGTTTTGCTGGTGTTGGGAGTTCTACACAGAGGAGGGCTTGCAGTGGAGCTGGAAGGCATTAGGAACTGGGCTATCAATTCTTCCTCATCCATGTTGAGGTTATGATTCAGCAGCATACCTCAGCAAATATATTGGCTGCCCTCAAAAAATGCTGAAACCATGGATTGGAAAGCAGGCTGGGACTAATGTCAAAATGTTCTTTGTAATTATAGACGGGGCAGCTAACATGATCAAAGCCCTTTGAGATGGCAATTTTGTTAGTGTGTGTTGTGCAGTGCATATCCTACATCTTGTAGTGAGAGCCTCACTCCCAACAGAGGGTCATCAAAGCAAGCTAGCAAGTATCATAGACCAGTGTTGTAAGATTGCTGGACACTTCCACAGCAGCATGGAGGCTAGCCAGATGCATAGGGAGGAACAAGAGAGGACAGGTCTGCCCCAGCACCACATTTGTCAAGATGTATCGACACAGTGGACTTCAACTTTGGACATGCTGGAGCAGATCCTGGAACAGCAGAGGGCAATATACTCCATGTCTACCCAAGATATTGATCTAAGTCAAGCTACTGCAAGCCTGGGTGAGGCAGTACCATTCTTTACTTACCTGCTCAGCAAACTAGATAGCTTTATCAATGGCCGTGAGAATCTACTATGTGCCCTATGTTGAGGTAGTCTCTTTCAAGATGAAGTTGAAGGAAGAGTTGAAATCTTGCTTGTGTGATTTGCTTGACAACATGCCACAGTACATGCTAGCTACCCTGTGTGATCCAAGATTGACGGGTGCACTAGAAAACTATAGGAATAAAAATTTTGGAGGGACCAGCTCATACAAAAAGTGCAAGTCCTTCAGATGAAAAGGGGTATGTTGAGAGTGGCAGAAGAGCAGGAGTTCTAGGAAGCTCTTGCGGCAGCAGCAGCACTGGTACACAACTGTCTTCCTCTACATCTTCTGTTTCTCCTCCACCCTACAGAGTGGAGCAACACCATTTTGGGCCAAGATCTTTGTTAATTTGATCAGGACTACCCATACCCCTACAAGAAGCTAGAGTAGCACTTTGGAGATGGTAAAATACTTCCTCACTGAAACTCCAGCACCTTTTAATTCCAATACATTAGTATACTGGGATCAGGGGGTCGATCCGATAAAAATCGTCGCCCGCAAAAGCCGGCGACGCCAATATTTGCGCGGTTTTGGTATCCTATATACGGCGTAACCTAGAAGTTACGCGCGTATATTTCTGCCGTCGCCCGTAGTTTTTTGGGCTATAGGCAGGTATACCAAACCCGCGCAGTTTGGTATCCAATATGCAGCGTAAGGACTTACGTGGCGAAAATGGAGAAAACTTACTCCATTTTCACCTCGCCACAAAAAGCAGCCGTAAGAAGCCTTACGCTGACTATAGGAGCCCGTAACTCCCTAAACTGGCTGCTAAAATAAACCTAACACCTAACGCATGCGCAATGTCTATCTCCCTGTCAACCGCGATCTGCTAAAATAAACCTAACACCTAACGCATGCGCAATGTCTATCTCCCTGTCAACCGCGATCTTCTAAAATAAACCTAACACCTAACGCATGCGCAATGTCTATCTACCTGTCAACTGCGACCCCCCCCCCCCCCGAAATCCCTAATAAAGTTATTAACCCCTAAACCGCCGCTCACGGACCCCGCCGCCATCTACATAAACTAACCCCCTACTGTGAGCCCCTAAAACCGCCGCCATCTACCTTATCTATCCCCTAATCTGACCCCTTACACCGCCGCCACCTATATAAAAATTATTAACCCCTAACCTAATCCCCCTATACCGCCGCCAGCTATATTAATATTATTAACCCCTAATGTAAGCCACTTACACCGCCGCCATCTCTATTTAAATGATTAACCCCTTATTTAATCTACCTACCCCGCCGCCAGCTATATTATCTATATTAACCCTAAGTATATTATAGTTAATATAGGTATTACATTATATATATTAACTATATTAACCCTAATTATATTAGGGTTAATATAGTTAATATAGTTACTATAGTATTTATATTAACTATATTAACTCTATCTAACCCTAACACCCCTAACTAAATTTATATTAAATTAATCTAATTCATTTATAAACTAAAATATTCCTATTTAAATCTAAATACTTACCTATAACATAAACCCTAAGATAGCTACAATATAATTAATAATTACATTGTAGCTATGTTAGGGTTAATATTTATTTTACAGGTAAATTGTTAATTATTTTAACTAGGTATAATAGCTATTAAATAGTTATTAACTATTTAATATCTACCTAGTTAAAATAATTACCCAATTACCTGTAAAATAAATCCTAACCTAAGTTACAAATACACCTACACTATCAATAAATTAAATAAACTACAAACATCTATCTAAAAATACAATTAAATTAACTAAACTAAATTACAAAAAAAAAAAACACACTAAATTACAAAAAATAAAAAAAGATTACAAGATTTTTAAGCTAATTACACCTATTCTAAGCCCCCTAATAAAATAATAAACCCCCAAAATAAAAAAAATTCCCTGCCCTATTCTAAATTAAACAAATTTCAAAGCTCTTTACCTTACCAGCCCTTAAAAGGGCCTTTTGTGGGGCATGCCCCAAAGAATTCAGCGGCGGTTTAGGGGTTAATAACTTTATTAGGGATTTCGGGGGGGGGGTCGCGGTTGACAGGTAGATAGACATTGCGCATGCGTTAGGTGTTAGGTTTATTTTAGAAGATCGCGGTTGACAGGGAGATAGACATTGCGCATGCGTTAGGTGTTAGGTTTATTTTAGCAGATCGCGGTTGACAGGGAGATAGACATTGCGCATGCGTTAGGTGTTAGGTTTATTTTAGCAGCCAGTTTAGGGAGTTACGGGGCTCCAATAGTCAGCGTAAGGCTTCTTACGGCTGCTTTTTGTGGCGAGGTGAAAATGGAGTAAGTTTTCTCCATTTTCGCCACGTAAGTCCTTACGCTGCATATTGGATACCAAACTGCGCGGGTTTGATATACCTGCCTATAGCCCAAAAAACTACGGGCGACGGCAGAAATATACGCGCGTAACTTCTAGGTTACGCCGTATATAGGATACCAAACCCGCGCAAATATTGGCGTCGCCGGCTTTTGCGGGCGACGATTTTTATCGGATCGACCCCTTCATGTCCACCTGGCAGCTTCCCAAGTAAGAGAATTGTCTCTATAACCGGCAACATTCTCAACACTCCGAAAATTAGATGTAAAAAATAAAAGAATAGGTTTGTAAATGAAATAAATTTTTTTTTTTTTTTTTTTTTTGAGATTTGAAAGATGGCATACAAATTTTTTTAAAACAGTAGTACAAAATAACATTGGGTTACAATAGTAATGTGCAATTAAACGTACATGTATGAGATGCCTAATGCTCAACCAACCTCCTGGTTCACACAAGAGACCTCTTTTGGGCCTCAATTAGAAATATATCAAGCTTAGGAGGTTACTGCTAACTGAAGAGACCGCTCTTGGGCCTCAATGACAAACCTCTTTTTATATGTAAGAGATGAACTGTGGTAACACGTCTAACTAGTATCTGATATTGAAGGGGTTACTTCCGCTAATGTTGAAACTAGAACTGTGTATTCCTGCAAAGCATATCAATATAATGGTCTTTATGCGTAGTCTTTAGAGTGAATAGAAGTAGCGACTAAAATATAATTTTAAGAAAAGTAAAAACCTTGTAAACTAACTTTTCTAGGGCTATATGAAAATTATGCTGCTAAATATACTAACATTACAGGTGCAAGGGCTAGTAGAGATGCCAGATTAGGGCATGTCTCTGTTATTTAAGTCAAGGTAGTGGAATTGGAGCTTCAACAGGCATAGGCATAGAGGTGCAAACATTTAGGTAGTTAGTTTTACAATGCCTCTAAAGGTAATAGATGTTTATATACTTATAGCATTAAATATGTGATATAATCTGACAGATTAGAGCTGCTTTATCCAGCCAAGAGCAAGGGACTCGACAGAAAAAACAAATGCTATGGATGCCCATATTCCGCTATAGAGTTCCTGACCAACAGTAATGCGTTGCAAATTCCCAATTCAATGAACTAGCTGAACTGAACTGAACCAAGCCACACACTAGCACAGCAACGATGTATAATGCTTTATACAGTGGCAGAGTACATTGACAGAGGAGCAGTCAACTCCACCATCCCGGCCGCAGACGGCAGAGCTACCCTCCCCCTATGCAAAAAGATATTACATACACATCACAAAAGAAATGTAAGCTAGTCCTGATCTGTTTTCAACCTGCTAACACCGTAATAAAGCAGCATGGTTAGGGCTACATTATATCAAGCTTGAGAGAGAAAAATAGACTGTACAGGAAAATGTTACTAGCACTGAACACTGGTCCACTAAGGTTTCATTTTAACTAGCATAAAACAGAAGAGAAAATTCAACAACAATTTAGCACAACAGAGAAAAATAAAAAACACTTAGTATAGATGTCTCCTGCAGTATGAACAGTATGGTAGTAAAGTTCAGAGACACGCAAGTAAAATTCTGTGTTGTATACTCAGCCGATACCAGTGCAGGTGAATTCAGCATATTTCAAGTATGTCCGGCTGCAGATCAACAAGGATATTAGTGCCTCTGCAAGAGTTCCCCAACTATATAGTGGCCAAATAGCAATAATTATCAGGGGAAATAACACGTGAGCCTTCAGGATTTTAAGCTGTTGCCCCCCCCGAGTAGAGACCTCCTGAATAGCTGTTTCCAGTCCCAGTGTTGTAAGTGAGGGGCTCCAGACTCTCCTCTGATGGCATGTAGAAAAAGAGCCGGATCGCTCTATAACTGTCCGGGGGTTTATGTACTCTCTTTGCCCAGAATGCTCTTCTTGTTCATACCAGCCTCCAGACCGATTTTCTGCATCAGCTTCTATCAACCAGGTGTCCCCTTTACTTCTGTTAGTCTCATTAGTGGTTAAAGCTCCATCCAGTTCAATAGAAGAAATTTTTTTTTTTTTTTTTTAAACTTTATTTATAGAAAAGAATCCGAGTCATACATGGTAAATGCAGTCATAATAATGCAGGTGTGACAAAGTGTTCACCTGCAGAACAAAACAGTTTTCAGAGCATGTTATATCAAAGCATACCAGCAAAGGAATACAATAAGTAGATGAGATCATCATGTATGTCCTGGGACTCAACTTTTTCTAAGAACATTTTTTTTTACAATCAACCAAAGAAAAAGAGGAGAAAACGAGAAAGAAAACATATCAGCTAAGAGCAGGGAAAAAATATAATAGCATACAAAGAAGAATGAAAGGAAGAGAAGAAAGGAAGAAAAATAACATATAGCAACCATGCTTACCCAGAGCACCTCCGGGTCCCCCCTCCCTCGATATGCAGGTCACTCACGGGCCTGATCCGTGGATAGACACCAATTTCCTCTGAGATTTTCATTTAAAACATACTGGCTATTTTTAAAAGGAAGAAGAACCCTATCCCTTACTATGTCAGGTAGGTGCAGCAAATAAACCTCCCATTTAAGGAGAAATCTCTTGACTCTTTTCTCAGGGTCCCCCCTAGTATCTGCCTGCTCAATCAACATCTGATCATGAATTGTTTTAAGTAGGTGTTGAAAAGGTAAGGTCCGGTCCCCTGTCCACTCCCTCAGAATAATTTGTTTAGCTAGCATGAGTATGGTATTTAAAAAAATGTCGTGCTTGTATGTCTGGTCTCTAGGTGTCAGAAAGATCACATGTTGTGCCGAGAGGGACACAGTTTGTTTAGTTAATTTGGATAGCCAGTACGCAATTTTTTGCCAAAATTTTTGTATTTTAGGGCAACTCCAGAGCAGGTGTACCCAATCAGGAGATTCAAGGCGGCATTTACTACAGGAATTGAGTGCTCGCTCAACCCATTTAGCCCTTAGGCCGGGAGTGATGTAAGCTTGATGTAGGAATTTCAGGTGTGATTCCCTCAATTTTGCAGAGATAGTACTTTGGTGTGCCCTCTCGAAACTCGTGGCGATCAATGACGGGTCAATCTCTAGCTCCCCAAAATGGGACCACTTTGATACCATGCCATGAAGCACATGATCCTTAGAGTGACGGATCAGTAAGTTATATGTATGTGACAGCCTCAGAGGGCCTAACTTCGCCAGCGCACTCAATGTATCTAAATTAGAGGCTTCTACAGATAGGAGTCCCTCTGAAATCAAGGTGGATACGTAGTGTCGGCACTGAAAATATGCAAACCTGTGTGTGTGCGGGAGGTTATAACGTGATTGTAGGTCTTGGAAGGGCAGTATTTCTAGAGTCAGGGGTCGGAAAAGTTGATGAAGTCTTGTGAGTCGTAATTGTTGCCATGTCTGAAATGCTTGCGTGGTGTAACCAGGGAGGAAGTCCAAATTACCCTGGATCGGGAGATATTTACTAGCCAAACATTGTATACCCCAGAGTCTACAAATCTTGGTCCAGGCTCTTAGAGGATCTCTAAACAGTATATGGTTTTGAATGAACGGGGATAGAGATTTCAAATGTGCATGAGGCAGATAAGCTAAATGCAGTGGTTTAGTGATGTTAGACTCTAGGTCAGGGACAGTATAATAGTTTTTCCCTACCAGCCAGTCCAGTGCAAATCTAGAGAGAGCCGCCCAGTTATACCATATTATATTAGGAAGACGGAGCCCTCCTCCTCCCACTGTCATTGACAAGGGGGTTCTGCCTATTCTATGTTTTTTGCCCTGCCAGACAAAGTTCCCAATGGCAGTTTGCAAAGATGTCGCATCCTTTTGAGTGAGAAGAAGAGGCAACATCTCTAATGGATAAAGAAGTTTGGGCAGGGCAACCATTTTAAAAAGGTGTACCCTACCCGAAAGAGAGAGGGGGAGTTTCATCCAGCTCAAAAGCATTTGCTTAATGTCACCTATAGTCCCAGCGAGATTCAAAGAGTATAACATATGAGGGTTAACGTGTATCCATATGCCTAAGTATTTAAAACTACCCTGGGTAGTTTTAAGACCAAAATCTACTAGGGTCATGTTTCGAGAATTTTGCAACCAGATGGCCTCCGATTTGTCAATGTTGATCTTGTACCCCGAGAACCTGCCAAAATCATCGATAACTTTCAGAAGAGGCTGTAAGTTAGAACCAGGATCGCCTATAAAGAGCAGTAAATCATCGGCGTAAAGTGATAGATGTTGCTTTGGGCCACATATATCCAAGCCGGCGCACTGTTGCCTGATGTAGGACGCCAGGGGTTCGATTGCTAAATCGAAAAGGAGAGGGGAAAGGGGACATCCCTGTCTCGTACCCCGTTGTAGCATAAAGGAAGGAGAGAGCCCTCCATTGATTAGAAGAGAGGCCTTAGGGGCTGAGTATAATCTTTGTAAAAAGCTGGGAAATTCACCCTGCATACCAAAGCGCGACAGTGACGTATGTAAGTGATCCCACTCGATCCGGTCAAACGCCTTCTCAGCATCTAGTGCTAGAAGGCATGCGTCTGGTAGTTGGGATGGGGATTGTGTATGTGTGTTGTACCAGTAATGGGACACAACGCCGAGAGTCTTTCTAATGTTAATAACTGAGGATCTGCCCTTTACAAAACCCGTTTGATCTGCATGAACTATATGTGGTAGAACCTTTGCCAACCTGTCCGCTAAGATTTTTGTTAGAAGTTTATAATCCCCATTTAATAGGGAGATTGGGCGAAATATGAAGAAGTCTGGGTGGGATCTCTATCAGGTTTCAAAAGGAGACAGATATTAGCCTCAGAAAATCTATCATTTAGTTGTTCAGTGCCCGCCAGGTAAGCAGAATACAAGGATGAGAGAATTGGTGCTAGTTCCTCCTCCAGTAACTTAAGATATTCTACAGGTAGCCCATCCGGGCCTGCTGCTTTGCCCAGTTTGCTTTGTCGTATGGCCCTGAGAACCTCCTGGGGACTTATAGGAGAATTCAACAGGGAAGACTGCTCTTCCGTAAGAGTGGGGAGTTTTACTGCGTCCCAAAAGGCACGCTTGGCTTCTATATGGATAGGTTGTTTAGAGTACAGGGAAGTGTAATAGTCTACAAATTCAGTCATAATTTCCTTGGCGTTGGCGGTGAGGGTACCCTTAGATTTAATGGCTAGAATTTGGGACTTGGGTTTATAGGAATGAACTAGTTTGGCCAGCAGTTTACCAGCCTTGTTACCATGGCGGTAATAGCGACCCTGTCTGTGAATATTGACCTTGTTGTCTTGTTGAGCTAAGAAAGTATCCCTTGTCTGTTTGAGATCGTAGTAAGATTTCCTAGATGTTGGCGTGGGGGTATGTAAGTAGTTATTGTAAGCCGCAGTGAGTTGGGCAAGGAGAGTCTCATCTACTCTCGTAAGTTGCTTATTATGGTGTGTTGCAAAGGAGGTTATATGACCTCTCATCACCACTTTTGAGGCGTGCCAGAACAAATCTGGCGTATCCAAATGACAAGCATTGTCAGATGCATAATGCGTCCAGGATGCCTTTAAGTGTCTACGGAACTCAATGTTGTTATATAGGTGGAGAGGAAATCTCCAACTTCTGTTTGGAGGTCTGTGGGGATGTGGCTGCAGTATCAGGGTGATTGGGGCGTGGTCTGATAAAGTGACTTGGCCAATATAAGTAGATAAGATGTGTGGCGTTATACTTGAGGCAGTTAGGAAATAGTCAATACGCGACATAGTATGGTATGTTTTTGAGAGGCAAGTGAAATCCCTCTCATCCGGGTTCCTTGCTCTCCAGACATCTAGTAAACTCAGAGTCTCCTTGAAGGATCCAATCAAGGATACTTCACGTTTGTAGCGGATCACGTGTTTTTTTAAAGAGCCAGATGCTGAGGGATCTCTAAACCTATCTAGCGGAAGAGCCTGAGCCAGATTAAAATCACCTCCTATTATTAAAGGGGCACTCTGTGTGGCCAATATCGCCAATAAATTTGTCCAAAAGGGGGGATCATGCTCATTAGGGCCATAAACATTACAGAGAGTGTATGTATGTGCATTGGTCTGGAGTGATGCGACTATGTACCGTCCCTTTTTGTCTATGTCCACTGCTGTCAAGGAGGCCGCTAAACCCTTTCGCACTAGAATGGCAACTCCTCTTTTCCTACCCTCTGTAGGGGAGCTGAGGACCTGTCCCACCCATCTGATTTTTAACTTCGCATGTTCCTCAACTGTCAGTTTTGTCTCCTGGAGCATAGCAATGTCAGCCTTCAGTGAGTGTAGGTGGTGGAGAATCCTACTTCTCTTTGCCGGGGATGTGATGCCCCCTACATTCCACGCTATAATTTTAAGGGGAAGAGTCATGTTGTGATATCCCTTTAAATCTGAACCTGCATAAGCACTTCCTTCCTATTTAAGGAAGTGCTTACCCCTCAATCAGGGCCTGAAAATTGAAGCTGTTAACCAGATCTCCTTGCTCCTCTGTGGAGCTACTACCACTTTTTGTTATTGTTGCTTTAACCTTCAGGTCTTATACTGCGCCTTCGATACCCGCTGGGTATCTACTGTTACCTCTATTCTGACCGGGATCATTTTCTGGATTCATCCGCCTACCGGAACTTCTTTCACCACGCCGAAGTCGCGCTCACACCAAACAGACGCCGAACCTAAGAGCTGCAACTTACCTCTCAACCTTTTTTACTAAAAGGCATAACCGCTCTCCACGCTTCTTACCACCGCAACTGTTAAGATAAGTACCACTCTCCACGCTACAATTTATTCTCGCATAAAGGTTAATCCTTAAACATCATTGTTTGTTATAGGACATATCAAATACCTATATTGTGTTTCACATCTGACTCAGTATATAGCGGTTTGGGATTCAAGCTAGTATGTCTGGACTGTGTATATATTTTATTGCGTGAAGGATCTACCTCTACCTTACAAAGCAGTAAATTCATTTGCTTTGCTTAATCTGCTTTAACCAGCATTAACTGTTGCATTATACTTAAACACAACTGACTTGCTCTGAACTTTTATCTCAGTTACTTATACTCATTCCTGATTTATATATATATTCCTATCTTAGTGAAGTTTCATATTACTCAATCAATTACAAAATTAATGTCTCACCTTAAATAAGTAAGTTTAATAAATCATTTTCTCTTGCTTATTTTAAGAAAAGAGCAACAAAACCTTTATTTTTCATATTCTAATTTTGGTTATCACACATGTCTACAGAGTGTAAGGGTGGAGAGGGCACAACCTAGTAGGTAGCGTCCTAGCAAGTGTCCCCTGTGGTGTCTGAGGTGTAGGTAGTAATAGGTGACTTACAGTTATGGAAAAGCATAGGCGTGTCCTCAGGGCAGGATGACGTGATGAAGGAGGGGGGTCCAGAGGCCTCCAGGTCCCAATCCAGCAATCGCTACAGAAGAGACAAGAACATACAGCAATGTTTACAATATGTATAAGTAAGAGGTCAATACCCATGGTAGTAGTAATGTCAATAGGTATCGTCACAGAGGCAATCTGTTTATAAAAGAACCATTTGATGAACAAAAACACAGCATAATAGCAGGAAGCATAACATTTTAGAACTAGAATTCTGCTCTTGGGGGAGGGGATAGGAAGCAGTAAAGCCATACAAAGCCCTGGAATGTTTAGTGTAAGTTTAAGATGAGAAAATTTACCAAGGGTTTTTACATTTGGCAAGGGCAGGTGGATAGGCCCTAGGTAGCCAGGTGGAAGTGTATATGGGCTTTGAGGTAGGGAACTATGTTTTTTATATTCGGTGTCGATGCCCTGGGGCCTGAACATAATAGTGATACCATAATCTGCATCGATCAAAAGGCAAGTGGTGGACAGAGGGTCTCCACTTGAATTTGTGAGGGATAGGCCAAAAACTAAGCCTACTAGGGGACCCAGGGGAAACCAGCGGTAGCTGTGAACTGTCTTAATAACACGCATATTAGAACTAAGGTTTAAGTATGCTGCATAATATTTCCCAACCATAACAGTGCAATGCATATACAAACATGAACCTGCACAGGTAGTGTAATAACAGAGATAACAAGTTGCCATGTGCGGAACCGTGCCTCCGGCCACAGCCAAGACTGGCAAGCATGACCAGAGCCACAGGACCCGCCAGAGCAAAATACATAATGTAATCAACATGATGCATATGAAAAGAAATTCTAAACGATAATACTTAAAAGAGTCTCATCAGCCATTGTCCTGTCTCCGCTCTGATGCCAGGTATGCCTGTGCTGCCGCAGGCGTATGAATGGTTTTAGGGCCTGAAAGACTCTGAATCTTCAAGGTAGCTGGGAACATGAGTGCAAATTTACGTCCCTGATCATGCAGTGTAGAGCAGATAGAAGCAAAGTCCTTACGTCTCTTAGTGACCTCAACTGAAAAGTCCTGGAAAAGTAAGAGACGGTGATCTTCAAAGATGACTTCCTTAGCCGCCCTGTAGGCTCGCAAGAGTGCTAGCTTATCCTGGAAATGTAAGCATCTAAAGATTACTTGTCGTGGCCTCTCCTTGGAATTTTCTAGATATCTGTTGGGGCCTATGCGATGAGATCTTTCAATGTCCAGAGGTAAACAGTCCTGGGGCAGGCCCAGGATTTTCGGGAGAGTTAAAGCGGCAAATCCTTGTAATTCTTTATCTTTAATGGATTCAGGAACGCCTATGATTCGTAGATTATTTAGCCTCCAGCGGTTTTCTAGGTCCTCCACCTTATCCATTAGCTGTTGATTTTGTTTCAGTAGGCGTTTTAAAGAAACCTCTGATTCCTGCTGTCTGTCTTCAACCCCCGAAATTCTTTGTTCCGCGGCCGACATGCGAGTGGAGAAGAGCCGCACCTCACTGGTTAAGGTGTCTACACCAGCCTGCAAGCTATCCATTTTTGGTAAAAAGAAGGCCTTGAGCTCCTGTAGGAGTGAAGAATGATCTCCTGAAATACTGCCTTCAGCATCTGCAAATGATGGGTTTGCCTGCGTTTCTGTCAGAGGCTTTTGTTTTTTTTTCCTGATTTTTTGATCTGTGACTCATTGTGCTACTTAAAGGCGAGGGCAGCCTGTGAAAGTACTCGTCCACTTTCATAGAACAAAATACAGACAGTTACTAGGAATGGTATGACACTGTGTAGGAATCACCAGAGGGCGCTGTTGCACTGTGTATTGCAGCAATCAAGGTAGGTATGTGGAGGGAAAATGGAGGAGATGAGGACACAGATTTTGAATTTGCAGATATCACATGCCAAGATGCAGGTGTTAAATAAAAAATTTAGCTGTACCAACTATGTAGACAAAGGTGTTTTTTTCTTTTCCTTTTCTGTCTTGTGTAGCAGGCTTAATCAGGGCTGATGGATCAGAAATACAATCCTAAAAAATTGAGCTATACCAGCTATGAGGTGAAAAGAGTCTGTATAGGAAAAGTCTGTATAGATCAATATATGGTTTATGCAGGGACTGTCCCAATGATCAGCTCTCAAGCAGAGCAGGTGTTTATGCGCTCACCCCTTAGCAACTACTGGGGCATGAGAAGGCTGATATCCCCCTGCTGAGAACCTAATAACAAGTTTGTCTCCCTGTATGGAAGTGAGGTTGTGCCTTGTTGTAGGTTAAAGCTGATTGATCTGAGTTTACATTAGTGCATCCACATTACTTTTACGGAGTGTGCAGCAATCTCTTATGAGCATGCATAGAATACTTTCCGGGGAGTCCGTTATCCGGGCCTCACACGGTCATAGTTTGAGGTGGAGCGGTTCTAACCAGCTGAGTAATAGTCTGCGGTGTTACCGCCTCTCACCTGATCCTTCCGATTACCACATTCAAGGCCGGTCTGCTTGTAAGGTCCGTTCTGAGTTGAAAATGGCACGGAGGTGAAGGGGGGAGCTCCTCCAATATGGCGCCGGTCAGCGTTACCGCTCGCGCCGTGTGGCGCAGTTCAATTGTGACTTCCGAGGCAAGGGCGATTTTCTGCCCTTCACGATGGTTCTTAGGCCGGATGGGGTACCGTAGAGGGCAACCCAGCAAGGCAGCGTCGTGGGGAAAGTTGGCTGGCAGCAAATAATACCATTAATATGAAGCAGATTCCCGGAGCTCTGTACTTCTGCTGCCAGCCGCTAGCTCCGCCCACCGGAAGTCCAATAGAAGAAATGTTAGTGCGAGGCAGGTGCTGGGATCCCAGGACACCCCAGTCGCTGCTAGTCTCTTCAGTCGGGTTTGGGATCAGCGTCTGCTTGATGGAGGGTAACTTATGGGTTATAGGGCTAAAGGCTACACTCAGTGTTTCAGAGAATGCCCGCTGATAGAAATCTAGTAGCCTGTTTAGCTCAGTGAGAATAAGGTTTGCATCCATGTTAATATAGATAGTAGCCCGCAATAGTGGAGCAGGAGAAAACTTGAAGCTGGATAGCGGTATTTTAAGACGTGCAAGTAATTGTATGTTAAGCTGCAGTGTCTTATGAAGTAGCACTGCTCCTTAACGACAGGCCCACAAAGGGTACCTGCCGGCGGGGTTTAGGTGGTGGTACCAGTCCTCAACTTGACCAGGGAGTCCGGGTGGATATGCTAAATCTTGTAGCCACGAGGGTAATAAGATGGCCGCCACTTATGTAGAATCAGGGTATGGCTCCAGTCCTAACTCAGGAATGCAACTCCAAAGATTAGATTTGGCTTTCGCCAGCTACTTAATAGGAGTCCAGGGTGTATTCCAGGGTTATTTCAGGGTTCAGCTCTGCGAGAAACAATATGTAAAGTTGAAAGTCATCCCAGTCAGGACCGGAGCAGCAAGATTATGCGACCATTCTCATGCGTGTCGGACTCCGCTCCCCATGAAATAAAATTTAAAAATGTAAAAAAGCTATAGCTGATTACAGCTTCTGATAAATGGAAAACATTTATATGACAATGAACAAGTATTGGATGAAACGAAAATCGGAAAATAAACGAAGAAAACAAGAAAAACATTTCTATGCACATCCTGTCAGGGTGCCAGGAATCAGACTGAGATAAGAAGTGCAAAAATAATCACACCTTTATTAATAGCAAAAATAATAAAAAGTCCACAAGTCAAATAACAAGCCAGGAGTCAAAACCAGAGCTGGTAGTCAGACGAGCCGAGTCAGGAGCCAAAGCGAATAGTAAGACAAGCCGAGTCAGGAGCCAAAGCGAGTAGTCAGACGATCAGTAACAAGGAGAACAGCAGAGTCAGGAACAAGCCAGGGATCAGGAACCAGGAGGGACGTCAGACAGCCAGGTAATAGACAAGAACTGGAACTCTCACAAACAGGTCTGAGACAACGCAAGGGCAAAGCATACTGAACAGAGGCCCTTTAAATAATAAGTGATGACATCACAATTCTGAGACTGCAACCTGTCTCACATGGATGATGTACACCAGTCTGGCCATAGAAGGGCATGCAGGAAATGAGCAGCATCACACACTATGCACCAGAGTCAGCAAGAGAGGTGAGTAAAATGGCTGCCAGCAGCACATGGCAAACAAAGCAGGGAAAAAAACCCTGACAGTACCCTCCCCTCAACGACCCCTCCCCCACGGGAGGACAAAAGGCTTATTGGGGAAACGGACCGTATCCCCTCCAGTGAACCAAATACAGTACGTGGCCCCTGGACATACGAGAGTCAATAATGCTGCTGACCTCATATTCTTCATGGCTGTCAACAAAGGTAGGATGGGGACGAGGCAACACTGTGGTAAAACGATTACAAACCAATGGTTTCTAGAGGGAGACAGGAGAAAAGATGTGCATTGCAGGAGGAAGGTCAAGAGCGTAGGCCACAGGATTGACCCATCAGAGTATTCGAAAAGGACCAACATAATGGAGAGCCAGTTTATTGGAAGGCACACGAAGGTTCAAGTTGCGGTAGGACAGCCAAACCCTGTCACCAACCTGGTAGGAAGGCGCGGGCAGCCTGGAACTTTTGGTGCTGCATAGAACGATGAAGGCAATCCTGAATCTGTACCTACATGGAACGGAGTTGCCAGAGATGCTCTTCCAAAGCTGGAATACCCTGAGACATGAATGAATTGGGCAACAAGGATGGTTGAAACCCATAATTCGCCATGAATGGGGATAACTTGGAGGAAGCATTAATAGCACTATTACGAGCAAACTCTGCCCAAGGTAACAGTTCAGACCAATTATTGTGGTGATGTGAGACATAGCAACGGAGGAACTGTTCCAGAGCTTGATTAGACTGTTCCACAGCCCCATTGGATTGAGGGTGATATGCCGAGGAGAAGGAAAGCTGGATCCCCTTTTGAGCACAAAAGGAACGCCAAAATCTGGAGACAAACTGGCTACCCCGGTCTGACACTATCTCCTTGGGTAACCCATGTAAACGAAAGACCTCCCGGGCAAAAATTGAAGCAAGCTCCTGAGCGGTAGGCAGCTTCTTCAAGGGAATGCAATGTGACATTTTAGAAAAACGGTCAACCACCATAAGGATAACAGTATTGCCATTGGAAACAGGGAGCTCGACAATGAAGTCCATGGAAAGATGTGTCCAAGGACACTCACCATTAGCAATAGATTGAAGAAGACCCACAGGAAGACATTGAGGAGTCTTATTCTGTGCACAAACTGAGCAGGAGGCAACATACACAGCAACATCAGAATGAAGACCTGGAGACCAGAATTGTCGAGTGACAGACCAAATCATTTGGGTTCTTGCCTGCGGCTTTAGGATAGTGGTAAGTGTGCAAAAGTTTAGTTAGAAGATTCTCAGGAACAAAACACTTACCACTAGGTTTCTCAGGAGGTACATTGGTTTGTGCAGCCAGGATCTCCTCTCCCAAGGGAGAAGTCAAATTAGTATGTATGGTAGCCAAAATATGGTCAGGAGGTATAACTGGAGTAGGTACATACTCCAACTTGGACAGAGGCAAAAATTGTCGAGAGAGGGCATCAGCCCTAACATTCTTACTACCAGGCAGGTAGAAGACCACATAATTAAACCGAGACAAAAATAGCGCCCATCTGGCCTGTCGGGGTGACAAACGTTTTGCTTCAGATAGATAAGTTAAATTCTTGTGGTCAGTAAGAATGAGCACTGGTACCCTCGAGAAGATGCCTCCATTCCTTGAGTGCCAAAATTATGGCCAGTAATTCCCTGTTGCCAATTTCATAATTGCACTCTGCTGGAGACAATTTCTTAGAGAAAAAAATGCATGGATGCAAGGAACCGTCAGGCATAGGACGTTGAGACAAGAGGGCACCTACTCCAGTCTCAGATGCATTGACCTTAAAGGGACAGTCTAGTCAAAATTAAACTTTCATGATTCAGATAGGGCATGCGATTTTAAACAACTTTCCAATTTACTTCTATTATCTAATTTGCTCAATTATTTAGATATCCTTTGTTGAAGAAATAGCAATGCACATGTGTGAGCCAATCACACAAGGCCTCTAGGTGCAGCAACCAATCAGCAGCTACTGAGCATATCTAGATATGCTTTTCAGCAAGTGATATCAAGAGAATTAAGCAAATTAGATAATAGAAGTAAATTAGAAAGTTGTTTAAAATGACATGCTCTTTCTAAATCACAAAAGAAAAAAATTGGCTTTCATGTCCCTTTAAGAACAAAAGGCAGGGCAGGGTTAGGATGAGCCAGAACTTGAGCGGCAGCAAAGGCAGTCTTAAGACTATCAAAGGCCTTAATGGCAGTAGGTGACCAATGGAGTGGATCATTCTCTTTACGGGTCATGTCTGTGATAGGTTTGACCAAGGAAGAAAAGTTTTTAATAAATTTCTATAGTAATTGGCGAACCACAAAAAACGTTGAATAGACCAACTGGGCAAGGCCACAGCAGAACTGCAGACAACTTGTCAGGATCCATGGAGAACCTTGCAACGGGGATAACATAACCTAGGAAGGTTACTTGAGTCTGATGGAACTCACATTTCTCGAGTTTACAAAACAGGCCGTTCTCACGTAGTCTCTGAAGAACCTGTGTAACATCAGAATGATGAGCCTGAAGCGTGGATGAATGTATGAGGATGCCGTCTAAATACACCACAACACACTGTTGCAACATATCTCGTAGGACATCATTAATAAATCCCTGGAAAACAGCAGGAGCATTACATAGGCCAAAGGGCATTACAAGATACTCATAATGCCCGCTCCTGGTGTTAAATGCTGTTTTCCATTCGTGGCCCTCCTTGATCCTAACGAGATTGTACACTCCTCTCAAATCAAGTTTAGAAAAGACCGTAGCTCCCTTGAGGCGGTCAAAGAGTTCTGTAATGAGCGAAATAGGGTAAGCATTCTTAATGGTAAGAAGATTAAGACCCCTATAATCGATGCATGGTCTTAACTCGCCACCCTTTTTCTTCACAAAGAAGAAGCCAGCCCCTGCAGGAGAGCAGGATTTGCGAATTATCCCCCGCGACAGAGCATCAGCAACATACTCCTCCATAGCACAATTCTCCACAACAGACAGAGGGTAAACCTGGCCCCAAGGAGGAATGGCTCCGGGTTGCAGGTCTATGACACAATCGTAAGACCAGTGAGGAGGCAACGTACCAGCACGCACCTTGTCAAAAATGTCTAGGAACTCTCGGTACTCCTCTGGCATTTGAGATACCGAAGAAGTGCACAAGACTTTAACTGGTTTCCGAGGACAAGTGTAAATACATTGTGGAGACCACGACAAAATTTCGGACCTGCGCCAGTCAAGACTGGGATTGTGCTTTTGGAGAGCCCCAACAGCCATGGATAACGGAGCGGTCTCATGAGTAACGAGTGCGGGCTGAAGGGGCCTGCCATCAATGGCCTCAATAGCAAGCGGAACGGACCAAGGCAAAACAGGAATGGAGTGCTTTGATACAAAAGCACTGTCAATTAAATAGCCTGCAGCACTGGAGTCAACAAGAGCCTGGGTGACTATGGAGGAGTCCACCCAGGAAAGGGCAACCGTGACCAAAGATTTCTACTTTAGCAGTTCCAGGGATGAAGATAAACCACCCAAGGTCTGCCCCGACAGGACCTTAGGTGTGAGCATTTTTCCGGCCGTGTAGGACAAGACTTCAAAAGGTGGCCCTGTAACCCACAATAGAGGCAGAGCCCCTCCCTCCTCCTAAAGGCCCTCTCTGCCATGGAGAGACGCGTGAATCCCAACTGCATCAGCTCAGCAGTACCTGGTGACTCGGGACCAGGAGGCATGGGAGGAGAGGGAGGCATGGGTGAGAACAAACAGGTAGGAGACAACGGAACAGGAGGCTTCCGCAAGCGCTCCTTGAAAAAGGGCCTCTCTCTGAGTCTGATGTCAATTAGGATAAAATAAAGACACCAAAGCCTCGAGATCCTCTGGTAAATCTCTGGCAGCAACTTCGTTTTTAATCGCATCAGATAGCCCATGAAAGAAGGCGGCAACAAGGGTTTAATTCTTCCAACCTCAAGCGTATGGAACTCAATGGCATACTGAGCAACAGTTCTCGTACCTTGCTGAATGGACATGAGTCGTTTAGCAGCAGAGGAGGAGCGAGCCGGAACATCAAATACCCTTCGAAAGGAGGCCACAAATTCAGGGTAATTTGAAATCACAGGTTTATTAGTCTCCCACAAGGGATTAGCCCAGACAAGAGTTGTGTCAGAGAGTAACGAGATGAGAAATCCCACCTTAGCTCTGTTAGAGGGAAACGCCTGAGGTAACATCTCAAAGTAAATGCCCACCTGGTTCAAAAACCCTCTGCACTGAATAGGATCACCTCCATATCGCTGAGGTAGAGGTGCAGAACCAGACAGGCTCCTGGTAGGACTAGGTGCAGCAGTGGAAACAGGAGCAGCCATAACTTGAGGAACACTTTGGTCCAAATGTGCAGTGCGAGACAGCAGGGTTTGCAGGGCTAGTGCAAATTGATCCTGTTCATCCATCCTGGAAATGATGGTAGGTAAAGGTGGATTATTAGCACCATCAGGATTCATGGCCCTTGCGTAATGTCAGGGTGCCAGGAATCAGACTGAGACGAGAAGTGCAAAAATAATCACACCTTTATTAATAGCAAAAAATAATAAAAGTCAAATAACAAGCCAGGAGTCAAAACCAGAGCTGGTAATCAGACGAGCAGAGTCAGGAGCCAAAGTGAATAGTCAGACGAGCCAAGTCAGGAGCCAAAGCGAGTAGTCAGACAAGCCGGAATCAGTAACAAGGAGAACAGCAGAGTCAGGAACAAGCCAGGGATCAGTAACCAGGAGGGACGTCAGACAACCAGGTAATACACAGGAACTGGAACTCTCACAAACAGGTCTGAGACAACGCAAGGGCAAAGTATACTGAACAGAGGCCCTTTAAATAATAAGTGATGACATCACAATTCTGAGACTGCAACCTGTCTCACATGGATGATGTACACCAGTCTGGCCATAAAAGGGCATGCAGGAAATAAGCAGCATCACACACTATGCACCAGAGTCAGCAAGAGAGGCGAGTAAAATGGCTGCCAGCAGCACATGGCAAACAAAGCAGGGAAAAAAAACCTGACACATCCCTAATGTCTGCATTGTGTTTGCTCCCTGTATGCCAAATTCCACATTTATTCCAAGACTTCTGATCTCTGCTACAGTTTGTTACAGTCTGCATATATTCTCTTATTTGGTTTCTTCATTGTTTATTCAAGTTTATGTTTGCAACCTGTTTTAATCTGAAGTACATATTTACTCTGTCCAGGACATTGCTTCATATAAATATTTCACTAAGTTTATAACAGAAGCCTGTTATATCCTAGAGAATGCTACATTTATCTACTCACTCGGTTTATGGCTAAAAAACTTTATATAATTCCGATTATCCTAGCTTTGTGAAGGACTAATCTAGATTTTATTAAAGACACATCACATAGACTAGTATTTTGGTTTCCTTCTCTTTTACTACTAATGCAGCTTTTCATTGACAATAAGGCATATTACAGGTAAATAACAATAAAAACAAAGAACCAGATAACAGCCAATGAAGAACAAGTATTCAAATGAGCCGATGAAATTAACCAATGAGCAGTGTCATTATGCCCATATACAGTCCAAATAGTCCCTAATCCTCCTCTTTCTTCTTTGATGCGAACTGGAAGAAGATTCAACAGGAAAGGAAACATCAGGATGGAGGATCCACCAATGAAGAAACTGGAAAAACCATATAAGACAAACAAACATTTTGTAAAACATAGATGAACAATTAGGTAGCAACTTGATGAAAAAACTTGAGAGAAGATGAAATACAATAATATATTTTATATACCCTTAAAGGGACACTGTACCCAAAAAAAATTCTTTTGTGATTCAGATTGAGCACGAAATTTTAAGCAACTTTCTAATTTACTCCTATTATCAAATTTTCTTCATTCTCTTGGTATCTTTATTTGAAATGAAGTTTAGATGCCGGCTCATTTTTGGTGAACAACCTGGGTTGTCCTTGCTAATTGGTGGATAAATTCATCCACCAATAAAAAAGTGCTGTCCAGAGTACTGAACCCAAAAAAAGCTTAGATGCCTTCTTTTTCAAATAAAGATAGCAAGAGAACGAAGAAAAATTTATAATAGGAGTAAATTAGAAAGTTGCTTAAAATTGCATGCTCTTTCTGAATTTCAAAAGAATTGTTTTGGGTTCAGTGTCCCTTTAAGGGAGGGAGGGAAAATACTTGTCTGTGTCTTTAATAAAATCTAGATTATTCCTTCACAAAGCTAGGATAATCAGAATTTTATTACAAGCACAGAGACTCCTATTTTGCTAGTTTAAATAAAAAAGATTAAAGAAGAAGCAGCGCAAGAAATAGGTTTGAAATAGATCTGTTTGAAAGTAGAGTCTGAAGACCAGTCAGCAGCAGAAAGAATATCTTGAAGAGAGGAAGATTTTAAGAAAGCTTTAGAGGCAGAGGCTCCTCGAATAGAATGAGCGGTAAAAGAATCCTCCACCCCAGATAGAAGGAGGATCCATTTAACCCATCTGGCAATGGAAGTAGAAGAGACGGGTTTCAAAGGGGAAACAAATTAAATTAAGAGGGATATGAAGAAGATCTGAGAAAAGAAGTTCTGGCTTCATATTCTCTGAGACAGGAGGCCACACAGAGATTGGGATGATCATGAAAAAATGGATAAAAGATAGATTTTGAGAGACATTTAGTTCTGCGAGAAAGTAAGAAGGTGACACCAAAGGGGGAAAACATTTTGGAATTTATATTTATAGCTTTTACATTGGAAACTCTGTGAAAGGATAAGAGACAGAGAAGAGTAGCTAATTTAGCAGAGAGTTGTTTGAGAGAAAGAATTGGAGGGCCAATTATTAAGGAAAGAGATGACAAGACCTACATCCCAGAAAAAGTACCACACTCCAGATGCTTGATTCCCAATATATACGAAGTATTCGCGTTGTGGGGATATTAAATACCTGTACCTGTTAGTTTACTGTATTGATACATTCTCTGGAAATACCAGGGACCTGTACCATTTAGTTTACCATTAGTTATAACTAGCAGATATGTAATGAAAAAGTGCCCTACTTCAAATGTTAAGATCCAAATACAGGTAGCCCTCAGTTTACGCCGGGATTAGGTTCCAGCAGGAATGGTTGTAAATCGAAACCGTTGTAAATTGAAACCCAGTTTATAATGTAAGTCAATGGGAAGTGAGGGAGATAGGTTCCAGGCCCCTCTCAAAATTGTCATAAGTAACACCTAATACATTATTTTTAAAGCTTTGAAATGAAGACTTTAAATGCTAAACAGCATTATAAACCTAATAAAATAATCACACAACACAGAATATATAATTAAACTAAGTTAAATGAACAAAAACATTTGCTAAACAGCATTATAAACCTAATAAAATAATCACACAACACAGACTTCACTTGCATTTTTCTGCAAACAGTTCTTTCTATGCATTCCAATCTGGACTGATTTATAGACGGGAAGATCTTGTTCCTTTGAAATCTGCTCGATAGCTCAGGTCTGGTTAAACTGATTAATTTCAGCTAGCTTGGCTTTGCTGCTACACAAGTGGACAGCTCCACCTACTGGCTATTTTAATAAATGCACTGCTTCTCAATGCTTTTCAATAGCAGTCACATGACTGGAAAAAAAGGTTGTTATTCTGAAACGGTGTAAATTGAACCGTTGTAAAACGAGGGCCACCTGTATATATAAAGCTCCAAAATCCAAATATATATAAAGCATTCACGTGGGTGGGATACTAAAAAACCTATACCTGTTAGTTTACCGTATTAATACATTCTCTGGAAATACCAGAAACCTATACCATTTAGTTTACCGTTAGTTAAGGCTCAAATATGAAAGTGTACCACACTTCAGATGCTAAGTTTCATATAAAGCATTCGCGTTGTGATACTAAATACCTATATCTGTGTCATGTTTTCCATGTTCTACTAAACTTACTTTACCATTATTTGGAATTGCTTAATTCAACCTCCACTGTGCCTTTACCTCTTATCCTCCAAATTATGTTATCCCTATAAAAGGCCACCTCCCATCTTTCAATTCGCTTGATATTGAAGCTTATGCCTTTCTGTGTTTCACCTACCCTGACGTGTCTCTCTCCTCTCGACTACGGAGCTACGCTGTCTGATCCTCTAGTACCTCCCTTCTCTCAGCTGCTACGCTCAGCTGCTACGCTCAGCTGTTTCCCTACAGCCGGATCCATGAAGTGGTGACGTCACACGCCAACTCCTAGGCCGCTCTACAGCTGCTCTCCGCTTCATTGCTGCCTTCCTTGCAGTGCTTGGATATCGTTCCTCCCCAGTTTACTATTACGAAGCTCAGGTACCCTTCATAACTTGATCACTGCCAGTTTCCATCTTATTGCTTAACCTTATTTTTATGTTACTTGCTGGCTCACCTATGTTACTGATATACTCAGCATTGTTGCATGCACTACTTATGACCTCCATATTACGTGTTAACACCCTTTATTTTGGTATAACGATCAGGTTATTCTGCTGCATGTTTAGTGTTTGCTCAAAGATGGCAGTCATATAATTTCTTTGCTCAAATACTACCATCTAACAATTGCTATGATACTTTTTGGGTTTTCACATTATGTCAGGTTATTCACTATTACAATCCTGTCCCTTTAATTCTGAATCCTCTCTCCCTATTTAAGGCCCCTCCTCTCTATGCTCCTCGCTTGGTAATTTGAATCAGTTACTTAATGTGACTCCTCTCTGAAGACACCTAGCCCTTTCCTCAAGCTGTGGGGATTTCTTACTTGTTGCTTTGAATCTTGGCAGCCTACATTAATCCTTCATTGCTGTGTGCCGGTCTGCCTCTTTTGTTACTTGCAGTTTCTTAGGAACCAAAGGAGCAGCATTCAGTTCCCCTAACTGTTACACCGGGTTGCTGTGACGTCACACCCGGCATCTCAGCGTGTCTGCAGCGCGTGTACCGCGCGGTGTCCTTTCAACAAACAAGCATTCAGGATACCGTAAGGCTTTCATCTGGCTCTGACTTAGCCTTCCAAATAACCATCAGGAATTGGTCTGTATATTTTATTACTCTTTTTGGATATCATTATGTCTCTCAAGTAAGCAAACTAACTCAGCACTGTATTCAATGACTGTTACTATCACTAAACTGCAGGATTAACTTCAACTGCCTGTTACATTGCCTAATCTGCTTGAACTGCTGCTTGCTTAACATCATTTGCTGTGACCACCCTGAACTTGACTAAGTGACTTATCGTTTGTTACTAACTTATCCTTGCATAAACAATATCTGTTAACATAATCTAATATATCATTCTATCTACATATGATATTCCCTGAAGTGCTGAATTCCTAACAAATACATTCTGGCCTTATAACAATATCTCTTTGTACTACATCTGTTTGTATTACATTCCATTTTACTATCTATCTTCTCTGTATATGTGTCAGCTATATCACATTTAATCACTAGTTAATTAGTTGACTAACTTCCTATCCAATCTATAGATACTCCTCCTATCTGTTGAGATACAGACATCCTGTAACCTGGTTGCGTGACAGCTCCGTATTCACTCTGTACCCTGCAGTAGTGACCCTCAGTTCAATGAGCAAAACCGGATTCCTGTAAGTTAAATCTGTGTGAATCCAAGGTTTGGTGTGAGGCTGAGTGGTCCTGCTATAGCGGATACTAGGTACCTGAACTCATTTACCACCTGTTCTAACACATAACTTTACAGAACATAACATATTACCAAGCCCAATAAAAGTACCTCTATCCACTATCATGGAGTTGAGTGAGCTTTCCAATAGAGTGGGTTCTCTAGCACAAAGTATGGATAGTATGTTACAGGGTTTAAGAGAGATACAAATTGAGAACCAGAATATTAGAAAATGTATTAATGAGCATATGGCAACTAAACCTTCTACTTCTGTGATTACACCTGAGCCTGTTGTGAGTCCGCCAGAGAAATTCTCTGGGGACAGGTCCATGTTCAGAGACTTTAGAAATTCTTGCACTCTTATGTTCACTTTGAAACCTAGGTCTTATCCTACTGACAGAATCAGAGTTTTGACTGTGATTTCTTTTTTGCGTGGAGAAGCTAGATCTTGGGCCAACGCTTTCTATGAGACTGATGATCCCATATTAAATTCTCTTGATTCCTTTTTTTCTGCGATGTCCCGTTTATATGAGGATCATAACAAGCAGAATACTGCTGAAACAGCTTTGAGATCCTTACGCCAAGGGAAAAGGATGGTAGAGGAATACATAACGGACTTTAAAAGATGGGCTCCTGACACTTTATGGAACAACCCAGCTCTGAAAAATCTATTTCGCTTGGGCCTCAGTGACTCATTAAAAGATGAACTTGCTAGAGGTATCATTCCAGATGTCCTTGAGGATCTCATGACTTTATGTATTGGTATTGACCGGAGACTCAGGGAAAGGAAATATGAAAAATCCACAACTGACATTACTCCTAAGAAATACACTCCCTATCATGCAAATCTTCCTACCCATGCTACCAAGACTGTTGATGAACCCATGGATGTTGCTGTGATTAGAGGCCCTCTAAAGCCTGAAGAGAAAGCCAGACGCAAACTGCTTAATTTGTGCCTATATTGTGCTGAAAAGGATCATGGCGTAAGGGATTGCCCATCTCTCCTTCGTCAAAAGAAGGGTAAGAGAGTGAGATTTAAGCACAATGTAAATATGGTTAATAATAATTTGCTTCATTTATCAATCCCTCTCTCGTTACAGTGGGATCAGCAGAAGATAGACGTACAGGCCGTAATTGACTCTGGAGCATCTGGGAATTTCATAGATTTAGTTTTTGTTGATAAGCACAAAATACCACTAATAAAAAAGAGTGTTGCACTAGCCATCCGTTTGGTTGATGGTTCATTTTTTAGTTCTGGTCCTATCTCACACCATACAGTTCCACTTAAGGTTACCTCAGACTTAGGGCATACTGAGTTGATATCTTTTGATGTTTTACCAAGTTCTGTCTACCCTATGATACTTGGTATTCAGTGGTTGTCTATGCATAACCCCACTATTTCTTGGACAGACTCTACTGTAGTTTTTGATTCTCAGTACTGCAAGCAATTCTGCACTAATTCTCATACACTTTGTCATATTAATGTAGAGACATTACCAGATTGCTACAAAGAATATGCTGATGTTTTTGATAAGGTTGAGGCAGCCACACTTCCACCACATAGAAAGTATGACTGCCCTATTGATCTCATTCCTAACTGCACCATTCCATATGGTCATATATATCCTTTGTCTCAACCTGAATTAGCACACCTTAAGGAATATCTAGACGAAAACTTGAAAAAAGGGTTTATACGTCCATCCACTTCCTCTGCAGGTGCTGCTATGTTTTTTGTGAAAAATAAAGATGGCAGTTTACGCCCCATTATAGATTACAGACAACTGAATAAATGTACTAAGAAAAACAGATATCCCCTGCCTCTCATCCCTGAATTAATTGAGCGCCTTCAGGGTGCCACCATCTACACCAAGCTCGATCTTAGGGGCGCATACAATTTAATCAGGATGAGAGCAGGGGATGAGTGGTTAACGGCTTTCCTTACACGATACGGACTTTACGAATACACAGTAATGCCGTTTGGGCTCTGCAACGCCCCAGCCACTTTCCAGTGCTTCATAAATGATGTTTTTCACGACCTTCTGGATGTATGTATTGTTATCTATTTAGATGACATTCTTGTCTATTCAGACACTTTTGAAAACCATTTAAAACATGTAAAATTAGTTTTATCTCGTTTAAGACAACATCATCTCTACGCCAAACTAGAGAAATGTATATTTAATACTAACTCTATTTCATTTTTGGGTTACTGTATCTCTCCTACTGGAATTACTATGGAGACCACTAAAGTAGAAGCTATACTCAAATGGCCAGTACCCTCATGTAAAAAAGATGTCCAGAGGTTTCTTGGTTTTGCGAATTTTTATAGAAAATTCATTAAAGATTTCTCACATATTGTCAAACCATTAACAACTTTAACTAAGAAACATATCAGGTTTTCATGGGATAGTAGAGCTCAGGACTCTTTCACTACCCTCAAGAATAAATTTACTTCAGCCCCTATTTTGCAATTCCCAGATCCCAGTTGTCATTTTACGCTTGAGGTTGATGCTTCTGAATTTGCAATAGGGGCTGTTCTATCCCAGAGGGCCTCTCAAGAACAGCCAATACATCCTGTTGCATTCTACTCTCGTGTCATGAGCTCAGCTGAGATAAACTATGGGATTGGTGATAAGGAATTGCTTGCCATCAAATCCGCATTGGAATTCTGGAGGCATATCCTGGAAGGTACAAAATTTCCTATTACTATTTACACAGACCATCGTAACTTAGAGTATTTAAAGTCCAACTAGACCCTGACTTCTCGTCAAGTTCGCTGGAGCCTTTTCTTCTCACGTTTTGATTATGTGATCACCTATCGTCCAGGTTCTAAGAATCTTAAGGCAGATACCCTCTCTCGTATACCTCCTAAGCCACAAGATCATCTGACACCTGCCTCAGTGATACCTGCGGACAGAATCATTTGTTTAACAAACGATTTCTTGGAGACCCTAAAGCTGCAACAGAAGGAGGATTCATTAATAACACACCTCAATTTAAATAAACATTCTGATGAACTGTTCTATCATCATGATCAACTATATGTACCCAAGGATCTCAGGAATCAGCTTTTAACAGCAGCTCATGATTCCTCTTTAGCAGGTCATCCTGGCGTACATAGGACTCTTCATATCCTTTCAAGGAATTATTGCTGGCCCAAAATGTCTGATACAATCAAGCAATACATCAAAACATGTTTTCTTTGCACTACTAAAAAACATCAACATACACGTCCCTACGGATACCTTCTATCTCTTCCAATACCTGAAAGACCTTGGGCAGATATTGCCATGGACTTTATTGTCGATCTGCCACCTTCTGCTAACTTCAACACTATCATGGTCGTTGTTGATCTTTTTTCTAAAATGGCCCATTTCTTGCCACATAGAGGTCTACCCACAGCTCCAGAAACAGCTACTCTTTTCATAGATCATATTGTCAAATTACATGGTCTACCAAATTCCATTACTACTGACAGAGGTTCTCAATTTACCTCTAGATTTTGGGAACATCTTTGTAAATCCCTCAACATCTCTAGGAGGTTAAGTACAGCTTTTCATCCACAAACCAATGGGCAGACTGAGAGAACAAATCAAGCCCTGGAACAGTATCTCCGTTGTTACTGTTCTCTAGAATAGATAACTGGCATTCTCTCCTTTCCACTGCTGAATTTGCTCATAATAACATGCTCAATTCCTCCACTAAAATGTCTCCATTTTTCCTTAACTACGGTTTTCATCCTTCTTATGACATTCAGACTCCAAAAAACTCTCCTATACCTGTTGTTAATGATAAAATCAATACCTTAGTGAAAGGTTTCGCCACTGTAAAACAACTACTACTCGATGCTCAAAAAGCTCAAAAACATTACTATGATCTACGACGTTCTAAACCTCCCGAATATAAGGTGGGAGATAAAGTTTGGTTAAGCACGAAGAATATAAGATTACAAGTTCCTTCCAAAAAGCTCGCTTCACTTTATTTGGGTCCCTTTGAAATTAAGAATGTTGTTAATGTTAATGCAGTCACTCTACCTTCTTCCATGAGAATTCATCCAACATTTCATGTCTCACTCCTTAAACCCTATGCTTCTATCAGGGCTACATCTTCGATGGATACTTCTCTAACTCATGTGACAGATGAGATGGAGTACGAGATTGATTCTATTCAAGATTCTCGATACTTTCGAAACCGCCTTCAGTATTTGGTCAGTTGGAAGGGTTATGGACCTGAAGAAGATTCTTGGGAGCCTGCTACTAATGTTATGGCTCCGCGCTTGGTTTCCTTGTTCCATAGGAGGAATCCTCACCGTCCAGGTCCTTGATCCGCTGAGCGGCTCCTTGAGGGGGGTGTCCTGTCAGGGTATTCACTATTACAATCCTGTCCCTTTAATTCTGAATCCTCTCTCCCTATTTAAGGCCCCTCCTCTCTATGCTCCTCGCTTGGTAATTTGAATCAGTTACTTAATGTGACTCCTCTCTGAAGACACCTAGCCCTTTCCTCAAGCTGTGGGGATTTCTTACTTGTTGCTTTGAATCTTGGCAGCCTACATTAATCCTTCATTGCTGTGTGCCGGTCTGCCTCTTTTGTTACTTGCAGTTTCTTAGGAACCAAAGGAGCAGCTTTCAATTCCCTAACTGTTACACCGGGTGGCTGTGACGTCACACCCGGCATCTCAGCGTGTCTGCAGCGCGTGTACCGCGCTGTGTCCTTTCAACAAACAAGCATTCAGGATACCGTAAGGCTTTCATCTGGCTCTGACTTAGCCTTCCAAATAACCATCAGGAATTGGTCTGTATATTTTATTACTCTTTTTGGATATCATTATGTCTCTCAAGTAAGCAAACTAACTAAGCACTGTATTCAATGACTGTTACTATCACTAAACTGCAGGATTAACTTCAACTGCCTGTTACATTGCCTAATCTGCTTGAACTGCTGCTTGCTTAACATCATTTGCTGTGACCACCCTGAACTTGACTAAGTGACTTATCGTTTGTTACTAACTTATCCTTGCATAAACAATATCTGTTAACATAATCTAATATATCATTCTATCTACATATGATATTCCCTGAAGTGCTGAATTCCTAACAAATACATTCTGGCCTTATAACAATATCTCTTTGTACTACATCTGTTTGTATTACATTCCATTTTACTATCTATCTTCTCTGTATATGTGTCAGCTATATCACATTTAATCACTAGTTAATTAGTTGACTAACTTCCTATCCAATCTATAGATACTCCTCCTATCTGTTGAGATACAGACATCCTGTAACCTGGTTGCGTGACAGCTCCGTATTCACTCTGTACCCTGCAGTAGTGACCCTCAGTTCAATGAGCAAAACCGGATTCCTGTAAGTTAAATCTGTGTGAATCCAAGGTTTGGTGTGAGGCTGAGTGGTCCTGCTATAGCGGATACTAGGTACCTGAACTCATTTACCACCTGTTCTAACACATAACTTTACAGAACATAACACATTACTAATATTAGTAATTGATGTTTCTAACCAGTATTATCCTTGCAACAAATTACATCTTCTTCACATCTCAGCAGCTGTGTTTCACAAGTACTATTACTTATTTTTGCAGAGAATTCTCTGACTTCACAGAATATCAAGCCATTTAAAATGGACCCAGCTGAGATGACGTCTCACATGCAGACACTTACTCAAAGAATGGACTTATTAACTGATAGGCTTAACAATCTTAAACAAGAAAATGATGGCCTGAAAGCTTACATTAAGGACTTTGTAGAGTGTAAAACCCGTTTCCAGGAACCTAAAGTTAGTTTGCCTGAGCTATTCACAGGTGATAGGAATTTTTGAAATCCCTAAACTGTTTCCTGTTTACTACTGTATACCCTAAAACCTTATACTTACCCAAATGATAGAATTAAGGTTATGACCACTATTTCTTATTTGAGAGCAGAACCAAGAAGTTGGGCTAACACTTTTTTGGAGACTAATGATGATATACTCAATTATTTGGATTCATTCTTTTCTGCTTTAGGTCAATTGTATGATGACCCTTACAAGCAGTTGACTGCTGAAACAGCCATGCGGTCACTAAAGCAGAAAAGAAGGGATGTAGAGGATTACATCGCTGACTTTAAGAGGTTGGCTAAGGACACCCAGTGGAACAATCTGTCATTAAGAAACCAATTTCGCTTAGGCCTATCAGAGGCCATTAAAGATGAGCTCTCACGTATTGAGATACCCCCTACTTTGGAGGAACTTATAAATCTAAGCATTAGCATTGACAGACGTCTCAGAGAGAGACAACATGAGAGGTCATTTCACGACAGTGTAAACAAAAAACATACATCCACTGCGGTCACTTATAGTCACCCTAAGCCCACTAGTGAACCTATGGAAATTGCTTTTTTGAAAGGCCCATTAAGTAATCAGGAAAAACTAAGAAGACGCACACAGAACATGTGCATGTACTGTGCTTCAGATGAACAAACATACCGTAAAAGCCTGTCCAATCCTCCAACGACAGAACAAGGGTAAGACTTTTCCTCCATTCTATTCTTTGAATGCTGAAACAAATTCAACAAACTACTGTAAATTATCCCTTTTATTGCAGTGGGATCAGCTTCGGGTGACCGTCTCAGGGATACTTGATTCTGGAGCTTCAGCCTCCTACATAGATGTGTGCTTTACCACAAAAAATAAAATACGACTTGTAAAAAAGACGACTCCTGTACCTTTAAGGGGAATTGATGGGGAAATTTTGTCCTCTGGACCTGTGCTTTATGAAACAATACCACTCTTGGTTTCTACACAAGACATCATAGGGAATATCTCACTTTTGATGTGATTACATCACCAGTTTTCCCACTCATATTAGGCTTACAATGGTTAACTTTACACGACCCACACATATCCTGGTCCACACTTACACTTAAATTTACCTCCAATTACTGTTCTACTACTTGCTTCCCAACATTACTTCTGCAACCCACTCTTAGCTCGCAGGAAATTAGTATTCCTAAAGATTATATAGACTTCTCTGACGTTTTCAGTAAAAAAGAATCCCAAAATTTACCCCCACACCGCAAATACGACTGCCCCATTAAGATACTACCAGGCGCAGTCATACCTTGTGGTCATGTGTTTCCTTTATCCAAACCAGAATTGGAACACCTAAAATCTTATCTTGATGAAAACTTGGAGAAGGGCTTCATATGACCCTCAACCTCTCCAGCAGCAGCGGGTATGTTTTTCGTAAAAAACAAAGATGGGAGCTTAAGACCTATAGTGGACTACAGGCAATTAAATAAAGTTACTATTAAAAATTGCTATCCCCTTCCTCTCATCCCGGAGTTAATTGAGAGACTGGAAGGTTCCAAAATTTTCACCAAGCTGGACTTACGGGGGGCCTATAATCCTGTCTGTATGAGGGCTGGAGACGAATGGCTGACTGCGTTTTGTACCCGTTATGGGCTGTACGAGTACACCATCATGCCATTCGGACTCTGTAACGCTTCAGCCACCTTCCAGCATTTTATTAATTATATTTTCAAAGATATCCTAGACACTTTTGTTGTCAACTACCTCGATGATATCTTAATATATTCAAAAACATTATCAGATCATAAGAATCATGTTAGACATGTGCTCTCCAGACTCAGGACCTATTACCTATATGCTAAAGCAGAAAAATGTATTTTTAATACACATAATTTCACTTTTCTTGGTTATTAAATATCTGATACCGGCATACAGATGGACGATACAAAAACTATTCTCAACTAGCCAAGTTCCACAAACAAGAAACAAGATTTTGCTGCTCTCGCAAAACCATTAACTAATCTAACAAAATCTGCTGCCAAATTCCTTTGGACGAAAGACTCACAAACCACATTCGACCTTCTAAAAGAGAAGTTCACCTCAGCACCTATTCTGCGCTTCCCTAACACTCAACTCCAGTTTGTATTGGAAGTCGATGCATCGGATTTCGCTATCGGTGCTGTACTCTCACAGAGAGAACAGTTACAACAACCCTTACATCCTATTGCTTACTACTCCAGATGTTTAACCACCCCCAAATTGCATTACCCAGTAGGAGATAAGGAATTATTGGCCATCAAAGCAGATTTTGAACAGTGGCATCATCTGCTGGAAGGTGCAACCTATCCAACTCTAGTCTATACAGACCATCGGAATCTGCAGTATTTGAAATCCACTAAAACGCTTACTGCTCGGCAAGTTCGCTGGAATCTGTACTTCTCTAGGTTCGATTTTCTCATTACATACAGACCAGCAGCAAAAAATGGGAAAGCAGATGCTCTTTCTTGCCTACCAAGAAATGCCACCATTACTTATCCTTCACACACTGTGATACCTGATGATAAATTCCTACTATTCCTTGTGGATTCCATCCCATTCCTCAGAGAAGAACAACATAAAGATACTACAAAACCCCTACTTCATCTACAAGTGAAACAAGATTCTATGAATTACCATGATGACAAATTGTACATACCTCCATCAATCAGAGACCTACTGCTGTACTCTGCACATGAATCTCTACTGGCCGGCCACAACGGAATTCACAAGGCCCAGGAACTACTAAAACAATCTTACTGGTGGCCAAACATGACCACAGACATCTCAGATTACATAAATAGCTGTTCAGTCTGTGCAACGTCTAAAAGATCAAAACTGTCTCCCTATGGATTAATTCTGCCTATATCTACGCCAAGAAGACCATGGGTAGATATAGCTCTAGATTATATTGTTGATCTACCAAGATCATGTAATAATACAACTATTGTTGTAGTTGTTGACCTTTTTAGCAAAATGCTACATTTAATACCTCATCACAAACTACCAACTGCTGCTGATACAATACAACTCCTCTTAACCAATGTTTTCAGACTTCATGGACTTCCACAAAGGATTCTCACTGACTGTGGCTCCCAATTCACCAGTGCTTTGAGGGCAGAATTCTGTAAAACCTTTGCTATCGATAAGCGGCTTTCTTCTTCCTATCACCCACAGACCAACGGTCAGACTGAGAGGTCTAACCAGTGGATTGAACAGTTCCTACGAACCTACTGCCAATCTGACCAAGAATCATGGTCTCAACATCTACCATATGCAGAATTCGTGTTCAATAACACAGTTCACTCCACAACCAAACAGACACCATTCTTTGTAAACTATGGGTACCATCCTAGGTTTCAGCTTCCTCCTGGCAACAACTCTTCACCCCATAAAAGCGAATTATCAACCACCATCTCCACAAATGTTGCCACGGTACGATTAGCTATTGAAGAAGCTAAACGGATACATAAAAAATACTATGACAAAAGGAGAACACCCCCTCCTCATTACTCTGTAGGAGATTTTGTATGGTTGTCAACCAAAAACTTGCATCTCAATACTCCATCTAGGAAACTTTCTCCCTTATTTATTGGACCATTCCCAGTTGCCAAAGTCATTAACGTAAACGCAGTACGTTTGCAGTTACCTCTGTCACTTAAAATACACCCCACATTTCACGTATCTTTGCTGAAACCTTACCGGACTGTATGAGAAGTCTCCCCTAACCAAAAGTTGCCTCCAACTTAAATTGAATATGAAGTCCACTCCATCCTGGATTCTAGAGTTTACCGCGGAGTGTTGCAGTATCTTATACGATGGAAGGGTTATACGGAGGAGGATAACTCTTGGGAGCCCGCTGTTAACATCTCGGCCCCCAGACTTATCTCTCGATTTCATCAGAGGAACCCGGACCATCCACGTCCTTGAGCCACGGAGCGGCTCTTTGGGGAGCGTGTCCTGTCATGTTTTCCATGTTCTACTAAACTTACTTTACCATTATTTGGAATTACTTAATTCAACATCCACTGTGCCTTTACCTCTTATCCTCCAAATTATGTTATCCCTATAAAAGGCCACCTCCCATCTTTCAGTTCACTTGATATTGAATCTTATGCCTTTCTGTGCTTCCCCTACCCTGACGTGTCTCTCTCCTCTCGACTACAGAGCTATGCTGTCTGATCCTCTAGTACCTCCCTCCGCTCAGCTGCTATGCTCAGCTGTTTCCCTACAGCCGGATCCACGAAGTGGTGACTTCACACGCTAACTCCTCGGCCGCTCTACAGCTGCTCTCCGCTTCATCGCTGCCTTCCTTGCAGTGCTTGGATATCGTTC
This sequence comes from Bombina bombina, assembly GCF_027579735.1. Taxonomy (NCBI): domain Eukaryota; kingdom Metazoa; phylum Chordata; class Amphibia; order Anura; family Bombinatoridae; genus Bombina; species Bombina bombina. The sequence goes on from NC_069509.1 coordinate 102,276,503, forward strand.
CTCCCCAGTTTACTATTACGAAGCTCAGGTACCCTTCATAACTTGATCACTGCCAGTTTCCAACTTATTGCTTAACCTTATTTTTATGTTACTTGCTGGCTCACCTATGTTACTGATATACTCAGCATTGTTGCATGCACTACTTATGACCTCCATATTACGTGTTAACACCCTTTATTTTGGTATAACGATCAGGTTATTCTGCTGCATGTTTAGTGTTTGCTCACAGATGGCAGTCATAGAATTTCTTTGCTCAAATACTACCATCTAACAATTGCTATGATACTTTTTGGATTTTCACATTACTAATATTAGTAATTGATGTTTCTACCCAGTATTATCCTTGCAACAAATTACATCTTCTTCACATCTCAGCAGCTGTGGTTCACAAGTACTATTACTTATTTTTGCAGAGAATTCTCTGACATCACAACCTGTTAGTTTACCGTAATAATAAATTCTCTGGAGATACCAGAGACCTATACTGTTTAGTTTACCGTTAGTTATAACTTCCAGATATGTGCCACACTTCCCAATTAACGGAACCAGTGACCTACCTCTCTGGATATCCCAGAGGCCTATACCAGTAAATTAACCTAGCTAAAAAAGGCCTGGGCCAAATTAGCGTTCTGAGCTGTGGTGAGGGAAACCCTCAAAGCGGTTGTTATGACCTAGAGTACCTTATCAATTATCGTAAATAAGTTAGTAGGCATAGCAATTAAAACATGAACAAAACATAGGGAAGAGAGAGGGGGACGCCACTGACGTGTTTCGCCATAGTGGCTATTTCAAAGGGCAGTCTCACCCTGTCTTCGTGAGGTTTAAATACCCTATGATGTTTGTGGATTGGCGGAATCTAGAGGCCTAACATATTTCGGAAGTGGTGATTGGATGTGAAGATGGGTCAATCCTTGTACTGTATTCCAATTGGCTGATTCTACGTTATTCATTGTATATATAGTTAAGATTGATTACAACCATATCTTTACTTGTTTTCAATGACTTTGTGTTTAATAGCTTTCTAGATTGTATATAGTATAATGTTTAGTATTCCGTCATGTGCTTATATAATACTATGTTTATTGAGTTAGTTCTCATTGGGGAAATGTCCGTAATGCTTCTTTGTTATTGGATCATATAGCTGTCAATCATCACAATGTATTGTGATTGGTACACAGTATATATGTCAGTCTACATTGTCTGTAAATAAGATATCTCGCTACAAAATGTAGACATGTGCAATTCGTTTCGGATCGATTCGGAAATTCAGCCGAATTTCTTAAATTCGGAGATTCGGATCGATTCGAATTTCCGAATTGAAATAGTGCTGACTCTACCGAATAAATCCGAATTAGTTCTGATTTATTCGGTAGATTTGGATGGCCATGGACTACACTAGTATTGTACAGTATATTAGGTTATATCACTCTGCTATGGGTTACACCTAATATACAGTACATAATACTAGTCTAATACACAGCATATCCCACCAAACACATACTGAAATTCCGAATTTCCGAACCGAACAGAATCAAACCGAATCCAGCTGAATTTATTCGAATCCGAATGAATCCGAAACGAATCCGAAACAAATTAATTCAAATTTTTCCGAATTCGAAACGATCCAAACCGAAATTCGTAAAAATCCGAATCGATCCAAACCGAACCGAAACAAATTTTTCGATCATGCACAAGTCTAATAAAATGTGAAACGCATATGTATAAAAGCTGAATCTGATGTGTATGTGCACGTTGCTCGTTTGTTATAGGAAGCAAAATCTGACAATTTGGGTTCTAATCTGCGTATTATATTGCGTCTTCTTTCTGCAACTATGGCTTTATTAGCATTACCTAAGAAGGCAATGGACCTTAAAGTCTACTCTCTGATAACATAAGGGTCAAGAGAAGAGTTAGAGGCAATAGCTTCTTCATAGAGGTCAATTTTTTTTTATATAGGGCCAGTCATATCCAGGAGTTTATCCTGACAAGCTTTTAGTAATCTATCTGAACCTTTTTTTAAGATTCGCTCCATGAGAACCTAAAAACTTAAGGATATCAGTATCAATTTCAGGGGTAATGGTGGAATTACTAGGGAGGGAGGGAGGGACAGGGGCATTCAGGGAGTTTGGATCGGGCTGATTTCTTTAAGGAATTTCTTAAATAATGATCCATAAAATCAGCAATTTCCCTTGAAGGGAACCATTCAGAAGAATGGCAGTAAAAGGTTTGCCTAGCGAGTCTAGAAAAACTTTCTCTTCATAAGATTTGTTTAAGTGGGCCTTTTTACGTCTTTTATATTTGAGAAAATTGCCAAAATCTGAATCTGATGAAAAATCTTCAGACTGTTTATTATCATTGTCAAAACTTGAAAAATTTTCCTCATCTGAGGAGGAAATGTCATTATATGTTTTTTCATGAGCTTTCAAAAGGTCAGAGGTGGATTTCCTTAAAGCAGGTTTATTTACACTAGATTGTGAAGAAATACACCCTGATTTGTTTTTATTACAGTGATCAGGGGTTCTGGTGCCAGGAAAAATCTGCTGGCTAGCAGAGGTACTGTCTGTTGTATGCATGAGTGACGTGCAGTGAGGCCAAAGGCTTGTGAGGCACTAGATATGATACGCCGGAGAAACACATATACAGAGGGCCGCAAGTACCCCCAACAGGGCAGGTTTCAATGAAAGCTGAACCAGTGCACAGGTGAAATAATCTGCTGATGGGTGAGAGCAAGTTAGTAACCATTGAGTTACTAATTAGCTGATTACTTCACCTGTGCACTGATTCAGCTATAATAAAACCCTGGCCTGTTGGGGGTACTTGAGGACCATGGTTGAGAAACACTGCACTAAAGCACTAGCTCATCGGAAATGTATTGATTACCTGGAGAATAAAGCACACATACTCTGCTCACTGACACACACACACTCTGCTCACATACACACTCACTCAATTATGTGGCACAGTTCCAGTTACTAAGCAATTAGAATGATACACAATCTCTTCTCTACTCACTACTGTATTGTAAAAATAGAAATAATTTACCATACAAATTTTACACAAAGGACAAGTGATCAATACTGCCAACACAGCTGCTGCAATATGGTGCTCAAGAAACGCACGTGCACATCCCACTTAGGGGGTCGATCCGATATAAAGCGTCGCCCGCAAAAGCCGGCGACACCAATAATTGCGCGGATTTGGTATCCTATATACGGCGTAAGCTAGAAGTTACGCGCGTATATTTCTGCCGTCGCCCGCAGTTTTTTGGGCCATAGGCAGGTATACCAAACCCGCGCAGTTTGGTATCCAATATGCAGCGTAAGGACTTACGTGGCGAAAATGGAGAAAACTTACTCCCTTTTCACCTCGCCACAAAAAGCAGCCGTAAGAAGCCTTACGCTGACTATTGGATCCCCGTAACTCCCTAAACTAGCTGCTAAAATAAACCTAACACCTAACGCATGCGCAATGTCTATCTCCCTGTCAACCGCGATCTTCTAAAATAAACCTAACACCTAACGCATGCGCAATGTCTATCTCCCTGTCAACCGCGATCTTCTAAAATAAACCTAACACCTAACGCATGCGCAATGTCTATCTACCTGTCAACCGCGACCCCCCCCCCCGAAATCCCTAATAAAGTTATTACCCCCTAAAACTCCGCTCCCGGACCCCGCCGCCATCTACATAAACTAACCCCCTACTGTGAGCCCCTAAAACCGCCGCCATCTACATAAACTAACCCCCTACTGTGAGCCCCTAAAACCGCCGCCATCTACCTTATCTATCCCGTAATCTGACCCCTTACACCGCCGCCACCTATATAAAAATGATTAACCCCTAATTTAATCTACCTACCCCGCCGCCAGCTATGTTATCTATATTAACCCTAAGTATATTATAGTTAATATAGTTATTACATTATATATATTAACTATATTAACCCTAATTATATTAGGGTTAATATAGTTAATATAGTTACTATAGTATTTATATTAACTATATTAACTCTATCTAACCCTAACACCCCTAACTAAATTTATATTAAATTAATCTAATTAATTTATAAACTAAAATATTCCTATTTAAATCTAAATACTTACCTATAAAATAAACCCTAAGATAGCTACAATATAATTAATAATTACATTATAGCTATGTTAGGGTTAATATTTATTTTACAGGTAAATAGTTAATTATTTTAACTAGGTATAATAGATATTAAATAGTTATTAACTATTTAATATCTACCTAGTTAAAATAATTACCCAATTACCTGTAAAATAAATCCTAACCTAAGTTACAAATACACCTACACTATCAATAAATTTAATAAACTACAAACATCTATCTAAAAATACAATTAAATTAACTAAACTAAATTACAAAAAAAAACAAACACTAAATTACAAAAAATAAAAAAAAGATTACAAGATTTTTAAGCTAATTACACCTATTCTAAACCCCCTAATAAAATAATAAACCCCCAAAATAACAAAAATTCCCTGCCCTATTCTAAATTAAACAAATTTCAAAGCTCTTTACCTTACCAGCCCTTAAAAGGGCCTTTTGTGGGGCATGCCCCAAAGAATTCAGCTCTTTTGCATTCAACAAATACAATCCCCCCCCCATTACAACCCACCACCCACATACCCCTATTCTAAACCCACCCAAACCCCCCTTAAAAAATCCTAACACTACCCCCCTGAAGATCTCCCTACCTTGTCTTCACCACACCGGGCCGAACTCCTGATCCGATCCGGGCGATGTCATCCTCCAAGCGGCAAAGAAGAATTCTTCCTCCGGCGACGTCTTCCTCCAAGCGGCAGCAAAGTCTTCATTCTTCCGGCGGCATCTTCAATCTTCTTTCTTCGCTCCGCCGCCGCGGAGCATCCATCCCGGCCGACTGCTAAACTTGGAATGAGGTACCTTTAAATGACGTCATCCAAGATGGCGTCCGCCGAATTCCGATTGGCTGATAGGATTCTATCAGCCAATCGGAATTAAGTTAAGTTCAGCAGTCGGCCGGGATGGATGCTCCGCGGCGGCGGAGCGAAGAAAGAAGATTGAAGATGCCGCCGGAAGAATGAAGACTTTGCTGCCGCTTGGAGGAAGACGTCGCCGGAGGAAGAATTCTTCTTTGCCGCTTGGAGGATGACATCGCCCGGATCGGATCAGGAGTTCGGCCCGGTGTGGTGAAGACAAGGTAGGGAGATCTTCAGGGGGGTAGTGTTAGGATTTTTTAAGGGGGGTTTGGGTGGGTTTAGAATAGGGGTATGTGGGTGGTGGGTTGTAATGGGGGGGGGATTGTATTTGTTGAATGCAAAAGAGCTGAATTCTTTGGGGCATGCCCCACAAAAGGCCCTTTTAAGGGCTGGTAAGGTAAAGAGCTTTGAAATTTGTTTAATTTAGAATAGGGCAGGGAATTTTTGTTATTTTGGGGGTTTATTATTTTATTAGGGGGTTTAGAATAGGTGTAATTAGCTTAAAAATCTTGTAATCTTTTTTTTATTTTTTGTAATTTAGTGTTTGTTTTTTTTTGTAATTTAGTTTAGTTAATTTAATTGTATTTTTAGATAGATGTTTGTAGTTTATTAAATTTATTGATAGTGTAGGTGTATTTGTAACTTAGGTTAGGATTTATTTTACAGGTAATTGGGTAATTATTTTAACTAGGTAGATATTAAATAGTTAATAACTATTTAATAGCTATTATACCTAGTTAAAATAATTAACTATTTACCTGTAAAATAAATATTAACCCTAACATAGCTACAATGTAATTATTAATTATATTGTAGCTATCTTAGGGTTTATTTTATAGGTAAGTATTTAGATTTAAATAGGAATATTTTAGTTTATAAATGAATTAGATTAATTTAATATAAATTTAGTTAGGGTTAGATAGAGTTAATATAGTTAATATAAATACTATAGTAACTATATTAACTATATTAACCCTAATATAATTAGGGTTAATATAGTTAATATATATAATGTAATACCTATATTAACTATAATATACTTAGGGTTAATATAGATAATATAGCTGGCGGCGGGGTAGGTAGATTAAATTAGGGGTTAATAATTTTAATAGAGATGGCGGCGGTGTAAGGGGCTTACATTAGGGGTTAATAATTTTAATATAGATGGCGGCGGTGTTAGGGGCTCACTTTAGGGGGTTATAGATATAATATAGCTGGCGGCGGGGTACGGGAGCGGCGGTTTAGGGGTTAATAACTTTATTAGGTTGCGGCGGGGTACGGGAGCGGCGGTTTAGGGGTTAATAGCATTTTTATTGTTAGGATAGTGAGGGGGGATAGCGGATAGAGGGTTAGACAGTGCGGGCTATGTTAGGGAGGCGTGTTAGACAGTGCGGGCTATGTTAGGGAGGCGTGTTAGACAGTGCGGGTGTTTTAGACTTTAGTCAGGTTTTATAGGCGCCGGCAGATTCTAACGTGGCGCAAGTCACTGGCGACGCCAGAAATTTGTACTTACGCAGATTTCTGGACATCGCTGGTTTGTGAGACTTACGGCACGTTAGCATCTGACGGCGACCTATATGGGATGGCTCGAGTTGCGAGCTGAAACTGCGGGCGACGCCGGTCTCCTCGCTTGCGCCGCAAACTGCGATCGATATCGGATCGCGCCCTAGATATGCTCTTCAACAAAGGACACCAAAGGATACAAAAAGAATTAAGTACATAATAATAAAAGTAAAATAGAAAGTTTATTTTTATTTATTTTTTGTGCAATTTCTATCTGAATGATGGAAATGTAATTATGTAATTTGATTTGCTGACATGGGGCCAGTAACAGTTGATGCTAATTCTCAAAATATAAATAACTAGAAAAATCTATTAAAATAGCATGCTCTACCTCAATCATGAAAGTTTAATTTTAAATTTCTCCCTTTGACTATGTGTTTAACAAGTTACTTTACAGTGGCATTATTTCTAAAAACATTTAACTGCAATAATTACATATATTTTTTAAATCACTCATTATCTCCTTTAATATATTAATATAGACTTGTATAAAAGCAGCACATTTTAAAAACACAATGCAACAGCTTTCAATTGATTTGTGAATTACAAGTTAACAGCAGTCTTTAAATAAATGGAGACACAGAGAAAAATAGAAATAGATACTGCATCCTCTGACTGAACAGACATAACATATATGGAGTTTGTACCTAATTAAATCAAATAACCATGAAAAAGGGAGGCTTAGCAATATTCAATGTCAAAAACTTTAGTTTAAATAATGTGGACACTGCACACTTAACTTCAAACTCTGGGTTTTAAATTATGGATTTAAATTTGAATTGACCCTTTGACTTCCTGTCAGTATTGGGTTATGCTCACTTACTGTCCCCACCTGTTAATGAGCTGTATCTGAACACAATTTGTGAATCACAAGAGATGTAGAATACTACTTTACTCTTCTGCTTGGTGTCATCTGTTCTTAGGTTACCTCAGCTTCCAGTTGTGTCACATGACCCTGCTCACTGCATCCTCCTTCTGATTATTCTATATATCCTTCACTTGCTAGGAGGCATCAAGAGGGGTACCTCCTATTGGTCCCAATTTTTGCTGCTAATATATTGACAGAACACAGGTGGCGCTGCAGCACAGCTTTTCCTTTGACCCATGTACTGCAATGGAGAGAAGCGTTCCTGTACCTGCCTCTCCATAGCATTACATGGGGGGAAAATGGTGAGAAAAAAAAAAATTGGACTTTTTTTTTTGTTTTAATTAAAATTTTATTAAGCTTTGGCCACATATGGCAGGGTAGGCACTGCCTCCCCTGCCTCCTATGAGTGCACGTCCCTATGCATGAGAACAGTATGAGGGTTGTCTGGTTGGGACAGACTTAAAGCTCTTTTTTGAGATAAAGAGAAGCAGGGGTTAAATGCTTCGGTTTTTTTGCTTCACATTTTTTAGGAGCATTTTGTTCAGAATTTATGACTTCCATTAAAGAGTTCATTTTATCATAAATTTTAGTAATAAAAGATGCCAATTTGTCATTTAATGAATTAACAGGGTCCTCTATAGTATTATCAGACTGGGACATATTAAATGTTGAACAAATTAACAGTGAGAGAAAAGTATAACAACTTATTTATGTGTAAGTGTATAATGCAAAAACTGTCAAACGTTGAAAGAACCTGAAATAAAAGGAACAAGGGAGACACTTAATGGTCAGAAAGCAGAATTGCAGATTAAAAAAGGCAAAGAAAAATTGAATTACATGCTTACAATGTTGCAAATTGGAGCTTGTAAGAAATGGCTGAGGAATGAAGGTGGAGAGTTGATAAGTGATGCGTAGCCTCTGAGGAAACACAGAGGACGGGAAGAAAAAACGGATCGAAAAAGGGGTGTGGACTAGCACAAGATAATGACGGTTCAGAAGGGACAAGGAAGAACCCAGACTGAGGAGAAAGGAAGGTAGGTAGGTTGCATCATAATTCAGATTACTTACTATGGTAAGTAATTTGAATTATGATGCAAATTTAGAAACCAGATTTTATTGCAAGCACAGAGACTCCTATTTTGCTTTCCTTCTCTGTATCCTGGAGTCTGCTTATATTATTCTGGTTATCTGCAACAGTATTACTCTGACCCCTGCTACTAAATTAATTTGCTTATTCAGTCATTCTGCGAAACATAAGAACTGTTATTTTGCCCTGTACTTGCTACACAATCAAGCATTCATATCAGTCCAGTTCTAGTTTATTACGTTTCAGGATCCTGAACGTGGATTGACGTGATTACTAGGGGGTAGATTTATCAAGCAGCAGATGCTGCAATCTACCCTCGAATTTTCAGGTCCGCCTGAAACTTAAAGGGCCATGATACCCAAATGTTGAAACACTTGAAAGTGATGCAGCATAGCTGTAAAAAGCTGAACATCTCTATGTAAAAAAGAAAGATATTTTACCTAAAAAATTCCTCAGTAGCCACATCCCATTGTAAAGGACTTCTAAGCAGCAAATCAGTATGTCTGTCCCGGGACAGCTAAGGGATTGAGCCTTGTGCACTCTCATGTTTTTTCCCTATTCAGTGTAAGGAAGTTTACTATGAAATCTCATGAGAGTTAAAGGGACACTCAAGTCAAAATTAAAGTTCATGATTCAGATAGAGCATGCAGTTTTAAACAACTTTCCAATTTAATTCCATTAACAAAATATACACAGTTTTTTTATATTTACACTTTTTGAGTCACCAGTTCCTACTGAGCATGTGCAAGAATTCACAGAATATACGTAAATGCATTTTTGATTGGCTGATGGCTGTCACATGATATAGGGGGAATGGAAATTGACATAACTTTGAAATTTGTCAGAAAAAAATCTACTACTCATTTGAAGTTCAGACTAAGTGCTATTTCATTGTCTTTTTATCATTCATTTGATAATTATGGAAATCTATTGTATTTACTGGTCCATTAAGTGAAATCTCATGAGATCACAGTAAAAGAGTTCATGACCTCAGCACTGCTGATGCTGATTGGCTGCTGAAGTATATTTTTTTTACACAGATTTTACTCTGCTGAGCTGAGGAAATTGTGAGGTAAAATATCTTCTTTTTTTACATAGAGATGCTCAGGTGATATTTTCCTGTCAGCTTTTTACAGTTATACTGCATCAGTTTCAAGTGATTTAGCATATGAGTATTATGTCCCTTTAAGTTAAGAAGCATCGCCGATCGGGATGATTGACACCCCCTGCTAGCGGCCGATTGGCCGCGATTGTGCAGGGGATGGCATTGCACAACCATTTCACCAGAAATGCTTGTGCAATGATAAATGCTGACAGCGTATGCTGTTGGCATTTATCAATGTTGGGCGGACATGATCCGCTACAGCGGATCATGTCTGCCAGTCATTTGATAAATCTACCCCTAAGACTCATTACTGTAAAAAGTCTGAAAGCATAAATGCAGATTTGACCACACGCACTCTCTTAAATGGACAGATCACAGTAATGTTCACAGTTTTAAAGGGAGCAATAATGTGATGCACACAGTCTTAAAGGGACGATATATTAAAGGGATGCTGTCTTAAAGGGACAGTGGCACACACACACACAGAGCACTCACAGCCTTTAAAGGAACAACTTGCACCACACGCACAGTCTTAAAGGGACATATAACAGTAATGTTCACACAGCGCAACCTTGAAGGGCAGCTTGACACCTGCACACACAGTCTTAAAGGGGCAGGCACACACAACCTTTAGTGGGTAAAGTCACACCACACGCACAGTCTTAAAGGGAGCGATAACAGTATGCATCTGCATGCAGCCTTAAAGGGACACTTTGTCTTAAAGGAACAGGGACACGTACACACACACAGCACTCACAGCCTTTAAAGGGACAACTTGCACCACACCAGCGGCGTATTTTGGCCTAGGCAAACAAGGCACTAGTCTAGCTCAGCAGATTTTTTTGGGGGCAGCACTTTTTGAGTTTCACTCACTACACACGCACACTGCACTACACATGCAAACATGCACACACATAGAAACACAAGTGCACTTAAACATGAACATTTACTTTGGAAATGCCATGGGAAAAAAGTCACGTCACAGGTAAGGGGGGGGGGGGGGGAGCAGCAGAATTTTGGTTGCCTAAGGCAGCACAAAACCTAAATACGCCACTGCACCACATGCACACATCGTTAAAGGAACAGCTCACACCATGCACACCCAAAGGGCAGCTCGGCCAGCTCACACAGTCTTAAAGGGGCAGACGCACACAAACCTAAAAGGAGTGATAACAGTATATACCCAAAAGCAACGCACCCAGCCTTAAAGAGATGATCTGCCTTAAAGGGACAGGGGCACCTGCACACACACAGCACTCACAGCCTTTAAAGGGACAACTTGCATCACACTCACACAGCATTAAAGGAACAGCTTACACTATGCACACACAGCGCAGCCTTATAGGGCAGCTTGCCGCATGCTCACACAATCTTAAAGGGGAAGGCAACACAACCTTTAGTGGGTAAACTCATACCACATGCACGGTCTTAAAGGAAGCAATAACCGTATGCATCCACATACAACGCACACACAGCCTTAAAGGGTCATTGTATTAAAGGGATAGGGGCACACACGCAGCACTCACAGCCTTAAAGAGACAACTTGCACCACACACACACAGCCTCAAAGGAAAAGCTCACACCATGCACAGTCTTTAAGGGAAAGGCACACAGGCTTTTAAGCACACCCAAATGCACAAAGCCGTAAAGGAACACTCAGTTTTAAAGTGATAGACACAAACACAGCCTTTAAAGGGGCAGCTCACACCACAGGTGCACAAACACAGCACACACAGCCTTAAAGGTAGCACATTACGCTATCACAGTCTTAAAAGCACGTACCTCACACAATTACACACAGTCCTTAAAGTGATAGTAAGCTTTTCCCTTTGTCTAAACAGATCAGGAATGTTAGAGATATTTTAGATGGAGTTTAAACTCTTCAGTTGTAATGAGGATATGCTATAACTAGCGCTGAAATTCAAATACCCTGTGCTATGGCCGCCCACTTCAAAATTAATATTTTTGTTGAGCTTACGGTTTGAAATAATCAGCGCTCTAGACATAAAATACTTTTGTTGTAGAGCACAGATTGGAGAACAGTTCAAACTGTTAGCTCAACAAACATATTACTTTTGAAGTGGGCGGCTGGAGTGTGAGGTATTTGAATTTCAGTGCTACATTAAAAAACAAGTTGCAGCGCATCTTCATTACAACTGAAGAGTCAAACTCCATCTAAAATATCTCTAACATTCCATATCTGTTTAGACAAAGAGAAAAGTTTACTATGTGAGTTTGTCCATGTCTTTAAGACTGTGATCTGTACCTTTAAGGCTGTGTGTGCTGTGTTTGTGCACCTCTACCATTAAAACTGTGTGCGTGCGGTGTAAACTGACCCTTTAAAGGCTGTTTTTGCATTTTGCTTAAAAGCCTGTGTACCTGTCCCTTAAAGACTGTGCATGGTGTGAGCTGTTCCTTTAAGGCTGTGTGCGTGTGGTGCAAATTGTCCCTTTAAAGGCTGTGAGTGTATGTGTGTGCACATGCCCCTATCCCTTTAAGACAGAGGGTCCCTTTAAGGCTGTGTGTGCATTGCATGCAAATGCATACTGTTATCGCTCCTTTTAAGACTGTACGTGTGGTGTGAGTTTACCCACTAAAGGTTTGTGCCTGCCCCTTTAAGACTGTGAGCATGCGGCGAGCTGCCCTTTAAGGCTGCGCTGGGTGTGCATGGTGTAAGCTGTTCCATTAATGCTGTGTGTGTGGTGCAAGTTGTGAGTGTTGTGTGTGTGCAGGTGCCCCTGTCCCTTTAAGACAGAGTATCCCTTTAAGGCTGTGTGCGTTGCATGCAGATGCACACTGTTATTGCTCCCTTTATGACTATATGTGGTGTGAGTTTACCCACTAACGTTTGTGTGTGCCTGCCCCTTTAAGACTGTGTGAGCAGGTGCCAAGCTGCCCTTTAAGGTTTCACTGTGTGAACAGTACTGGGATCTGTCCCTTTAAGACTGTGTGTGTGTGGTGCTAGTTGACCCTTTAAAGGCTGTGTGGGTTTTTGCCTGTCCCTTTAAAGGGACACTGTACCCCAAAAAATTATTTTGTGATTCAGATTGAGCATGAAATTTTAAGCAACTTTCTAATTTACTTCTATTATCAAATTTTCTTCCTTCTCTTGGTATCTTTATTTGAAATGCAAGAATGTAAGTTTAGATGCCGGCCCATTTTTGGTGAACAACCTGGGTTGTCCTTGCTGATTTGTGGATAAATTCATCCACCAATAAAAAAGTGCTGTCCAGAGTACTGAAACAAAAAAAAAGCTTAGCTGCCTTCTTTTTCAAATAATGATAGCAAGAGAACGAAGAAAAATTGATAATAGGAGTAAATAAGAAAGTTGCTTAAAATTGCATGCTCTTTCTGAATCACAAAATATTTTTTTTGGGTACAGTGTCCCTTTAAGACTGTATGACCAGGCGGTGAGCTGCACTTTAAGGCTGTGCTGATCATTATTTTCTTAGCAGGTTGTACTTGTGGTACTGACAGGACTGCTTTAAGTGTCTGTGTACAGTAAACAGTTACAAATGTTTATACATTTGTAACTGTTTACTGTACACAGACACTTAAAGCAGCAACCCTGCAGACTGAGGGTTTGATACAATGTATCCATGTAGGTGAGCAGAGCTGGCTGGCTGGGGAAAATCTATGGGGGAAACAGGGACTTGACACCCCAAAATATGTCTCCCCTTTTTGTTATTGGAGACACAAACATTGCAGTATTGTTGGTAGCCCTCATCTGAATCCCCATACCAATTTTCGAAGTAAAATAATGCTAATATGGCCAAGAAAATAAATTAGAATGCTAAACTAAGATTTTACCCAGATTGGTCACAGTAAAAGTTATTTAAATTGGCAATAGTATACCAGTGAGTTTAGAGCGCTCCAAAAATTATGAAAAATAGAGCCCCTAATGATTGTTTTATGTTTAGAAATGAAGAGCAGAGTCATAGTATTTGCATAATAGCTCCATAACTCCATAACATAGCTCCGTTGTTGTTTTTTTACAGCTCCCTGCTATCTGGCATCTGACTTACAAGCTCATGAGCATCCACTAATTATCAAGAGCTGGAATCCCCAGCAATACACATACTTACATTGATTAGCACACATAAACAAGTTTTATATTAGAATAATATGGCATAAATACTATAAATTCCTATGTGAGGTAAATATATCCTCTCATACATGTCCTGTATTAACCACTCAAGATAAAAAAAAAGTACATAAGAAATGTATTTCTCCACCTACATCCAAAATGTAAAGTATTTTTCTACCTGTATGCCAATTAGACTTATTGAGCCATTTCTAATGCCATGAAGAGACTTATTTAAAATGTGCCATTTTATGACTCAGTTCCTTTACTAATTGTGGTTTAGTTCCCATCCATATATGGAACCTGACCACTAGGGGCAAAAGGTTCCACAACAATATGGGAACTAGATTATTCACAAAGAACGAAATAGATCTCATATGATGTAACTACGTTTTCACTCGGGAATTATATTGAATGCCCACCTCTTTGGTCAAGGTAAGGAGCTAGGTGAAAGAAAAGCATTATATGCTGTTGTGATGATAGATTAATGGGGCTAGTTAGGTAATGCGTGATTATATAAGAGGCTTGCCCAGAAACGTATCTGTCACTGAAGGAACTTACTCTGCTGCTCTTTAAATGGCTGCTAAATTCCTCACTGTGACCTTGGATTTAGTTTAAGAGATCGTTATCTAAAACAAGACATTGAGTCACAAAGCTGTGTGTGGCCCAAGTATATAACTGGAAGAACCTTCACATTGTAGATTGAATAAACTGTTAGAAGTTAAAACATGTTTGAGGCTATTACAGTCACAGAGAAAATATTACCCTATGGTTATTTGATTAATTTGTTAACTGTATAATATTCCTTACTTGATACTGACATTTTCTGAAATTACCAAAGTTTATTACAGGTTTACTAAGATACCTGTGTGTGTAATTGTTTACTGTTCACAGAGATTTAAAGCAGCCGCCCCTACCAATACAAACCGTACAGTCACACACTGCTGAGAGATTCATCTTCACAGGCTTTAAGGTTCAAGTCCCCGAACGCTCAAGGTCTTAAAGGGACAGACACACACACAACCCACACAGACAACCCACACAGCCTTTAAAGGCACAAGCCACATTACACGCACGGTTCTAAAGGGACAGTTCACAGTATGCGCATGTACACAACCTTGTGCGTTCTCAATGTGTTAAAGGAATACAATGCGCACAACCTTAACCTCTTAACGACCACAGCACTTTTCCATTTTCTGACCGTTTGGGACCAAGGCTATTTTTACATTTCTGCAGTGTTTGTGTTTAGCTGTAATGTTCCTCTTACTCATTTACTGTACCCACACATATTATATACCGGTTTTCTCGCCATTAAATGGACTTTCTAAAGATACCATTATTTTCATCATATCTTATAATTTACTATAAAAAAATTATAATACATGAGGAAAAAAAACACACTTTTTCTAACTTTGACCCCCAAAATCTGTTACACATCTACAACCACCAAAAAACACCCATGCTAAATAGTTTCTACATTTTGTCCTGAGTTTAGAAATACCCAATGTTTACATGTTCTTTGCTTTTTTTGCAAGTTATAGGGCCATAAATACAAGTAACACTTTGCTATTTCCAAACCACTTTTTTTCAAAATTAGCGCTAGTTACATTAGAACACTGATATCTTTCAGGAATCCCTGAATATCCCTTGACATGTATATATTTTTTTTAGAAGACATCCCAAAGTATTGATCTAGGCCCATTTTGGTATATTTCATGCCACCATTTCACCGCCAAATGCGATCAAATTAAAAAAAACTTTAAATTTTTAACAATTTTAGGTTTCTCACTGAAATGATTTACAAACAGCTTGTGCAATTATGGCACAAATGGTTGTAAATGCTTCTCTGGGATCCCCTTTGTTCAAAAATAGCAGACATATATGGCTTTGGCGTTGCTTTTTGGTAATTAGAAGGCCGCTAAATGCCGCTGCGCACCACATGTGTATTATGCCCAGCAGTGAAGGGATTAATTAGGGAGCTTGTAGGGTTAATTTTAGCTTTAGTGTAGTGTTGTAGACAATCCAAAGTATTGATCTAGGCCCATTTTGGCCAAATGCGATCAAATAAAAAAAAATGGTTTACTTTTTCACAAACTTTTTCACAAACTTTAGGTTTCTCACTGAAATTATTTACAAATAGCTTGTGCAATTATGGCACAAATGGTTGTAAATGCTTCTCTGGGATTCCCTTTGTTCAGAAATAGCAGACATATATGGCTTTGGCGTTGCTTTTTGGTAAATAGAAGGCCGCTAAATGCCGCTGCGCATCACACGTGTATTATGTCTAGCAGTGAAGGGGTTAGCTTGTAGGGAGCTTACAGGGTTAATTTTAGCTTTAGTGTAGAGATCAGCCTCCCACCTGACACATCACACCCCCTAATCCCTCCCAAACAGCTCTCTTTCCTCCCCCACCCTACAATTGTCCCCGCCGTCTTAAGTACTGGCAGAAAGTCTGCCAGTACTAAAATAAAAGATATATATTTTATATATATATATATATATATATATATATATATATATATATATATATATATATATTTTAAAAGGCCATATTCTGCTGTGTAGGATCCCCCCTTAGTCTCCAACCTCCCTGATCCCCACCCCAAACAGCTTTCTAACCCTCCCCCTCTACCTTATTTGCGCCATCTTGGGTACTGGCATCTGTCTGCCAGTACCCAGTTTACAATAAAATGTTTTTTTCCCACTTTTTCACTATTTTTCTGTAGTGTTGCTTCCCCCCCAAAGACCACCCCCCACCCCCTCCCAGATACCTTAGATCCCAATTCCCTCCCTCCTCTCTCCCACTTTATTTTCCAAAATGTTCCATAGTGTAGCGTTTCCCACCCACTCCCGCCCCGTGCACGCACACGCCCCCGCCGCCGTGCGCGCTCCCGGTGACTCCGCCCACGATACCACCCCCCTCTAACTGATTGCTCAAACCGATGGCCGCCCACCCGCCTCCCACATCGGCTCCCACCCACCAACAATCACGGCCATCGATGTCCGATGCAGAGAGGGCCACAGAGTAGCTCTCTCTGCATCGGATGGCTAAAAACTGTTATTGCAGGATGCATCAATATTGAGGCATTACTGCAATAACTGGAAAGCAGCTGGAAGCGATCAGGATCACTTCCACTACTTTCAAAGACCAACGACGTATGGTGTAATTCCTCTTTCGTTAACTGCATTTTTTTGCAGGACGTACCCCATACGTCGTTGGTCGTTAAGGGGTTGAAGGGACACTAAACCCAATTTTTTTTTATTTGTGATTCAGATAGAGCATGCAATTTTAAGCAACTTTCTAATTTACTCCTTCTATCAAATTTTCTTAATTCTCTTGGTATCTTTATTTAAAATGCATGAATGTAAGTTTAGATTTTTTTTTTTGTTGGTCAACAACCTGGGTTGTTCTTGCTGATTGGTGGATAAATTCATCCACCAATAAAAAAGTGCTGTCCAAAGATAGCAAGAAAATGAAGAAAAATTGATAATAGGGGTAAATTAGAAAGTTACTTAAAATTGCATGCTCTATCTGAATCATGAAAGAAAAAAATTGGCTTGTGTCCCTTTAAAGGGATGATCAGTCTTAAAGGGACAGGTGGCCACATACATACACACACAAAGTGCATTTATAACTCACACAGTCTTAAAGGAAAAGTCACACACCACAATCTTAAAAGAACAGGCACACACAACACACACAGTCTTAAAGGGACAGATCACAGTATGTGCACACACACACACTTCCATGCTCTCAAAGTCTTAAAGGGACAGACACAAACAACTCACACAGACTTAAAGGCATAGGCACCCAGACTTTATGTTTTAAATCTTTTTATTTCAAAATTTCAATGATATAAACAAAAATAAAGCCATGTTCGACAAGTAAATTATTCATTATTGCCCATCAGAAGCGATCTAGTATTCCCCCTTCTATATGCTCATTAGAAAATTCCCTCACCCTGTATGGGTATCTTGTTTTCATGTTGGGGGGTCAAAAACAGAATAAATTTGTCGCTTGATGAATCATTTTCCATATACTTGTCCAAACAAAACCTTAACTAATAACGTGATATTAGTATTTAACTGAATCAAAAATATACATAAAAAAAATAAATACAAGAACAAATTAAATATAAACCACCCAAGAGTATTACTCCCTAATCTGGAAAGAAAAGATGAGAGCGGGACACCGAGACCTCCATAATCTCCCTGTGACTACCATTCAATATTCTTGTCGGCTCTTATTTATCTGAGAATCCCTTAAGGATCCAATAGAACCAGATTCTGTCATAGGTTTATTTTGTATCTAAAATTTTAGCTGCTGAGTTGTACATTTTATATATTGTAGAAATCCTATTTATGATCTCTGACCACGTAGGTGCGTTTGTTTTCCAATATATTGCAATGCAAACTCTTGTAACAGTGCATAGTATTCTTATGAAAGTGTTTATATGTTTGTTATATTTACGTATTGGTTCATGTAATAGGGATTGGTGCATAGTCAACTCTATCTGTTCCTCTAGTAAGTCGCTAAGTAAGTGTGATAAGTTATCCCAGATTGGCTTGATTCGCTCACACTCCAACCACATATGACAGTAGGAGCCCATGGCCCCACATCCTATAGCATTGTCTAGTATTGGTGGAGGTACCTAATAGAGTGTGTGGCCCATTTTAAATCAAAGTTAGTTTCTATTCTCTTTTTAGTGAGTTGTGGCAGGTTCAAAGACAACGCTTCACATTTATCTAGGTTTACATTATATCCTGAAATCTCTGCAAATTCATCTAGTAATTTGTAAAGGTTGGGTAAAGATACTAGGGTTTCGTCAGACTAAGCAGTATGTCATCAGCGAATAGTGATAATTTGTATTCCTGGTTCATAATCTCCACCCCAAGATACATTTGGGGAAGACCTGATTTTAGCTGCCAAAGGTTCAATACATAAAGCAAAAATGAGAGGGGATAGCGGACTAGTATCATTTAGTATGGGAATTTTTTTTTATCTATACCCCGCCACTGATACGTGAGACAATGGCGTCAAGTATATTACTTGTATGGCTTTAAGGAAGGATCCCTCAAAGCCCATGTGAGCCAGCACCACTCCCATAAACCCCCAATATAGTCTATCGAATGCCTTCTCTGCATCCAGGGTTAGAAGCAGAGAAGGCATTCGTTTCCCGCCCAAGCATCAAATCAATCAACCTTCTTATGTTATCCTGTGGCTTCTCTCTCCTTAATAAATCCCACCTGATCTGGATGTATCAATGAGGGCAACACAGGTTTCAATCTATTGACTAGTATTTTGGTAAGGATTTTGAGATCTTGATTAATCAGTGAGATGGGACGGTAATTAGGGCATAGTCTGAGATCCTTTCCAGGCTTTGGGATTATAGGTATACCCCGCTCATACAGAGGGTTAGGGACCGGAGCCCTGCTGTAAATTGAAAACCGCCTTAAAGTGAAACAAGGTGGTTTTAGCTTTCTTTTTACTTGCCAGTGTGTTTAAAAACTTGAAAACATGTTTGAACTAACATATTAGGGGTGCAATAGTGCTACGTTTAGTAAAACACTAGCACAGCACACTATTCAATTAGTATTCAATAAATTCCGTACCTGTAAAATAGTTACAATGACTGTAGTAAAATTTGCCAGACTATAACACTGAGACACACATTGCACTGTAATGCTGTAAACAGAGTGAACTAAGCATAATAAAATGGTGCCAGTCACTTTTCTCGCAATCTCACGATGATTACAGCACTGTTTTAAAATCCTTGGAGGTTGAACTTCAGCTCCACAAAGTGCTGTATTAGCGAAACGCTGTAAAGTGAAGCGCTGTAAAGTGAGGTATACCTGTACTATTATTTTAGCTTGTAGCATTTCAGAGGGGATAATTTGACCTTCTAGGATATGGTTACAAAAATCTGTAAGGTGGGGTGCTAGGGTATCTTTAAATGCTTTATAATTTTCGCTAGCAAAACCGTCCGGCCCCGCTGCCTTCCCTGTTTTGATAAAACCTCTGTCTTTGTTATTGGAGCATTAGGTGACTCTATCTGTTCCCTAGAGATAAGTTGTAAATTTGCCTCTTATAAAAATCTCTTAGTTTTTACACCCAAATCTGGAGAGGATTTCACTTTTTCCCCATCGTATAGTCTGCCGTAAAAATCGCTGAACGCGTCTACTACTTGTTGTGGATATATGGTCAAGGTGCCGTTGAAGAGAAAAATAGCAGGGGCGCTAGATAGTCTACATCTTTCTCTTAGTTTGTGCTCTAAATATCTATCAGGTTTGTTTGCATAAATATAATATTGAGTTTTCAATTTCTGAATTGCTCTTAGTGATTGTGTTTTTAATAAGTCCGCTAACTTGTGTCTTTTAGTTTCCAAAGAGGCCAAAATGCTGGGCTTCTGTGTGAGTTTATGTAGATTTTCCAATTTCTCAATTTCTCTGTGTAATTGTGCTATATGAGTTTTGTATTGTTTGTTTGGATATGACTTACTTTGTATGAGTAACCCTCATATATACTCTTTGTTTTCGGCCCATGGAGATATCAGGTTAGTGGTAGACCCTGTGTTGTGGGACCAGAATTCGGTTAATAAGGTTGTGAATTTGTCCAGTCTCAGTGGATCCTTAAGATGTATTGGATCAAAAGTCCATGTTCTAATCCTCTGTTTATCTATCACCTCCTCCAGTGGCGGTTCTAGACAAATTTTACTGGGGGGGCCAAGGTGGGGCCAGTGTTTAATCAGGGGGGCACATTAAAAAACGGAAACAAAATGATATATATATATATATATATACATACATACATACACACATATATGCACACATCCATTTATATATATATATATATATATATATATATACACATATATATATATATACATATATATATATATATATATACAGGGAGTGCAGAATTATTAGGCAAATGAGTATTTTGACCACATCATCCTCTTTATGCATGTTGTCTTACTCCAAGCTGTATAGGCTCGAAAGCCTACTACCAATTAAGCATATTAGGTGATGTGCATCTCTGTAATGAGAAGGGGTGTGGTCTAATGACATCAAAACCCTATATCAGGTGTGCATAATTATTAGGCAACTTCCTTTCCTTTGGCAAAATGGGTCAAAAGAAGGACTTGACAGGCTCAGAAAAGTAAAAAGTAGTGAGATATCTTGCAGAGGGATGCAGCACTCTTAAAATTGCAAAGCTTCTGAAGCGTGATCATCGAACAATCAAGCGTTTCATTCAAAATAGTCAACAGGGTCGCAAGAAGCGTGTGGAAAAACCAAGGCGCAAAATAACTGCCCATGAACTGAGAAAAGTCAAGCGTGCAGCTGCCAAGATGCCACTTGCCACCAGTTTGGCCATATTTCAGAGCTGCAACATCACTGGAGTGCCCAAAAGCACAAGGTGTGCAATACTCAGAGACATGGCCAAGGTAAGAAAGGCTGAAAGACGACCACCACTGAACAAGACACACAAGCTGAAACGTCAAGACTGGGCCAAGAAATATCTCAAGACTGATTTTTCTAAGGTTTTATGGACTGATGAAATGAGAGTGAGTCTTGATGGGCCAGATGGATGGGCCCGTGGCTGGATTGGTAAAGGGCAGAGAGCTCCAGTCCGACTCAGACGCCAGCAAGGTGGAGGTGGAGTACTGGTTTGGGCTGGTATCATCAAAGATGAGCTTGTGGGGCCTTTTCGGGTTGAGGATGGAGTCAAGCTCAACTCCCAGTCCTACTGCCAGTTTCTGGAAGACACCTTCTTCAAGCAGTGGTACAGGAAGAAGTCTGCATCCTTCAAGAAAAACATGATTTTCATGCAGGACAATGCTCCATCACACGTGTCCAAGTACTCCACAGCGTGGCTGGCAAGAAAGGGTATAAAAGAAGAAAATCTAATGACATGGCCTCCTTGTTCACCTGATCTGAACCCCATTGAGAACCTGTGGTCCATCATCAAATGTGAGATTTACAAGGAGGGAAAACAGTACACCTCTCTGAACAGTGTATGGGAGGCTGTGGTTGCTGCTGCACGCAATGTTGATGGTGAACAGATCAAAAAACTGACAGAATCCATGGATGGCAGGCTTTTGAGTGTCCTTGCAAAGAAAGGTGGCTATATTGGTCACTGATTTGTTTTTGTTTTGTTTTTGAATGTCAGAAATGTATATTTGTGAATGTTGAGATGTTATATTGGTTTCACTGGTAAAAATAAATAATTGAAATGGGTATATATTTGTTTTTTGTTAAGTTGCCTAATAATTATGCACAGTAATAGTCACCTGCACACACAGATATCCCCCTAAAATAGCTAAAACTAAAAACAAACTAAAAACTACTTCCAAAAATATTCAGCTTTGATATTAATGAGTTTTTTGGGTTCATTGAGAACATGGTTGTTGTTCAATAATAAAATTAATCCTCAAAAATACAACTTGCCTAATAATTCTGCACTCCTTGTGTGTGTATATATATATATATATATATATATATATACACACACATATACATACACACACACACACATATACATAAATACACACACTAAGTAGAATTAGAAAAATTAAAAAAAGAAGAATATGCCCTTAACTAGTGCTACATAGTTCAGATAGCACATTCAATGAAAATGGTGTCAAATAATTATGTATATATATTAGAAAAATAAGGAAAACACTCCAGCAGTCATTATAGAGTTGTGGAGGTGAGAGGGCAGACTTACATCTCTTCTGGCAGTGTACAGGCTAGAGAGAACGTCTGCAAAACAAACCAGTGACACTTCTGGAACTCTTGTCTGCAGACTGCAGCTGTAAGATGCCCTGCCCCCACAACAACCTGGGAACTGTAGCACATCTCTGAAAGGAGAGGGGGCACAAGTTTTACTTCACTTTGTTAACCCCATGCTTTGACTAGACAGCGTTTCAGGGACATGGAAGCAGATAAATAGCCTTGATCTTGTCCGGAATTTTTCAGTCATCTCAGTGGCCAGCACAGGGGGGGCCCCCTGTAGAACCGCCCCTGACCTCCTTCAAATGAAGGGACAAAATTGAATGGTCTGACCATACACAGGCATGAATTGTTGAGGCTCTGATTACAGGTTGTAGGACCCTACTTAAAAAAAAGTAGTCTATTCTGGTGTAGCTTTTATGGGCTGATAAGTATTTAGTGGTGTCTGAGGTATTTCCGTATAGGGTAAACCAGGCATCGATCAAATCATGCGGGGCTACATTTTCTAATATGTTGCCTACCAATCTGTTATGTCTCTGATCTTTAGAGGTAAGTTTGATAGTGGTTTCTGTTTTTTTTTTTCCATGGTGATTTTAAAGTCTCCTGCTAGTATGACTTTGCATTGAGACCAATTGGTCAGTAAGCTTGTGATGTTGCGAAAGAATAAATGTTGGTTGTCAATGGGGGCATATATGTTACACAAGATAATGTCTGAATCTGAAATTTGACCTTTTATTAACAAGTACCTGCCTTCTTTGTCCACTATGGTCGATTCGTGTTTGAATTTTAATGAGGAGTGAATGAGAATCGAAACCACTCTTTTTTTTCTATCCGTCGTTGCATGATAGTGTTGTGTGTAATTTCTTGACCAATACCTCGGAACTTGTGTTTTAGTGAAATGTGTCTCCTGTAGAAAGATTATATTAGCCCCCACATTCCTGTATTGACTCATAGCTGTGCAGTGTTTAACGTCCATGTTTAACCCTCTCACATTTTGTAAAACAAGGTGAATATGTTGTGTCATAGATTGAGTGTAGAGAAGTCAGTCTGTGAAATCCCACTGCTTATGAGTAGTGTATAGCTTACCCCTTTGTATACATAGTAGCTTTTCCCCAAAGAAAGACAAGTAGGGTGGAGTCTTTGGCTTGGGAGAGTGGTCTCGGTTTTCCTGCAGAACTTAAAATAAAAAGTTAATAACATGCATAACAAAAGAAAATAACAATGTGTCCCTCTGAAGGGATGGATTTTTAGTAGATTTAACATCATCTACTTAATTTGAACTAGAGCTGCCTAAATTTGTAATTACATAAGTAAACATTCAAAATCAGCAAACAATAATGTATTTAGTAGGCCCAAATACAAGAGTATATTAAATGTCAAAACCTAGCAACCTGTAACTTAATGATTATCTCCTAGTAGAAAACCAAAACTGTGTTTCCTCTCTGTTTATAGTGTCTATGTGCACCTCCATAGATTGTCGTAGCCTGTATAGGTCCCTCCACCCTATCTCATTTCTTGGTTCTCTTCCGGTTCACTCTTTGAGGCATTGGAGGTTGATGGTATTGGTTCTTCGGTGTGAATAGTTGGGGGGGGTCAAGGTTCAATAATTTGCATATTGCAGGTATTTCCTCCACTTCTCTCAAGGTAATAGTTCTATTATCCTTTAAGATATGAAGAGCGAAGGGGGAACCCCATTTGTATTTTATTTGAGGTTTTCTCAGGGTTGTTGTCAGCGGGCGAAGCATACTTCTCCTTTGGAGTGTTCTTATACTCAGATCTTGGAAGAATTGTATATAGTGCCTTGAAACTATTTCTGGAGGCTTGTAGGATTTTCTCCTTATCTTGGAAGGATGTGAATTTTATTATAACATCTCTGGGAGGGGAATCCCTCTTGGGTTTTGCCGTTAAAGCTCTGTGAGCTCTTTCTAGCTCATATTCTGAGTCCTCTTTATCTCCAGTGATATGCTTGAAGAGCTGTTGTAAATATGGTTTAAGTTCCAAGTTAGTGATTGTTTCTGGTACTCCTTTAAGTCTTATGTTATTTCGACGACTCCTGTTCTCCAGGTCGTCAACCTTGTCTTGGATTTCTGTAAAAGCTTGTTGTTGTGCTGAAAGGGTTTGAGAGACAGAGGAGAGTTCTTCAGTGACAGCCTCCCTATGTTCCTCCAGTAGTTCTAATCTTCCTCCTAAGTCAGCAATGTTCGATCTTATTTCAGTAAGGCTAGATGTGACAGTCTTGTGCATTGTGTCCATCTTTTCCCACCGCCTCTCAAAATTCATGTTTATGTCTTGTTTGGATACCAGTTCACATATGCCGGCTTTTGTTGCTGGAACTAAATCTTAGTCTTGTGTGTGGAGCGCTTGTTCTTTTTCAGAGTCTTCCTCAACGTCCATTTCTGTTAAATCTGAGTTTTTAGAATTTTTAGGAAGTTTGAAAAATTTGCTTACCACTGTCGTTTTGTTAGATTTGTCTGCCTTTATAGGTTTTCTGAGAGACATCTTAATATGTCTCGGGTTTTATGGCTCTCCCTCCAAGTGATAGAAGTGACATTGCCTGTCTCTAAAGAATCACAGTTCTGAAGATTTAGTGGGGAGTTATTCCTTGACTTACTACTTAGGCTGGGAAATGTCTTGCCTCTTTGTACCCCCGCTATTAAACGGTTAATTTGGCTACCTGCACTCCCTCTAGGATTCTAAGAGATAGCTGCCCCAACTTTATTCACTGTGTTAATCTCTGCAGATCATTTCTATGACGGCTTATATCTGGTGTAAAGTGATTACCGTATCAGGGTTTGCTTCCTCCCTTTATGTTGTCCGCTTTGTTTCCCAGTTTGTGGTTCTAACTGCACTGCCTTTCCTAAAGGTTGCTCCCGCTCCGCCACCACCAGAGTCCGTGGCTTAGGCCTGTCACTTTTTGGCGCGGTTCTGCTTAGGTGTCAGTATTCCGGTCTAACGGCTCCAGCAAAGCAGATCATTTTCAATCTGCACTCCCTCCTTACTTCACAGACTTCTAGTGTCCGTACTAGGTGAACATGAGGCCCTTTACCTTGCTCTCACTGCCAATTTTGCTTTCTTGCAGCCTGGAGCTCGGAGATTATGCAGCCATCTCTTAGCTTAGTTAGGCTCCGCCCATCGGCATCCAGTCTTTAAAGGGACAACTTGACATCACATGCACAGTCTTAACAGGATAGATCACAGTATGTGCACACACAGAACCTTGTACATTCTCAAAAAAATAAATAAAGAGTCCAGCACACACAAAACACACAGGATTAAAGAGAAAAAGAACAGAAGTTTGCACATACACACTACAGAGCTGTTTAAAGTGATTGTAACACCTAGCGTTTTTGAAAAGCTAGAATTTACCAGTGCAACAAATAAAGAGGACTTCTTGTCATGCTGAAAGTTCCTTTATTTGTCTGCAGTGTATGCAGTGCTGAGCGCCTCCGGCCGCCCAAAGCAGAACGCTATTTTTCAGTGAAGTGATCTTAGCCAATAGCGTGCTAGCCATACAGCATAACGCTACTGGAAAATAAAGGAACTTTCATTGTTGCGCTAGTAAATCCTAGCATTTCACAAATGCTAGGATTTACCTTCACTTTAAGGGACAAGTTACACCAGTGCAATGGTAAAAGCACTCAAACACCAAAGACACGCAGCCTTAATGGAACAGCTGACACCATATACAGGGACAGGCACACACTTTTGTAAGGGCACCTAAATACACAGAGCCTTAAAGGGACACTCAGTCTTAAAGAGACAGGCACACATCCAATGCACACAGTGACAATGGACACAGAAACAACTTACACCACGCACATTCAGGCATAATTGTAAAGTCCCACAGACACACGGCCTTAAAGGGAAAGATCAACCCACGCTCACACGCACTTAAAAGGAAAAGACACACCCACATAATGCACACAGCTTTAAAGCACACTAAACACACAATTTTTCTTTCATGATTCAGGTAGAGAATACAATTTTAAACACAGTTCCAATTTACTTATATTATCTAATCTACTTCATTCCTTAGATATCCTTTGCTGAAAAAATAACAATGCACATGGGTGAGCCAATCACATAAGGCATCTATGTGCAGCCACCAATCAGCAGCTACTAAGCCTATCTAGATATGCTTTTCAGCAAAGGATATCAAGAGAATGAAATAAAACAGATAATAGAAGTAAATTAGAAAGTTGTTTAAAAATTGCATCCTCTTTCTAAATCTTGAAAAAAAAATGGGTTTCATGTCCCTGTAAAAGGATAGCTCATACCACACACTGTCTTAATGGCACAGTCACACTCACAAAAAGCACATAGCCTTAACATAACAGCTAACACCAAGCACACACACACCTAGATTACGAGTTTTGCGGTAAGCTGAAAAAGCAGCGTTAGCCGGGTCTAACACTGCTTTTTTACGCCCGCTGCTATTACAAGTCTTACAGGTTTAGGGTCCCCGCACACTTTTTTGGCCTTACCGCAAAACGACTTACGTAAACTTCGTAAACCCTTTTTTCTATGGGACTTCCATAGCGCTGGTATTAAGAGTCTGTCCTGGTAGGCCAAAAAGTGAGCGGTACATCATCTACCTCCAAGATCCCTAACGCATTTAAAAGTCAGTAGTTAAGAGTTTTATGGTACAACGCCGTAACATAAAACTCATAACTAAAGTGCTAAAAAGTACACTAACACCCATAAACTACCTATTAACCCCTAAACCAAGGCCCTCCCACATTGCAAACACTAAAATAAAATTTTGAACCCCTAATCTGCCGCTCCGGACATCGCCACAACTATAATAAACATATTAACCCCTAAACCGCTGCACTCCCGCCTCGTAAACACTAGTTAAATAATATTAACCCCTAATCTGCCGTCCCTAACATCGCCGCCACCTACCTACACTTATTAACCCCTAATCTGCCGCCCCCATCGTCACCGCCAATATACTAAATGCATTAACCCCTAAACCTAAAGTCTATCCCTAACCCTAACACCCCCTAACTTAAATATAATTACAATAAATCTAAATAAAAATTACTATCATTACCTAAATAATTCCTATTTAAAACTAAATACCTATAAAATAAACTCTAAGCTAGCTACAATATAACTAATAGTTACATTGTAGCTAGCCTATTGTTTATTTTTATTCTACCACCCACACAACCAACCCCCCCCCAAATAAAATACTAACTAAAAAACCTAAGCTCCCCATTGCCCTGAAAAGGGCATTTGGATGGGCATTGCCCTTAAAAGGGCAGTTAGCTCTTTTGCGGCCCAAACCCTAATCTAAAAAATAAAACCCACTCAATACACTCTTAAAAAACCTAACACTAACCCCCTGAAGATCGACTTACTGTTCTGAAGACCGGACATCCACCCTCAATGTAGCAGCAGAAGTCTTCATCCAACCGGGCTGAAGTCCTCAACGAAGCCGGGAGAAGTCTTCATCCAAGCCAGGCGAAGTGGTCCTCCAGACGGGCAGAAGTCTTCATCCAGACGGCATCTTCTATCTTCATCCTTCCGGCGCGGAGCGGCTCCATCTTCAAGACATCCGATGTGGAGCATCCTCTTCAAACGAAGTCTTCTTACTGAATGACGGTTCCTTTAAGTTACGTCATCTAAGATGGCGTCCCTTAGATTCCGATTGGCTGATAGAATTCTATCAGCCAATCAGAATTAAGGTAGAAAAAATCCTATTGGCTGATGCAATAAGCCAATAGGATTGAAGTTCAATCCTATTGGCTGATCCAATCAGCCAATAGGATTGATCTCGCATTCTATTGACTGTTCCATTCAGGGGACAGAGGGCATCCCTGCCGGGTGCCATTGGAAATCGAAAATGGAGCGGTTTGGAAGCCTAAACCTCTAACCATAGCCATCGGCATGGAGTAAAGGGCTTGGATGGCATGACAGGTGGCATGAGGAAATTTAAAGGCTCTACGCGTTTCCCAGAGATAAACCCATCTAACTCGATCAAAGGCCTTCTCGGCATCCAAAGAGATAACCGAGAAAGGCTTATTCATTCTTGTTGATTCACATATAACATTAATAAGATGCCTAGTGTTATCTGGACCCTCCCGATTGTGTATAAATCCCACCTGATCTGGGTTGATTAAGCTAGGAAGAAGTTTGCAGATGCAGTTGGCCAGCAATTTGGAATAAATTTTGATATCCACATTGATCAGAGAGATCGGTCTGTAGTTAGAACACAATGAGGGGTCTTTGTTTGGTTTAGGGATCGTGACAATGATAGCTTCCAGGAACTCTTTTCTAAACACTATCCAGGTGACAAGTTCTCCAAATGTCCCTGGTGTCTCAAAGTTAGTCTCCCAACCTTGTAGAGGGAGTGCGTCTAAGTGAGGGGAGGCAAAGATAACCTTTAGTGTTAGCTGAAGATCAGGGAGGTAGAGCATGAGGTCGAAGAGAGTCTTGAATCTGCTGCTGGGTTTTCATCCCCTTGGGTCTTTGATCTTTGACAGACCATTCAGGGGCAGTGACCCTCAGTTTCGAGTGATAGGAGGGAGGGTCTCTTGCAGCATCAGTCGAGAGTCCCCACTGTGTGAGAAGGGTGGTCCCCTGGGATAGAGAGGACACCATATGTGTTTGGTTATCTTTTGTTATTATCAGTTTGGTTGGGTAGCCCCACCTGTATTTGATGCCTGCCCGTCGGAGTATTAGTGTGATCAGTTGGAAGTACCTTCTGTGCTGCAAAGTATGTGCTGAGAGGCCGGGTAGTAGCTGAATGTCTTTGAACTTATCTGAAATCTGTGGCTTGCGAAAGGCAGCCTGCATAAGTCTGTCCTTGTACAAAAAGCTATGGAAGCAGACAATGACGTCCCTTGGTTTCTCCTGCGATACTGATCTCGGATGCAGGGCTCTATACACCCTCTTCATGGTGGTAGTCATGTCCTCTGTAGGACCAAGTAGGTCAATAAAAAGGTCTTAAGTACTTCTGGAGATCAGAAGGTTGAACTTCCTCCGGAATCCCTCTAAACCTGACATTGTTTCTGCGAGCATGGTCTTCCACGTCAGCGAGCTTGTATTCCAGCTGGCTTATCTGTTCAGCTAGGGTTTCCGAATATGCGAGGAGATTTGTCTGGTCAGTGGCAATGTCATCCTGTTTCCTTTCAAGGGAATCAACTCTCTCTCCTATTTCCAAAATGTCCTTTCGAAGTTCGGCATTACTTCTCTGAATTTCCTTAGTTATGGAATGGTTTGACGTGCAAGCATTTTTTTAAAGGGACAGTCTACCATAGAATTGTTATTGTTTTAAAAGATAGATAATCCCTTTATTACCCATTCCCCAGTTTTGCGTAACCAACACAGTTATATTAATATAATTTTTATCTCTGTGATTATCTTGTAGCTAGGAACCTTCTTCCAGCCCCCTGATCACATGACTGTGACTGTTTATTATCTATTGTCTTAAATTTAGCATTGTTTTGCTAAATCTTAAATAACTTTCTGTGCCTGAACACAGTGTTATCTATATGGCTCACGTGTACTTTCTGTCTCTTTGTGTTGAAAAGAGATTTAAAAAGCATGTGATAAGAGGCAGCCCTCAAAGGCTTAGACATTAGCATATGAGCCTACCTATGTTTAGTTTAAAGTAAGAATACCAAGAGAAAAAAGCAAATTTGATGATAAAAGTAAATTGGAAAGTTGATTAAAATTAAAACTCCTATCTGAATAATGAAAGCTTAATTTATACTAGACTGTCCCTCTAAGGGTTGCTTCCTTAATAAAATGTTGGGACTGGGCAGATGGTCTGAGTGACTCTGAATCAATGGGGAATGGCTCCTTCAGACCATTATAGGAATCCTCTATTTGCTCCTTAGAAGGCTGTGTAAAATTATCCAAAACAGTTTTTTTTTTAACAGCTCCAGGAGTTTTCAGATGTTTCCTGGAAGTATGGGGCATTTTCAAATGATGGGTGGCTGGCGTATACTGATCAGCTAGCCTAGGGCTTAAAAGTATGGATAAGGCACAGGTACCCCTCTGGTCGACAAGAAGAGAAAAAAGGATAAGTTCACAAATAAACCTACATTTATGTACAGAGCAGGGCGGGTGGTCTCTCCTGACCCCTACCCCTCCATGTCGGTACTCATTGGACAAATATGCCCTCTTCAAGACTTAATATCTGTCAGGGGATACCTAAACAGGAGGGGGAGAGGGCCAACAAGACACCACAGATAAGACCTCAAAACAATGTCAGTAGGGCGTACCTGCTTATATTACAAAGATCAAAGGCCGAAGGTCCCCTCTCGACCCGGGGAGTAGGGGATATGACCCGAAGGAAGGGAAAATGGAAAGTGGAAATGACCAACCCAGACTAGCTGGGCCCGGAAAGGGAGAGTCTTGAGGGATCACACTTATTACAATGCACAAATAGAGAATATACAACTGTAAGCACAACAGTACCAAGGTATATGAGGACCAGCTTATGGCAGTATTATAGTAATCTAGGTACCCTGTGAAAGCAAGGTGTTAGGTTGGGCATAAAAATAACCTTATACTTTGGACTGACGACCTAAGGACAACAAGGCTGTCTCAGTAGCAATAGCCAGGCAAGCTGAGTATTTTATGGGGAAAATATTGTGCCTAAGAGTCCTAATTAACCTCGGGAGTGAACTGGAAGAGACTATATTATTGGTAAGGGTAGTGTCAGGGTTTTTTCCCTGTTGTGTTTGCCATGTGCTGCTGGCAGCCATTTTACTCACCTCTCTTCCTGACTATGATGCATTGTGGGGGATGCTGCTCACTTCCTGCACTTCCTTTTATGGCCAGACTGGGGTGCATCATCCATGTGAGACAGGATGCAGTCTCAGAATTGTGATGTCATCACTTATTTAAAGGGCCTCTGTTCAGTATGCTTTGCCTTTGCGTTGTCTCAGACCTGTTTGTGAGAGTTCCCGTGTATTACCTGGCTGCCTGACGTCCTTCCTGGTTCCTGATCCCTGGCTTGTTCCTGACTCTGCTGTTTTCCTTGTTCTATTCGCTTTGGCTCCTGACTCGGCTCGTCTGACTACCAGCTCTGGTTTTGACTCCTGGCTTGTTATTTTATTTGTGGACTTTTTATTATTTTTTGCTATTAATAAAGGTGTGATTATTTTTGCACTTCTCGTCTCAGTCGGATTCCTAGCACCCTGACATTACGCAAAGGCCACGAATCCTGATGGTGCTAATAATCCACCTTTACCTGCCATCATTTCCAGGATGGATGAACAGGATCACCGCTTAGATCAATTTGCACTAGCCCTGCAAACCCTGCTGACTCGCACTGCACATTTGGACCAAAGTGTTCCGCAAGTTATGGCTGCTCCTGTTTCCGCTGCTGCACCTATGCCTACCAGGAGCATGTCTGGTTCTGCACCTCTACCTCAGCGATATGGAGGCGATCCTATTCAGTGCAGAGGGTTTTTTAACCAGGTGGGCATTTACTTTGAGATGTTACCTCAGGTGTTTCCCTCTGACAGAGCTAAGGTGGGATTTCTCATCTCGTTACTCTGACACAGCTCTTGCCTGGGCTAATCCCTTGTGGGAGACTAATAAACCTGTGATTTCAAATTACCCTGAATTTGTGGCCTCCTTTCGAAGGGTATTTGATGTTCCGGCTCGCTCCTCCTCTGCTGCTAAACGACTCATGTCCATTCAGCAAGGTACAAGATCTGTTTCTCAGTATGCTATTGAGTTCTGTACACTTGCCACAGAGGTTGGAACAATGAAGCCCTTGTTGCTGTCTTCTTTCATGGGCTCTCTGATGCGATTAAAGATGAAGTTACTGCCAGAGATTTACCAGAGGATCTTGAGGCATTGGTGTCTTTTTTTATCCTAATTGACATCAGACTCAGAGAGAGGCCCTCTTTCAAGGAGCGCTTGCGGAAGCCTCCTCTTCCGTTGTCTCCTACTTGTTCGTTCCCACCCATGCCTCCCTCTCCTCCCATGCCTCCTGATCCTGAGTCACCAGGTACTGCTGAGCCGATGCAGCTGGGATTCACGCGTCTCTCCACGGCGGAGAGGGCCTTTAGGAGGATGGAGGGGCTCTGCCTCTATTGTGGGTTACAGGGTCTCCTTTTGAAGTCTTGTCCTACACGGCCGGGAAATGCTCACACCTAAGGTCCTGTCTGGGGCAGACCTTGGGTGGTTTATCCTTGTCCCCGGAACCGCTTAAGGAGAAACCTTTGGTCACGGTTGTCCTTTCCTGGGTGGACTCCTCCATAGTCACTCAGGCTCTTGTTGACTCCGGTGCTGCGGGCTATTTCATTGACAGTGCTTTTGTATCAAAGCACTCCATTTATGTTTTGCCTCGGTCCATTCCGCTTGCTATTGAGGCCATTGATGGCAGGCCCCTTCAGCCCGCACTCGTTACTCACGAAACTGCTCCGTTGTCCATGTCTGTTGGGGCTCTCCATTTTGAAACCCTCCAGTTCCAGGTGATAAACTCTCCGCATTTTCCATTTTTTCTGGGTTATCCCTGGCTCCAAAAGCACAATCCCAGTCTCGACTGGCGCAGTTCTGAAATTTTGTCGTGGTCCACGCAATGTATTTCCACTTGTCTTCTGAAACCAGTTAAAGTCTTGTGCATTTCTTCGGTATCTCAATTGCCAGAGGAGTACTGAGAATTCCTAGACGTGTTTGACAAGGTGCATGCCAGTACGTTGCCTCCTCACCGGTCTTACGATTGTGCAATAGACCTGCAACCCAGAGCCATTCCTCCTCGGGGCCGGGTGTACCCTCTGTCTGTTGCAGAGAATTGTTCTATGGAGGAGTATGTTGCCAATGCTCTGTTGCGGGGGATCATCCGCAAATCCTGCTCTCCTGCAGGGGCTGGCTTCTTCTTTGTGAAGAAAAAGGGTGGCGAGTTAAGACCATGTATTGATTATAGGGGTCTTAATCGTCTTACCATTAAGAATGCTTACCCTATTCCGCTTATTACGGAACTCTTTGACCGCCTCAAGGGAGCTACAGTCTTTACTAAACTTGATTTGAGAGGAGCGTACAATCTCGTTAGGATTAAGGAGGGCCACGAATGGAAAACAGCATTTAACACCAAGAGCAGGCATTATGAGTATCTTGTAATGCCCTTTGGCCTATGTAATGCTCCTGCTGTTTTTCAGGAATTTATTAATGATGTCCTACGAGATATGTTGCAACAGTGTGTTGTAGTGAACTTAGACGACATCCTCATACACTCACCCACACTTGAGGCTCATCGTTCTGAAGTTACACGGGTTCTTCAGAGACTACGTGAGAATGGTCTGTTTTGTAAACTCGAGAAATGTGAGTTCCACCAGACTCAAGTAACCTTCCTAGGTTATGTTATCTCCGTTGCAGGGTTCTCCATGGATCCTGACAAGTTATCTGCAGTTCTGCAGTGGCCTCGCCCAGTTGGTCTTCGGTCTATTCAACTTTTTTGTGGTTCGCCAATTACTATAGAAAGTTTATTAAAAACTTTTCTTCTTTGGTCAAACCTATCACAGACATGACCCGTATAGCGAATGATCCACTCCATTGGTCACCTACTGCCATTAAAGCCTTTGATAGTCTTAAGACTGCCTTTGCTGCCGCTCCAGTTCTGGCTTATCCTAACCCTGTCCTGTCTTTCATTCTTGAGGCCTATGCGTCTGAGACTGGAGTAGGTGCCCTCTTGTTTCAACGTCCCACACCTGACGGTTCCTTGCATCCGTGTGGTTTCTTCTCTAAGAAATTGTCTCCAACGGAGTGCAATTATGAAACTGGTGACAGGGAATTACTGGCTATAATTTTGGCACTTAAGGAATGGAGGCATCTTCTCGAGGGTACTAGCGTGCCAGTGCTCATTCTTACTGACTACAAGAATTTAACTTATCTATCTGAAGCAAAACGTTTGTCACCCCGACAGGCCAGATGGGCGCTATTTTTGTCTCGGTTTAATTATGTGGTCTCCTACCTGCCTGGTAGTAAGAATGTTAGGGCTGATGCCCTCTCTCGACAATTTTCGCCTCTGTCCAAGGAGGAGTACCTACTCCTGTTATACCTCCTGACCATATTTTAGCTACCATACATAATAATTTGACTTCTCCCTTGGGGGAGGAGATCCTGGCTGCACAAACCAATGCACCTCCTGAGAAACCTAGTGGTAAGTGTTTTGTTCCTGAGAATCTTTGAACTAAACTTTTGCACACTTACCACTATCCTAAAGCTGCAGGTCACCAAGGCAAGAACCAAATGATTTGGTCTGTCACTCGACAATTCTGGTGGCCAGGTCTTCGTTCTGTGCACAGAATAAGACTCCTCGACGTCTTCCTGTGGGTCTTCTTCAACCTATTGCTAATGGTGAGCATCCTTGGACACATCTTTCCATGGACTTCATTGTCGAGCTCCCTGTTTCCAATGGCAGTACTGTTATCCTTATGGTGGTTGACCGTTTTTCTAAAATGTCACATTGCATTCCCTTGATGAAGCTGCC
This sequence comes from Bombina bombina, assembly GCF_027579735.1. Lineage (NCBI taxonomy): Eukaryota > Metazoa > Chordata > Amphibia > Anura > Bombinatoridae > Bombina > Bombina bombina. Next base: position 102,311,388 of record NC_069509.1, read on the forward strand.
TACCACTCAGGAGCTTGCTTCAATTTTTGCCCGGGAGGTCTTCCGTTTACATGGGTTACCCAAGGAGATAGTGTCGGATTGGGGTAGCCAGTTTGTCATCAGATTTTGGCGTTCCTTTTGTGCTCAAATGGGGATCCAGCTTTCCTTCTCCTCGGCATATCACCCTCAATCCAATGGGGCTGCGGAATGGTCTAATCAAGCTCTGGAACAGTTCCTCCATTGCTATGTCTCAGATCACCACAATAATTGGTTTGAACTGTTACCTTGGGCAGAGTTTGCTCGTAATAGTGCTATTAATGCTTCCTCAAAGTTATCCCCGTTCATGGCAAATTATAGGTTTCAACCATCCTTGTTGCCCGATTCATTCATGTCTCAGGGTATTCCAGCTTTGGAGGAGCATCTCCGGCAACTCAGTTCCATGTGGGTGCAGATTCAGGATAGCCTTCATCGTTCTATGCAGCGCCAAAAGTTCCAGGCTGATCGTAGGCGTCTGCCCAAACCTTCCTACCAGGTTGGTGAGAGAGTTTGGCTGTCCTCCCGCAACTTGAACCTTCATGTGCCTTCCAATAAATTGGCTCCCCGTTATGTTGGTCCTTTTCGAATACTCCCGACGGGTTAATCCTGTGGCGTACGCTGTTGACCTTCCTCCTGCTATGCGCATCTCCAATGTTTTTCATGTCTCCCTCTTGAAACCATTGGTTTGTAATCGGTTTAAGACTGTGTTGCCTCATCCCCGTCCTATCTTTGTTGACAACCATGAGGAGTATGAGGTCATCAGCATTATTGACTCTCGTATGTCCTGGGGCCGTGTACAGTATTTGGTCCACTGGAGGGGCTACGGTCCGGAGGAGCGTTCTTGGGTTCTCTCCTCTGATGGTCATTCTCCCACCCTCCTCCGTGCCTTCCATGCCCGTTTCCCCAATAAGCCTTTTGTCCTCCCGCGGGGGAGGGGTCATTGAGGGGAGGGTACTGTCAGGGTTTTTTCCCTGTTGTGTTTGCCATGTGCTGCTGGCAGCCATTTTACTCACCTCTCTTCCTGACTATGGTGCATTGTGGGGGATGCTGCTCACTTCCTGCACTTCCTTTTATGGCCAGACTGGTGTGCATCATCCATGTGAGACAGGATGCAGTCTCAGAATTGTGATGTCATCACTTATTATTTAAAGGGCCTCTGTTCAGTATGCTTTGCCTTTGCATTGTCTCAGACCTGTTTGTGAGAGTTCCTGTGTATTGCCTGGCTGCCTGACGTTCTGATCCCTGGCTTGTTCCTTACTCTGCTGTTTTCCTTGTTTCTGATTCCGGCTCGTCTGACTATTCGCTTTGGCTCCTGACTCGACTCGTCTGACTACCAGCTCTGGTTTTGACTCCTGGCTTGTTATTTGACTTGTGGACTTTTTATTATTTTTTGCTATTAATAAAGGGGTGATTATTTTTGCACTTCTCGTCTCAGTCTGATTCCTTTCACCCTGACAGGTAGATCCTTCAGCCCTATGGGAGGTCCTGTGGAGTTCTCAGGAGGTGCAGTATATTGCAGGCCTGGGCAAAGCTTTGGCGGGAGAGCTAATATATATATATAGAAAGCTGGGGGAGGGGAGGGAGGCCCGAATTTATAACTCTCTGGGAATAAAGGGTATGCCTAAATTCTGGTTCAAAGGTGTGCAATTTGAGTAGTCTCCCTGCACAAAATGAGGCTAATGTAATAAGAAAGGGGCACAGAGGCCAGTGACATATGTTAAGGACAGGATCTCTGTAAAACAAAGGTTCAAGTTAAATCAATGACACTACACTATGAGTGTAAAATTCAGAGACACTTGAGCTGGCACAGTAGCCTTAGAGAAAAAAAATAAAAAAAAAATATGTATATAATATTTTTGTCCCAGTAGTGTTAATTATCTGTAGGCCTATGTCAGCACTGTAGCGAAGCAGCCAACACTGTATATTGATCTGGGCTAAGGGCTTATGCCTATTTCGGTTGGTCACAGTTAAGCTAGTGGTGACAGGTAGATATTGTCAAAGAGATTATTTAAACTTGTAGCTCCTGTTAGTGTCACTTCAAAGTTCAACAGAAAAAGCTGCTCCTATATATGATATTTAGGCCCAGATAACCACTTATAAAGAACTAGTCCTAAAGCCCGTTCACACGGGCCATTTTTTGCAGTACAGCAGTCTCACCCCTTGCTCTCTCTCTCCCCCCCTCTCTTTTGTGCTCTCTCCCCCTCTCTTTTGTGCTCTCTCTCGCTCCACCTCTCTTTTGCTCTCTCTCTCACTCCTCTTTTGTTCTCTCTCTCCCCCCTCTCTTTTGCTCTCTCTCCCCCCTCTCTTTTGCGCTCTCTCCAACTCTCTTTTGCTCTCTCTCCCACTCTCTTTTATGCTCTCTCTCCCCCCTCTCTTTTATGCTCTCTCTCCCCTCTCTCTTTTGTGTTCTCTCTTTTGCGCTCTCTCTCTCCCCCTTCTTTTGCGCTCTTTCTCCCCTCTTTTGCTTGCTCTCTCTCCCCCTCTCTTTTGCGCTCTATCTCTCCCCTCTCTTTTGCACTCTCTCTCTACCCCTCTCTTTTGCGCTCTCCCCCCCCCTCTTTTGCTCTGTCTCTCTCTCCTTTTTTTTTTGCTCTTTCTCTCCATCCCTTTCTTTTGCTCTTTCTCTCTATCCCTCTCTTTTGCTCTCTCTCCCCCCCTCTCTTTTGCTCTCTCTCTCCCCCCTCTCTTTTGCTCTGTCTCTCTCCCCTCTCTTTTGTTCTCTCTCTCCATCCCTCTCTTTTGCTCTCTCTCTCCCCCTCTCTATTGCTCTCTCCCCCCCTCTGTTTTGCTCTCTCTCTCTCTCCCCCCTCTCTTTTGCTCTGTCTCTCTAAATTCCTCTCTTTTGCTCTCTCCATTCCTCTCTTTTGCTCTCTCCCCCCTCTCTTTTTCTCTCTCTCCCCCCCTCTCTATTGCTCTCTCCCCCCTCTCTTTTTATCTCTCTTCCCTCTATTTTGCTCTTTCCCCTCTATTTTGCTCTCTCTCCCCCTCTCTTCTGCTCTTCCACCTCTCTTTAGCTCTTTCTTATCTCTTTTTGTCTCTCCCCCTCTCTTTCTATTTCTCTTCTCTCGCCGACCACACCCACGCTCCCATCCGGCCATGCCCACTTTCGCCGCAACAGCATGTCAGGTAAGGCCAGGTGTGTTTGTCCTCATGCTGTCTCTACTGCACATTACAGCTTCAGACAAACACACTTGGCCTTTTATATAATAGGATATGGGGCCCAATATTGTGGGTTCTGGTGAGGCAGTAGGGTGCTACTGAAGTGTAGCGATCAAAGTCTCCTTCTACTAGTAGCGTGAGGTGTAAATTATGAGCTCAGAGTTTGCTCCTGTTATCGTGAGTGTGTGGATGTGAGGCCTTTACCTTATTTTTCAGAGCCACGTGGGCTGTTGTCTCCAAAGGCTGCTTCATCCACAGCTCACAGGTTGCAGCAGAACATCCCGGATCTGACTCCCGGGTCAGATGAAACCCAAGTAGGAAGGTAGGTATATCTAAATAGGGCAACTTAGCTACAAGCTGTCGGTAATCTTCCCATGTGGAGGGAAAGAGAAGGCGCAAGATGGCGGTTCCCCGCACCACACCAAAGTTCACCATGTGTCCCCTGAAGTGTACAGGGATTTTCCATGCTCCAGGATTCTTGCTCAGGCCCCTCCTAAGGTACTTCCTCTGCCGGTTACTTGTTCCAATCCCTTCACCTGCAACTAGGCCTCAGATGTCGCCTCCTCGAAGCTAGACCAATGGCGTGGGAGTTGTAGTGGCTCTCTGTTCCCCTGTGCGGCCAGTATCACACTCAAAGATTTTGCCGATCCTCCGGAGTGGAGCCCCAACCCTCTGGAGTAGGGGTGTAGTATTGCAGGGGTATCTATCGGCTGGCCGCAGGGCCCGGGAGTCGCTTCTTCAGCCCTCTCTGTTTTGTCACTGACCTCTGTAAGTTTCTTAGGGGGAAACGTTATGTGGATCCACCACCACTCCACCGCTCCGGCTGATTGGAACAGCCAATAGAATGCAAGCTCAATCCTATTGGCTGATTGCATCAGCCAATAGGATTTTTTCTACCTTAATTCCGATTGGCTGATAGAATTCTATCAGCCAATCGGAATTCAAGGGATGCCATCTTGGATGACGTCATTTAAAGGACCAGTCATTCAGTCGTCGGATCAAGAACGAAGAGGATGCTCCGCGTCGGATGTCTTGAAGATGGACCCGCTCCGCGCCGGAAGGATGAAGATAGAAGATACCATCTGGATGAAGACTTCTGCCCGTCTGGAGGACCTCTTCTGCCCGGCTTCGATGAAGACTTATGCCCGTCTGGAGGACCACTTCACCCAGCTTCGTTGAGGACTTCGGTCCGGTTGGGTGAAGACGTCTCAAGGTAGGGTGATCTTCAAGGGGTTAGTGTTAGGTTTTATTAAGGGGGGATTGGGCTTTTTGTATAGGGTAGGGATTTTTTATTATTTTGGGGGGCTTTTTTATTTTATTAGGGGGATTAGATTAGGTGTAATCAGTTTAAATTTTTTTAATTATTTTATTATTTTCTTTAATTTAGTGTTTATTTTTTTTGTACTTTAGTTTATTTTTTAAATTGTAATTAATTTAATTTAATTGTAGTTAATGTAGATAAATTATTTAATTATATTGTAGTGTTAGGTGTAATTGTAACTTAGGTTAGGTTTTATTTTACAGGTATATTTGTATTTATTTTAACTAGGAAGTTATTAAATAGTTAATAACTATTTAATAACTATTCTACCTAGTTAAAATAAATACAAAGTTGCCTGTAAAATAAAAATAAACCCTAAGCTAGCTACAATGTAATTATTAGTTATATTGTAGCTAGCTTAGCGTTTATTTTATAGGTAAGTATTTAGTTTTAAATAGGAATAATTTATTTAATTGTAGTTATTTTATTTATATTTATTTAAATAATATTTAAGTTAGGGGGTGTTAGGGTTAGACTTAGATGTAGGGGTTAATAAATTTAATATAGTGGCGGCGGCGTTGGGGGCGGCAGATTTGGGGTTAATAAATGTAGGTAGGTGTCGGCGATGTTAGGGACGGCAGATTAGGGGTTAATAATATTTAAGTAGTGTTTGGGAGGCGGGAGTGCGGCGGTTTAGGGGTTAATACATTTATTGAAGTGGCGGCTATGTCCGGTTAGGCAGATTAGGGGTTAAAATTTTTAATATAGTGTTTGCAATGTGGGGGGGGCCTCGGTTTAGGAGTTAATAGGTAGTTTATGGGTGTTAGTGTACTTTTTAGCACTTTAGTTAAGAGTTTTATGATACGGCGCTAGCCCATAAAACTCTTAACTACTGACTTTTAAATGCGGTACCAGTCTTGACAGGAGTGGCTGTACCGCTCACTTTTTCCAAGACTCGTAATACCGGCGTTAGGAAAATCAGGTGTTGTACATGACCACACAGTCTTTCAAGAGCTAGATCACGTAACACTCACACACCCAAACACAGACTTTAAGGAGCAGATCATAGTATGCACAAAAACATACATCTCACACAATTTTAAAGGAACAACACATAAACCTACACAGCCTTAAAGGGATTGAGGCAGCTCATTTTAGATGCGCAGCATCCCACACTCAGAGCCTGATGATCTAAAGCTCTCTGCTCTGGCAAGATTATCTAAGAAATCTTGTGAGTACTGCAAGGTCCCACAAATTATTTTATAAAGGCAAATTTTAGCTTGAGAGCTGTATCTGTCTAGGCAGGTGAAGTAAAGATACCTACATAATGCTAAAAAAAAAATACAGATTTCTCTCAGTGCCAGCAAGATTGTCATCATTGGGTCAATGGTTTTAAAGGAACAGCTCATAGCACACAAATACACACAGCCTTAAAGGGCCTACTCTTGGTATACACACATACACACTTACAGGGACAGCTCACAGCTGTGTGTGAATGCCATACACTGTGTATAGATTTCTTGAGCGATCTCTTTAGGGGGACAGTCAAGTCAAAATTAAACTTTTATGATTCAGATAGGGCATGCAATTTTTTTTAATTTTTTTTTTAACTTTTATTTATAACCAACAATGTATACCATTATACCAGTTGCATGTTATTGTGCCATGCAGGGCATAGTATTATAACTTACAGTGTTCAGAGGAGTAAGTAACAGACATGTTTAAACTATGCTAGTACAGTATCTTCTTCAAGTGCTACTATGAGTTCGGTAACTATTACCTATAGAATATATGTACACATTGTTGGGGTTTTAATATATTAAACATAGCAAAACTTAACATCAACAAACAAAAACAAACTGGAACTAGTACATTCTCCTTTTAGAATAAGAGTCACCCTGTAAAGTAAATATGGAGATACCCACCCATTTAGGAAGTTTGCAGTGGATTTTAATACTTTGGGAGTGTTAAATGGGTTGAGTTATAATATGAGTTAGAAAGTAAAGTCTGGACTAATCTATCAAGTAGATAATATTAGTTCTACAGGGCATCGGATCTCTTGGATATCCTATGCCTGTTGTTCAAGAAGCCTGCGTAGTACCATTAAATCTCTATAAAAGACATAAAGAGTAACCATTATGTGATTTCTACAATGAGTACTAGGGGATATTTTCAAGCCTCTTATGTGAATATTGCAGGAGAGGTCTTCTTTGGTGTTCATAGATCAAGCCAATAGGATTGTTATCTAGATTAATGTAGGGAACATTTGTTATATAATTGCATAAGTATTGGCTGCTGGGGTGATTTTAGAGGGATGCACAAGCATTAAAGTATGCCATACTGTTATAGTGGGTTAAACATGAATATGCATTTAGTCAGTATCAAAAGGGCATCACTAAGATATTTCTAGTACAGAAAATTACACAAAGAACATTACCCATGTTGCAATATGTTTCTAGGTGGGGTTGTTACTGGTAACTTGATCTTATAAGGATGAGAGAGTGTGACAACATTTCCTGAGCTGATACAATATGGTCTTTAGTAGAATGAGGTGTGGATTCAGAAAAGAAAAAAAAATGTTTTAAAGGGGTGAGGTGAGTCATATAAAAGTACTGTGCATATACGTTTATTCTTATAATGTGCAAAATTTAGCTATATGTGGGGGTATTACAGTATGTTTTTTTGCCCTATATGTGAACAGTGTGATAGACCAAAACATTCCACTACAATAAGGAGAGTAAGTACTAGTAAAATCAAATCAAAATCAAATACAATCAAATCTTAAAACAGTAAAAAACACACAAACAAAAAAAACAGACAAACAAAACATAGCTATGACTAGACCCATTGTCTGGGGAATCACTGAACTATGAACAATCTTTCTAAAAATGTTGCTTACACTGAAGTACGATACCAAGTTCTGTAACAGAAACAAAGTAAGAAAAAGAAAGTAGATACATAGAAAGTTTTTATGCTAGTGTCAGGATGAGCATATTCCTAAAATAAGGGCTAGATTTATCAAAGCCATTCTCCTCTAATATCGTCCAAAATTACGCATACAAACGGATCCTCATATTTATCAAAGCACTCTGCGCCTATAATTGCGCAAATCTGAAAGAAACTTCTTCGCACTCCACTTGCATTCACCTAGGCGCACAGGCGCGCTCCCGAGTGCACCAATATACATTAGTAATAGGCGTAATTTAACAGCCCGACCTACAAATACGCCCAGTTGCTTATTCATCATTGCTTTGCGCCGATAATTCCGGCTGTAATTGCGCGTTGTATATTTCGCCATACAGACTGAGTCGAACACCATTATAATACATGCTTTTACATCTTGTGCTGCAGTCCTTTACTCTTTTAACTAAATTTTCAAAAGTTCAGCGCAAAGAAGATACTGTTATTCCCAGTAATTTGCGCTTCCACAGGCGCATATGGTACCAAACGTTTTATATATATGTATCGATATATTTATATATTTTATTTTTGTGTCAACATATGGCACAAACAGCACAGAAACATTATATAATATAAATATTAGCTAAATAGTTACCTAAAAAACATTTTTTTAATAATCAAAACATGGCGGCGCAAATATTTATAGGGATGTACTGTGACAAATAGGGAGTAAATGCTTTTTTCCGATAGGCGCAATTTATCATTATTACGCCCCAGCTCGCCTGCACAAAGTTACGTCTATTTTTTTTATAAATTTAGGCGCACATGTGCGCCTCTCCGGAGGCGAGCTGGGGCGCAGTTACAGGCGAAGAACATACAGAGTTCGCCTAGCCTTTGATAAATCTAGCCCTAAGTTGCTGCTAGAGATCGTATCACTTTACTAAAGAAAATGGACTTTCACTTTGTATTGAGATGCAATACTACAGTAACCACTAGAGGTCTTCGTGGATTAACGATCTGTTCATATTGGACTGTAGAAACCCGTGTTTTCTTTTCTTTCCAGTTATATATGACAAAATAAACATTTTTGACATGTAAATGCAAAATAAACACCAAAAACAGATTCCCCAAGTTTTCCAGGAGTTATTGTACATCAATTTTTAAATATGCTGGCAGATGAGACAAGGTAAAGTTTTATTTATATTTGCAGCCTTCATATTAACTTTATAATATGCCCTTTATAGCTATAGTAATAGTGTCAGTTGTCAGAGTATGGACACTGGTATCTGTTTTATACAGCACACCACACTGCCAGTTAGTTAGCAATAGATGCGTTCAACCTATTCCCTTCTTCTTCTGCCTAAAAGCAAAAGAAGCAGGCTTCAGGTTCCAAAGCAAGATTAAAGTGGATACAGGAAGATGGCTGCCATCATGTCGACCGCTATGTTCAGCTATGTCTCCCCAATCTCCATATAGCTGATCTGTTGCCAAAAATACAGTGTAGGTGGCTGGAGTTGAAGCGAGAGCCTATCAAACAGAGCAGTCCTCACTGCTCCCGGTATCTGGTGGGAGGTCAGCTGTTCCCTCAATGCTCGAGATAAGGTCCGATTATCTATAGCAGGTTTTAGGGGTAATGCATTATAAGTGTTGGGAGCATAGGTTTTCATCAGGTTTAGAGGTTCTCCCACTGAAGCAGGTAGTAGCCCCTCAGACGTGGCTTTGCTCTGTACAGATAGCGACCTACTTGCAGCCGGTGTGTCTGCCCAGGGCGAATCCAGGCTCCATGATGTCTGGTACATGCATGGCGTTATCCATAATTGGTGCAGCAAGGTCTGTACATCTTGTTCCAATTTATTAAATGTTGGCAAGATCTGAGCTGATAGTGCAGAAATAATATTCTGGGTCCAGTCGTTAGTCTCTAGGATGGGCTTGTTCATGATGCCTTTGAAGGTGAGCTCTATGCCACGTTGTTGGCCTTACGTCTCACTGTGTACCTTCTGGTATTAACCAACTGTATTTGCTTCTCGATGGCCAAGAGGTGCCTTTCCTGATCCCACGGAGCTCCCGAACAGCTATACTGTTAAGGGAAAAAGGGATGGCACTAGGGATGAACACAATCTGCTATAAAATGTCAAGATTTTACAGAGAACGACGAAAGTTTGTGGCCATCTTGGATCGCGCCCACCCGGAAGTCCAGGGCATGCAATTTTAAACAACTTTCCAGTTTACTTTTATCATCAAATTTTCTTTGTTTCTTTAGTATTCTTTGTTGAAAGATAAACCTACGTAGGCTCATATGCTAATTTTTAAACCTTTGAAGGCCGCCTCTTATCGAACTGCATTTTGACAGTTTTTCACAGCTAGGCAGCACTAGTTTATGTGCCATATAGATAACATTGTGCTTGCTCCTGTGGAGTTACCTATGAGTCTGCACTGATTAGCTAACATGCACGTCTGTCAAAAGAACTGAGATAAGGGGACAGTCTACAGAAGCTTAGATACAAGGAAATCACAGAGGTTAAAAGTGTATTAATATAACAGTGTTGGTTATGCAAAACTGGGGAATATAATAAAGTGATATATATTTTTAAACAATAAAAATTCTGGAGTATACTGTCCATTTAAAGGGACATTAAAGTTATAATACATTTTCAAGATTCAGATAGACTATACAGTTTTAAGAAACCTTCTATTGCCAAAGTTTTACACAGTATTTCTATATTCCCACTTTCTGAGGCTCCAGCTCCTACTGGGTATGTGCACAAGCTGATAGGGTATACTTAATACTAGTCTGTGATTGGCTGATGGCTGTCACATGATGCAGTGGGCTGGAAAATTGGAGAAAAAATAAATTTGCCAGAAATAAAATCTACTGCTTATTTTAAATTCGGAGTGTTATTGTATTGTCTTTTTTATTATGCACTTTGTTTATGTAATTTATGTATTTAGTGGTCCTTTAAGGGTGTGTGTACCACAAACCATTCCTTTAAGCCATGTGAGGCTGTGTATGAAAGCTGTGCACTTTTTTTAAGACTGTGTGTGGTCGTGCATGCTGTGGTTTGTCCCTGTAAGACTGTGTTTTTGGTTGTGCTATGGCTTGTCCCTGTAAGGATGTGTGTGTATTGTGTATATGCATCTTAAAAGGGGTGGCATATGGGAACTTCCGGGCAGCGGCCATGATCGGTCGCACCTCTGCTAGCTGCTCCAGCTTTCTACTATAATCTGCACAATACCCTTATCTATAGGAAGCACCTAGAGCAGAAGTTGATATGAGAGCAACCTACAAACGAAAAGCTACCTAATGAGACTACTTTCAACAAGATCGCTGTTAGCTTCAGAGCCCGGAGCTACTTTTACAGTTGTGGCCTCTAACATCAGCCACGTGAACTACCCCCCAGCAGGACGCTGTTTGGCTCTTGTCGTTAGTTTGCACAGTAAGTGCAACCATAATATAGATCAAGGTGACAGCTGCCTACATAAGCTCTCTTAAGATATAACATGGAGGGCATGTCCTTGCTAAACGGCATTAAAACGTTGCTAGCGGAGCACTTTCAAAAAAATGGAGGAACGCCTGAGTACAATCCTACAACCGTACCCAGAGAACAGTGAACTAATCCCCTCTCCCGCTATACGAGATGTGGATCCAGTAGCAGATGATGGCTCAGAAGGGGAGAGCGGGTCTTTTCCATCTCTACCATTCGAATCAGCTAAGCGAGCAGACACAACTACAGCTGCTCCCACGCCAGAGTGTGAGTTTCCGACCCTTGCATCCAGCGTGACATATGGAACCCAGCTATGGCAAGTACAGCATCTAACTAGTGTCCATGAGGAGCCTAGCCTGAATATACCTATGGAACTCGATGACTCTATATGCCGCCTCTACACTTCGCGCCACTATATCTCTGGATGCAGCATGGGACACACACTTCATGTTCCGCACAAGCTCTACATTAAAAGCGAAGCCGGGACTAACAGTTATCCCTTCTCACTCTTTGATGCACACAAACTGCACCACGAGAGGCGGGCTGGGACCATAAGAGACCTGTTAACCCGCAAGAAGATCGGTACTCTCATGTTTCCATTGATTCACAGAATCTGTGTTGGTTGAGAGGAGAGAGTTGATGGTGGTGGAGCGGTACTTGTAGGATCCTGAGGTTACGCTTGTAGACTTTTTCTTTGTGACTTATTGCCCCAAAAGTATAACCACCATAGACTTGCTTAATGAAGCTCCAGGGCTGATCATTCTTTGTAACTGCAAGTAGTATTACATTATTATAGTTAAGTGTGCACACTCAGTGTTTTAAACGTGTTTGTGAATTCCCAACTCTACTACTTTTAAACATAAGAGCTGGGGCCTGTTACGTTTTGCTATTTGCATATTCCAATATAAGAAGTTAGTCTATTAATTTTAATGTTTGCATAAACTTTGACACATAGGTCATAATTACCATATCTTTGTAGCTGGATTGTTAGCTGGGAGATGCAGCATGTTACAGTGCCAGTTTTTTGTAAATCCCTGTTCTTCACAGAGTATTTATTAATACGACATGTACTATGGCTTCTATAACTAAAAGAACATTTCCTTTGGGTGAATAGTAGTATGGTATTTTCACTAGTATGCTCTCTCCTAAAGACACCCCTGGAACAGTTATTCACTATGGCCCAGATTTAGAGTTGGGCGGTAGCCGTCAAAACCAGCGTTAGAGGCTCCTAACGCTGGTTTTTACCGCCCTCTGGTATTTGGAGTCAGTCATTAAAGGGTCTAACGCTCACTTTTCAGCTGCGACTTTTCCATACCGCAGATCCCCTTACGTCATTTGCGTATCCTATCTTTTCAATGGGATCTTTCTAACTCCGGTATTTAGAGTCGTGGCTGAAGTGAGCGTTAGAAATCTAACGACAAAACTCCAGCCGCTGAAAAAAGTCAGTAGTTAAGAGCTTTCTGGGCTAACGCCGGTTTATAAAGCTCTTAACTACTGTGCTCTAAAGTACACTAACACCCATAAACTACCTATGTACCCCTAAACCGAGATCCCCCCACATCGCCGCCACTCGATTAAATTTTTTTAACCCCTAATCTGCCGACCGCCACCTACGTTATACTTATGTACCCCTAATCTGCTGCCCCTAACACCGCCGACCCCTATATTATATTTATTAACCCCTAACCTGCCCCCCACAACGTCGCCGCCAGCTACCTACACTTATTAACCCCTAATCTGCCGACCGCAAAGCGCCGCTACCTACGTTATCCTTATGTACCCCTAATCTGCTGCCCCTAACACCGCCGACCCCTATATTATATTTATTAACCCCTAATCTGCCCCCCTCAACGCCGCCTCCACCTGCCTACACTTATTAACCCCTAATCTGCCTAGCGGACCGCACCGCTACTATAATAAAGTTATTAACTCCTAATCCGCCTCACTCCCGCCTCAATAACCCTATAATAAATAGTATTAACCCCTAATCTGCCCTCCCTAACATCGCCGACACCTAACTTCAATTATTAACCCCTAATCTGCCGACCGAATCTCGCCGCTACTGTAATAAATGGATTAACCCCTAAAGCTAAGTCTAACCCTAACCCTAACACCCCCCTAAGTTAAATATAATTTAAATCTAACGAAATAAATTAACTCTTATTAAATAAATTATTCCTATTTAAAGCTAAATACTTACCTGTAAAATAAACCCTAGTATAGCTACAATATAAATTATAATTATATTATAGCTATTTTAGGATTTATATTTATTTTACAGGTAACTTTGTATTTATTTTAACCAGGTACAATAGCTATTAAATAGTTAAGAACTATTTAATAGCTAAAATAGTTAAAATAATTACAAAATTACCTGTAAAAAAAATCCTAACCTAAGTTACAATTAAACCTAACACTACACTATCAATAAATTAATTAAATAAAATACCTACAATTACCTACAATTAAACCTAACACTACACTATCAATACATTAATTAAACACAATACCTACAAATAACTACAATTAAATAAACTAACTAAAGTACAAAAAATAAAAAAGAACTAAGTTACAAAAAATAAAGAAATATTTACAAACATTAGAAAAATATTACAACAATTTTAAACTAATTACACCTACTCTAAGCCCCCTAATGAAATTACAAAGCCCCCCAAAATAAAAAAAATGCCCTACCCTATTCTAAATTACAAAAGTTCAAAGCTCTTTTACCTTACCAGCCCTGAACAGGGCCCTTTGCGGGGCATGCCCCAAGAAATTCAGCTCTTTTGCCTGTTAAAAAACACATACAATACCCCCCCCCCAACATTACAACCCACCACCCACATACCCCTAATCTAACCCAAACCCCCCTTAAATAAACCTAACGCTAAGCCCCTGAAGATCTTCCTACCTTATCTTCACCTCACCGGGTATCACCGATCGGTCCTGGCTCCAAAATCTTCATCCAACCCAAGCGGGGGCTGGCGATCAATAATCCTGCGGCTGAAGAGGTCCAGAAGAGGCTCCAAGGTCTTCATCCTATCCGGGAAGAAGAGGCGATCCAGACCGGCAACCATCTTGATCCAAGTGGCATCTTCTATCTTCATCCGATGAGGAACGGCTCCATCGTGAAGACCTCCAGCACGGATCAATCTTCTTCTGACGACGTCCAACTGAAGAATGACGGTTCCTTTAAGGGACGTCATCCAAGATGGCATCCCTCGAATTCCGATTGGCTGATAGGATTCTATCAGCCAATCGGAATTAAGGTAGGAAAATTCTGATTGGCTGATGGAATCAGCCAATCAGAATCAAGTTCAATCCAATTGGCTGATCCGATCAGCCAATCAGATTGAGCTCGCATTCTATTGGCTGATCGGAACAGCCAATAGAATGCGAGCTCAATCTGATTGGCTGATCGGATCAGCCAATCGGATTGAACTTGATTCTGATTGGCTGATTCCATCAGCCAATCAGAATTTTCCTACCTTAATTCCGATTGGCTGATAGAATCCTATCAGCCAATCGGAATTCGAGGGACGCCATCTTGGATGACGTCCCTTAAAGGAACTGTCATTCTTCAGTTGGACGTCGTCGGAAGAAGATTGATCCGCGCTGGAGGTCTTCACGATGGAGCCGTTCCTCATCGGATGAAGATAGAAGATGCCGCTTGGATCAAGATGGTTGCCGGTCTGGATCGCCTCTTCTTCCCGGATAGGATGAAGACCTTGGAGCCTCTTCTGGACCTCTTCAGCCGCAGGATTATGGATCGCCAGCCCCCGCTTGGGTTGGATGAAGATTTTGGAGCCAGGACCGATCGGTGATACCCGGTGAGGTGAAGATAAGGTAGGAAGATCTTCAGGGGCTTAGTGTTAGGTTTATTTAAGGGGGGTTTGGGTTAGATTAGGGGTATGTGGGTGGTGGGTTGTAATGTTGGGGGGGGGTATTGTATGTGTTTTTTTACAGGCAAAAGAGCTGAATTTCTTGGGGCATGCCCCGCAAAGGGCCCTGTTCAGGGCTGGTAAGGTAAAAGAGCTTTGAACTTTTGTAATTTAGAATAGGGTAGGGCATTTTTTTATTTTGGGGGGCTTTGTAATTTCATTAGGGGGCTTAGAGTAGGTGTAATTAGTTTAAAATTGTTGTAATATTTTTCTAATGTTTGTAAATATTTTTTTATTTTTTGTAACTTAGTTCTTTTTTATTTTTTGTACTTTAGTTAATTTAATTGTAGTTATTTGAAGGTATTGTATTTAATTAATGTATTGATGGTGTAGTGTTAGGTTTAATTGTAGGTATTTTATTTAATTAATTTATTGATAGTGTAGTGTTGCTGAGAAACGCGTTGCTTGTTTTTATTGTTTTACAAAGTAAAGTATTATTCTTTTTTACAAACACTTGCTATTGTGTATTATTTGGACCTACTCTGGCCCCCTGGATTTTTGCTCATTGCCTCCTGTGAGAACCTTGCCATAGTCTGTTGGGTGACTGTATTGATCCCATCCTGCCTGATTAGCATCAATGGAGATGCTTTACTAAATGTGAGTATATTTTCAAGTATATACAACATCATCTTCTGGTTCCAAACTGTACTAGGCCATATAGGCACCTCTGTGTCTGCTTATCTTTTTATCATAGAAATATACCACTCTATCCAAGAGGTCGGTCTGCTGGGTGACTGTGATTGATCCAAGACTATTTCTGTTGCACTAACTGGAGTGCTTCCAAAATTGTGAGTTTGCATTGGCATCATTAAATCACATCCACTCTGCTGAACAAACAATATTGGGCCATGTGGCACATCTGTCTCTCTTATGTTTTAATTGTAACTTAGGTTAGGATTTATTTTACAGGTAATTTTGTAATTATTTTAACTATTTTAGCTATTAAATAGTTCTTAACTATTTAATAGCTATTGTACCTGGTTAAAATAAATACAATGTTGCCTGTAAAATAAATATTAATCCTAAAATAGCTATAATATAATTATAATTTATATTGTAGCTATATTAGGGTTTATTTTACAGGTAAGTATTTAGCTTTAAATAGGAATAATTTATTTCGTTAGATTTAAATTATATTTAATTTAGGGGGTGTTAGGGTTAAAGTTAGACTTAGCTTTAGGGGTTAATAAATGTATTAGAGTAGCGGTGAGCTCCTGTCGGCAGATTAGGGGTTAATACTTGAAGTTAGGTGTCGGCAATGTTAGGGAGGGCAGATTAGGGGTTAATACTATTTACTATAGGGTTATTGAGGCGGGAGTGAGGCGGATTAGGGGTTAATACATTTATTATAGTAGCGCTCAGGTCCGGGCGGCAGATTAGGGGTTAATAAGTGTAGTTAGGTGGAGGTGACGTTGTGGGGGCAGATTAGGGGTTAATAAATATAATATAGGAGTCGGCGATGTTAGGGCAGCAGATTAGGGGTACATAGGGATAATGTAGGTGGCGGGGGTGTACGGAGCGGCAGATTAGGGGTTAAAAATAATATGCAGTTGTCAGCGATAGCGGGGGCGGCAGATTAGGGGTTAATAAGTGTAAGGTTAGGGGTGTTTAGACTTGGGGTACATGTTAGAGTGTTAGGTGCAGACGTAGGAAGTGTTTCCACATAGAAAACAATGGGGCTGCGTTAGGAGCTGAACGCGGCTTTTTTGCAGGTGTTAGGTTTTTTCAGCTCAAACAGCCCCATTGTTTTCTATGGGTATATCGTGCACGAGCACGTTTTTGAAGCTGGCCGCGTCCGTAAGCACCGCTGGTATCGAGAGTTTAAGTTGCGGTAAATATGCTATACGCTCCTTTTTTGGAGCCTAACGCAGCCCTTCAGAGAACTCTCAATACCAGCAGTATTTAAAAGGTGCGGCCAGAAAAAAGCCAGCGTAGCTAACGCACCCCTTTGGCCGCAGAACTCTAAATCTAGGCGTTAGTTACTCTCTAGTATAAGAGTTTCTTGTGGGGTTTCATTTCTTTGTATGTTTTTTATTTATCTTTTATACATGTTGTTTATGTATTCGTGTATATGGCGTATGATGCTTGTTAACTATTTCACACGCATAGGATCTTTTAGGCGCATTGGCTAAATTATATGCTTACCAGTCTGCTTGTTATTTAGAGCACCCCCTAGAGCATTAACTAATCATCTTTGCTCAATCCTCTAATACATTAATTTTTTTTGTTGGCAAGGAGCTATTTGAGGCCAAAATTAATATTTATTCTCCTTTTCTAAAGTGAAGGCACTGGCAGAGGTGATTGGAGTGACTGGGCTGTCTGCGGCCGGGTCGGTCTGGTATACTCCCTCCCACTGATGCTACATATTTGCTGCTCTTATAGGCAAATGCTCACAAGTTTCATATGGCCCAAATGTCTACCAGATTAGCACGCCAAACAATTAATAGTATCTACACATTTAGTAACCCAGTGACCTATAGTGTAAGTCTCCTAACTCTTATTTGCTGACTCTTCTTCTAACACATGGGAGTCCCACTAATTTTAATTTAAACGACTGAGGTACTATAGTTCTGCAAGCTATAAACTACCAGTAGTGCCCTAATGTTAATTCATGGAAACGATAGTACATGGACATAGCCGTCAAGCTATGTAGATATACCATATATTACCAGGATACTACTTAGAGGGAACCCGCAAAGGCAATAACATTGTTCTCCTACAGTTACTAGGCAGCAGTTGGCGCTTCTATCACCTTTTTCACCTTTTTACCTTTTACAACTATTTCAGCCCTTTTTATAAGTTCTCCCCTACAATATCTCATAAGTTTAATTGAGCCCTGGACTGACCCTTTAAGAAGTTGGGGAGAAACATATTATAAAACAACAGTTCACTACATGGCCTTTAAGAAATAAAAACTAAATAGAAGTTTGACATATGGGATCCAAGAGTGGTCTCTTCCAGTTAGCAGGTTCCTCCTGTAGCTTTGCATTCGCTTTGTCACTAGGAGGTCCATTAGCAGCCTCATTTATCAAATAAGAGGTATACAGTTACGAAAGGCAAGCACTATATCTATACTCCCATGATATGTCATTATTTACTGTTTACTCTAATTTCCTATTGCTTGTAAGTGTATTACCAGTTCATCTATATGTTTTCTTTTTGATGACATGACATGCATGTAAGCCTTTAATTGAACTTCAATAAAAATATAAAAAAAAAGGGGTGGAATATGCATATATGCCACCCCTTTTAAGATGCATGATGTGAGCTGTTCCTTTAAGGATATGAAACCCAGAAATGTTTCTTTTATGATTCAGAAAGAGCACATGATTTAACAACTTTCCAGTTTACTTCTATTATCTAATTTGCTTTGTTTTCTTGCTATCCTTTATTGAAAAGAATACCTATGTAGGCTTAAGAGAAGCAAAATGCTACTGGGAGCTAGCTGCTAATTGGCGGCTGTACATATATGCCTCTTGTCATTTGCTGACCTGATGTGTTCAGCTAGCTCCCAGTAATGCATTGCAGCTTATTCTACAAAGGATACCAGGAGAACAAAACAAATTTGATAATTGAAGTAAATTGTAAAGCTGTTTAAAATTGCATGTTCTATATGAATCATGAAAGAAAAATGTGGGTTTTCATCTCTCTTGAAGACAGTGTGCATGTGGTGTGAGCCCTCCTTTTGAGACTGTGTGCACCATGTGTGTTTGTGTGTAGTGTGATCTGTCCCTTTAAGACTTTATCTGGTGTGCTTTAAGGCTGTGTCTTTGTGTAAGCATAAGGTGAGCTGTCTCTTTAAAGGGACAGTCTAGTCAAAATTAAACTTTCATTATTCAGATAGGACTTGTAATTTTAATCAACTTTCCAATTTACTTTTATAATAAAATTTGCTTCTTTCTCTTGGTATTCTTAGTTGAAACTAAACCTAGGTAGGCTCATATGCTAATTTCTAAGTCCTTGAGGGCTGCCTCTTATCACATGCTTTTAAAATTGCTTTTCACAGCAAGAGACTGAAAGTACATATGGGCCATATAGATAACACTGTGTTAACGCCCGGGGAGTTATTTAAGATTTAGCACAACACAATAGTAAATGCAAGTCAATAGATAATACATACAAAGTCATGTGATCAGGGGGCTGGAAGAAGGTCCTTAGATACAAGGTAATCACAGAGGTAAAAAGTATATTAATATAACAGTGTTGGTTGTGCAAAACTGGGGAATGGGTAATACAATGATTATGTATATTTTAAAACAATAAAATTATATTGTAGACTGACCCTTTAAGGCCTGCCCAGAGGCAGAACTTTTTTTCCCTTTCTGCAATGAAATTTTATAGTCAAAATTTTCTGCAGGTCATTTTCAATTTTCAATTCAATTAAATTTATATTAGGCAGTTACATTAAAGCACCATCTCAATTGCAACATATTGATTAACTGGAGAATAAAGTTTTATAATGTATTGCAGCAGTTGAAACTATCATTTTAAAAATTGCTGCAGAGAAAAAAAATATTTTGTAAAATTTTTTAAAATGTCTCTTGAATACATTTGTTTCCCTTGCTCTTGGTCTAATATCACATAATTATAAGGTAAAACTGTAGTAATAAAAAAGGTGCATTGCTCACAAGAATGTCTTACATTGCAGACCAGGAAAGACTTGGCAGGGTTGTAAAAATCCACGAGAACCAGTCCTGCTGCATATTTGACTGTTCTCTTCAAATAAGGCTTCTCTCTGGTTTCACGGTTATGGAAATTTTACACAGTGCAACCAGAGGACAGCGCTGTTTGAAGAAAACAGTCTGATGCAGAGCAGTGCTGCAAAACTAAAAACTTTAAGATTTCTGCATGTCCTGTTCTTTCTGCAGACATGCTGCATTTTCTGCAATGACATCTCAGATCACAGCATGTTCTGCCTTGGGGAAGGCCTGTACTATTAAGACTTTGTGAATGTGGTTTGAGTAGTTCACTTAAAGGCTGTGTGCATTGTGTGTGCCTGTCACTTTAACATAGTAACATAGTAGATGAGGTTGAAAAACAGACATAAGTCCATCGAGTTCAACCTATAATATACTTACAAAAAGCTCCAGTTGAGCTTAAATTAATCCCAATAAAAGGTGATCCATTTAAAACAAGCAATCATATCCATAAATTTTGCTTCTAGCTAGAAATGTATCCAAACAATTTATAAATGTATCTAAGGTATTGGCATTAATTACCTCCTTTGGTAATGAGTTCCACAATTTTAAGGCTCTGTGTACTTGGGTGCACTTTTAAGACTATGTGCTTGTTCCTTAAAGACCGTGCATAGTGTCAGTTGTTCCTTTAAGGCTGTGTGCCTATGGTGTTTGTGTGTCTATATCATTAAGATTGTGTGCATGTGGTGTAAGTCATTGTTTCTCAACTGTGGTCTTCAAGTACCTAAAACAGGCCAGGTTTTTATTATAGCTGAACCAGTGCACAGGTGAAATAATGAGCTTATTGGTAAGAGCAGGTTAGTAACCATGGTGACAGGAACAAAACCTGTCCCTAAACATTTCTCCACCTCTAATGGCGCTAATTTAAAAAAATTCAAATTTATGGGCATATATAAATGTTCACCAGTTTGGAGGGGAGGGAATTTACACAAGAAGAGCCTAAAAAGAGAGGGCAAGTGGATATTCCAATTAGGAACCCTTACCGCCAATGGTCTTAATTTAGAGTTAGACTTTAGGTTGTTATCTGTCAGAATAGCCTATGATCACTAATATAGTTATATAGTTTTAAAGTCAATGTATATTATTGTTACATATACAGTATGTTTCGTATGAACTAATATGAATTTATAATGATTATATATTGATTTCTATATAGTTTTTCAGAGGTTGAATTGTGAAATATATCCATCCTCCTCTTTGTATCTGGTGCCAAATTAATTTTTCTGAAAATTTTTATCTAATTATCCAGAATCTGATGAATTTTATATTTTGTATTTCATATTTCTTATCTCCGAAATTCTAACTTTTTTTTAGCTAACTATTATATTTATATTTGTTTAAGATTAATTCTCTCTATTTTGATCACCCTTAAAAAACGATGGATTTTGAATTATGAATTCTTGTAGTTATACCTCATATATATATATATATATATATATATATATATATATATATATATATATATATATATATATCAATTTGATATCTTTACATATTTTATATATATTTTTAACAAAAATCATCATCTAACTATTGCGACTATGAGATTTGTGGATATGTCCAGTAATAATACATGTCCCTTTAATTGAATATTGAGTCAAATAGACCATTAATATCCTGGGTACAAATAGGGAATGGATGTGTTGTGAAAATAGAGCTTGACAAAGGCTGTGTGAAGCCGAAACGCGTTGCTCTATTGTGATCTGTTTTTGTCCATTTCCGGCCACTATAGTTGCATAGCGGTGAGAGTGATTCATTTTGAATACATGCCGGAAATTTGTCCCTGTGAGGGAGCAGAGGTAGTGGTTTAGCTTGAAGGTCCTGAGAATGTCGTATCCAAACACAAGGCAGCTGGTGTAAGTAAAAATGTGCACCTTATGCCTATGAACAATTATTGTCTCTCTAAAAGGACCCTCTTTCTGTTGTTTTTTCTGTCTGCAGCATAAATAACAAACGCCTCTACTGGTGATCTGCTTATGACCTGCTATCTGAAGCTATACTAACTTCACTGTGCTTTAACGGGCTGTGCAATTCAAAACTGACTTTTTAACCTTTTTATCATCTCTGCATTTGTTTGTAAAAATTTATTTTAATTGTGTATTTGTGATATGTATGTTATGTGTTTAAACTGATATGTGATATATATTTTTTAAACGCTTAGTTTTTTTTAACAATGTATAGTTTTGATTATTTTTTTAATAACATTGTGATGATTTTCAGACTATTTACCAAGCCTCACAGTTTAAAATCTATGTGGGGGTTTGTACTTGTCACTTTCAGACTTAATATCCCTTTAAGGTTGTGTGCGTTGTATGTTTGGCCCTTGCTTACAAAAGTGGCCCTGCTTTCTAATAGGCTCCCAGGCTATTGGTGAACAGGGGCCACTTTCTCTTGGTGCCTGGGAGCCTATTGGAGAGCAGGGGGGAGTTTTCCAGGATACCTGGGAACATTTTGGCAAGCAGGGACCACTTTCCCAGGGTGCCTGGGAGCCTATTGGTGAGCAGGGGCCACTTTCCCAGGATGCCTGGGAACATATTGTTAAGCAGGGGCTACTTTTCCAGGATACCTGGGAACATATTGTTAAGTAGGGGCTACTTTCCCAGGGTGCCTGGGAGCCTATTGGTGAGCAGCAGCCACTTTTTCAGGGCAAGGTGAGCGAGGCGGCCGTCTAGCTACCGCGGTTAGGGAACCCCGCTGCGCCGGTTTAAACTAATTTATTTTTGTTTTTAAAGTATTTTTTTTTGTGTGCTGCCATTTTTTTTTTTTGCACCTTTTTAATTTTTTGGGCGCAGTTTTTACCCGGGAGTGAGGAGCGGCCGAGCGACGGCACAGTGCCACAGTTGAATCCGTATGTGACAGTCACTGGGCTGCACTTCTCCTTTAAGTGCATTCCCCTCCCTCCCTCTGCCCGAACTCGGCTTTGAGTGATCCTTTTCATTGACTCGGCAGAACAGTGCCTCTGCTTAGTATTATAGCTGCACCTGCTAGCATAAGAGACAGAAGGAAAACATTGTGAATTAAGGTAAGACCGTAAGTGGGCAGAGGGCTGCTGACCTAAAGTGTCTGACTATTATTAATACCATGTTTCTTTGATGTGTGCTGCTGTCTGGCCTCTGAAAAGTGCTCCCAACCTGAAGCTCACAGCAAGTTTATTTAACCCCTTTGCTCTTACTATAAAACACCTAAAAATAAGTTTACCCATCACACTACATATGATTTTTTTCACTAATCAATTCCTGTATACAGCAGTTGAATATCTTCTTACGCACAATTTTTTTATGTTTGAGGATCATTACTATCTCCAGAGACGTGGCACTGCTATGGGGGCGAAATTCGCCCCTTCCTATGCTAACCTCTATATGGGGTTCTGGGAGCGGTGCCACGTCTTTGGATATACTAATCCTTTCCGAGATCACATTGTTTATTTCGGCCGGTACATTGATGATTTGGTGTTGGTATGGGACGGAGACCAGCAATCAGTTGCTGAGTTTCTTGACTATGCCAACAGCAACAAATTCAATTTATCTTTCACTATGACTGAAAATGCCAACACTATCAATTTTTTGGATGTCACATTGACAGCCAATAATGACACACATTCTATAGAGATTGAACTCTTTAGAAAAAACACAGCGGGCAACACCATTTTACACTCATCTTCATGTCACCCAAAACACACAATTGAATCCATTCCGTATGGACAATTAATCAGAACCAAACGTAACTGTACAACAGAAACAAAATACCAAATACATGCCCAACAGACCAACCAACGATTGGAGGCCAGGGGATACAATACAGATCTTTTAAATAAAACAAAGATGAAAGTAGATCTTATTGATAGAGATGACTTGATGCACAAAAATATTGCAAAAAAACATAGACAACACAACAAACCCATTTTCATTGCCAACTACAGTAAAGATTTTAATAAAATTTGTAACATTGTACGTGGTTGCTTGCCCATTCTAGAGAGTGATACTAAATTAAAGAAAATTGTTGCTGATGGTTGTCTTTTTTTCAGCTCGCAGAGCGAGAACCGTAGGAAGCATTTTAGCTCCCTCTATGTTACCTAGCAACAATAGAAGCACTTGGCTCACTCAGAGACTGGGATGCAACAAATGCAATGGCAAAATTTGTAAAACCTGTACCCATATTGAACAGGGAACTAAATTTAAATCAAGTGCAACAAACAAAGAATTTGATATATGCTACAGAATTACATGTAATACTACACATGTCATTTATCTCTTAACTTGTCAGGGATGCAAAAAGCAGTACGTAGGGCGCACGAAACGTGCCCTACGTGATAGAGTACTTCAACATTTAAGGGATATAGGCAATCCAGACAGCACAACTCCTTTAGCAAAGCACTTTAGACAGGAACACAACTCTAATGAATCTCTTTTAACTGTACAAGGTATAGATCATATACCTAGACATAGGAGAGGGGGAGACAGGGAAAGACGACTGGACCAGAGGGAAGTGTTTTGGATTTTCAATTTACAGACAAAACACCCCTCTGGTCTAAATTCAATTATGGATGTTGATTTATTTTACTGATAATAAATTGTCTTTAAAACAAACAAAGAAAATTCAACAAATAGGATTTCATATATATATTTTTTCATTACATCCTTTGCAATTATAAGAGTTATAGGTAACTAGTAGTGTGTATTAATATCAAAGTATTATGTTCATTACATATTAACATTTGAATATTTACTCTTGTTTACAAAGAGTTAATATAATACAGGTGCCTGCAATTATCACAGACACTTTACCTTTAAATAGCACTAGCAGGTGTGAACCCAAATTATGCCAGTGAACAAGGGCTAAAGCTTGGCCCGAAACATGTTTGGCGTTGGGTTCTGAACACCTTTTTTGCAGGCCTACAACTAGTCTACATGTTTTTACATGACTTTTAAATGTTTTTTGATAAATAAAATCTATTTTTGTTTTTAAGATTTTCCTCACAGTATATATTTTTTCATTTCTGGAGCTGCGGGATAACAAAGTGTCTTTAAAAATAAGTTTAGGCTTAGGAAAATTTGGTCTTCAATCATGCCCCTAATTGCTAGATTATGTGTGTGTAATTTTCTTTTAATTTTAAATATACTCATGTACTAATGCTGGATAGTTATAGTACTACATTTATATGAGATTTGATATGCCCTTTATATGTGTATAATATATACTGTATATATATATATATATATATATATATATATATATATATATATATATATATATAATACTCTTGTACTAATGCTGGGTAGTTATAGTACTATATATATATATATCCCCAGCACAATACAGGCTAATGATAATCCCCAGCACAATACAGGCTAATGATTTAAGATAGCTTCTTTATAATTATGAACTGTAACTCAAAATACATTTTGAAATAATTAAACATTTTTATTTGATTGTTGTCACAAAGTTCACAGAACATGTTTATAAATAAAAATATTACAATACAATATATTAATAACAACAACAATAAATATCAGCTGCAGCAGTTGGGGCTGGAAAACTACAATTTAAAGGGATGATTACTGTATGCAATTGGGTTGTAGGATGCCTATATAGCATCAATCTAACATTTGTATTTAATACAAAGTAATATAATTTAATTGTGAAAAAAACATTGGGGAAGGAGTGTCCCAGTAATCCCCTTTGAGAAAAATGGGGCATTTGCATTCTACTGACTCAATAGAAAATAGGGCTACTTTTCCAGGGCTGCTTTTATTCTCAGTCCAGCCCTAGGTAAGGATGTTCCTCAGAGTACAGTATGTTTTGAGCATAATTGTGCAAGATGAGAACTAGCAGTATAACAGGCAATCTAGCAATTAAAATATTTTTTTAAACATTAGTGGTAAGTTCTTATTAAGGAACAGAAGCATCTCTGCATGTTCAGCTATAAGTCTGTTTCTTTTATCAGTAAGGACGTTTCAAGCTGAACAGTCTTTCACTTTTCAAACTACTGCATGGAGCAGAAAGATATTTTTGGGCCATTTTAGCCAGAGCTGGAAATCTCAGTTTATTAACTGCCCACTACTTCAGGGGTTTGTCAGAATGAGGTACAGTGGTCTAACCCAGGTAGACTAAGGATTCCAGCTGTATAGTAGCAGCTTTTGGAGCACTGCTCTCAAATGTACAATAATACAAATAACAGCAATTTTTATTGGCAGAACAGAAGTGAACAATTTTTAGTTAAGTCTTCACTCCAGCTTAAAATGAAAAGGGAGTCACCGCTGGGGGGGACAGAGAAGGGGCAGGGGGGATTTTTTTTCTTTTTCTTTCTTTGTGTCCCAATAGATTATTGGTATATGTAAGCAGAGAGTAAGTCCAATTTTGCATTTAAAAAGTGGTAAAATAATGAACACAGCAGATGTACTTGGTTTGTTTTTATGCATAAATGTTACTTTCTTTGGACTATGTCCCTGGATATGAAAAAGGGTGGAAAGTTTTTTTTCCTGTCTTTTCTTTTTTTATTTATTGTTTTGTTGTACATGTTATTCATGTTATTGTAATATTCTGTGTAATAAATAAAATCTTTAAAATCGAAAAAAAAAAAAAAAAAATGAAAAGGGAACATGCAGTTTGAAAAACGTCACAAGATGGCTTATAGGCAGGAAGTGGAGGTATCGGTTTAAGTATCGGTGCATTTGCATGAGTACAAGTACAAGTACTTATGCAAATACTTGGTATCTGCACCGATACTACACTGTGTGCAGAATAATTAGGCAAATGAGTATTTTGACCACATCATCCTCTTTATGCATGTTGTTTTACTCCAAGCTGTATAGGCTCGAAAAGCCTACTACCAATTAAGCATATTAGGTGATGTGCATCTCTGTAATGAGAAGGGGTGTGGTCTAATGACATCAACACCCTATATCAGGTGTGCATAATTATTAGGCAACTTCCTTTCCTTTGGCAAAATGGGTCAAAAGAAGGACTTGACAGGCTCAGAAAAGTCAAAAATAGTGAGATATCTTGCAGAGGGATGCAGCACTCTTAAAATTGCAAAGCTTCTGAAGCGTGATCATCGAACAATCAAGCGTTTCATTCAAAATAGTCAACAGGGTCGCAAGAAGCGTGTGGAAAAACCAAGGCGCAAAATAACTGCCCATGAACTGAGAAAAGTCAAGCGTGCAGCTGCCAAGATGCCACTTGCCACCAGTTTGGCCATATTTCAGAGCTGCAACATCACTGGAGTGCCCAAAAGCACAAGGTGTGCAATACTCAGAGACATGGCCAAGGTAAGAAAGGCTGAAAGACGACCACCACTGAACAAGACACAGAAGCTGAAACATCAAGACTGGGCCAAGAAATATCTCAAGACTGATTTTTCTAAGGTTTTATGGACTGATGAAATGAGAGTGAGTCTTGATGGGCCAGATGGATGGGCCCGTGGCTGGATTGGTAAAGGGCAGAGAGCTCCAGTCCGACTCAGACACCAGCAAGGTGGAGGTGGAGTACTGGTTTGGGCTGGTATCAAAGATGAGCTTGTGGGGCCTTTTCGGGTTGAGGATGGAGTCAAGCTCAACTCCCAGTCCTACTGCCAGTTTCTGGAAGACACCTTCTTCAAGCAGTGGTACAGGAATAAGTCTGCATCCTTCAAGAAAAACATGATTTTCATGCAGGACAATGCTCCATCACACGCGTCCAAGTACTCCACAGCGTGGCTGGCAAGAAAGGGTATAAAAGAAGAAAATCTAATGACATGGCCTCCTTGTTCACCTGATCTGAACCCCATTGAGAACCTGTGGTCCATCATCAAATGTGAGATTTACAAGGAGGGAAAACAGTACACCTCTCTGAACAGTGTCTGGGAGGCTGTGGTTGCTGCTGCACGCAATGTTGATGGTGAACAGATCAAAACACTGACAGAATCCATGGATGGCAGGCTTTTGAGTGTCCTTGCAAAGAAAGGTGGCTATATTGGTCACTGATTTGTTTTTGTTTTGTTTTTGAATGTCAGAAATGTATATTTGTGAATGTTGAGATGTTATATTGGTTTCACTGGTAAAAATAAATAATTGAAATGGGTATATATTTGTTTTTTGTTAAGTTGCCTAATAATTATGCACAGTAATAGTCACCTGCACACACAGATATCCCCCTAAAATAGATATAACTAAAAACAAACTAAAAACTACTTCCAAAACTATTTAGCTTTGATATTAATGAGGTTTTTGGGTTCATTGAGAACATGGTTGTTGTTCAATAATAAAATTAATCCTCAAAAATACAACTTGCCTAATAATTCTGCACTCCCTGTAGTATCGGTGCAACCCTAATATATATATATATATATATATATATATATATATATACACATATATATATATATATACATATATACATACACACACACACTAAACTCCACAAGAACAGCACTCTCCGTTTACAAACTTATTTAATGATTAACGTTTTCGGGGTCATATAACTATCACAACTTTACCACCCTAAATAATGAACCCTCCACCATAGAATCCTGAGTAGAATGCCATTAGCGTCTCCCTGGCGCAACTGCACATGCGCCGTAGACATTACGGCAACTCCACTTGGACAAATTTCCTAAATAATCAAAACAAATTTATAACATTGTGAAATGAGATCACATATACCCACAACCACAGCGCTTAGTATCAGATGCATATTCCTAGTCCGGTTACAGCAAAGAAAAGTTGGCTTGTAGAATCCAACAGTGTGTAATACTCACTACGCTCATCCTATCTAATTAGATAATCTAACCAACAATGAATAATAATATTACCAAACACCCCACATTATACATATTCTTGTTTAACAATAAAGTGGAAATTTTTCTTAACACATGCTAGCTCAACCAAACTGCTTCTACATGATTCAGGGATTTACAAATTGCTTGTTCAACTATCCCCCATAGCATCCATATGTAAGAGCATCAATCTAAATATTTAAAGGGAAACACCATGAGCCCATTACAAGAAACCTTCTAAAACATTATGATTTATTACACTTAGTTGTAAAAGATAGCATTTATTCTATCGCTGTGCATTAGCAAAATTGAACCCAATATGATAGCTTAAGGTGCTATAATAGATAAATACTGTCCATTGCCCACTTAATCAGATATAACGTTTAGGGGTTGAATTATACATTAACCCTGGAAGGCTTTTTAAGACCAATAACCTACACCTTCATAGTTCTAACATATTACTATTCACAACCTGACTCTAAAAAAAGAGGTGTGCTAGGAGCACTGGAAATCCAGATGTACATTTAGACCCTTTGGAATTAGGGTATCCAAATAGAAAATCCAACAGGATTCTCTTTGTAATAGTATCCTTGGTCTATCTCCACCCCTAGGTCTTACAGGAATATGATCTATAATGATGTATCTGAGGTCCGAAACGGCATGTTTAAATTTAAAAAAATGCTTGGCCACAGGCTGATCTGAACCACCATTTTTAATAGCTGCTTGTATTGCTGAGCGGTGGCTTGCCATTCGGGTCCTCAGATCATCCTGGGTCTTACGCACGTAGAAACTTCCACATGGGCAATGTAAAAGATATACAATGAACTTTGTTGTGCACGTAACCCTATGTCTAATAAAATACTTTTTGTTGGTCCATAGGTGTTAGAAATGTGTGCTCTGGGTTAGCCCTCCACAAGTTGTGCATCCACTGCAATGGAAGCAACCTTTTTTGGAGATACTTAACCAAGTTCTTAGCGTATAGCTTTCCTTGAAGTCAGGTCGCAATAGCAGATCTTTCAAAAAACTTCCCCTCCTAAAACCCACCATTGGAGGTTCCATCTGGGTAAATGGTAGGGTTTTATCACTAGAGATAATATCCCAATTTTCTTTTAGTGTTCTTTAAAATCCAAGTCTTTCAGGAGTGAAAGTGGTCGTAAAAATCATCCTGTTGATTTTATCTTACTCTGTAGATTTTTGTAGGGCTTGCTCTTGTGATAAGCCGGCTGTTGCTATTAACACCTGCTGAAGATTTTTGTCTCCATAGCCTCTCTCTTTTTTGCTTCATCTGTATTTTTGCAGACTACCCTTTTAAATTGTGAAACTGGTAAAGCACTTTTTAAGCTTGGTGGATGACAGCTAGACACTTCCAGCAATAA
Source organism: Bombina bombina (assembly GCF_027579735.1). NCBI lineage: Eukaryota > Metazoa > Chordata > Amphibia > Anura > Bombinatoridae > Bombina > Bombina bombina. The sequence goes on from NC_069509.1 coordinate 102,340,972, forward strand.
TTTGCTATCTGTCTCTTTCTGGAATAGTGTTGTACAGAAACCATCTATTCCTTTGTATATACGTATATCCAAAAAGTCGATCTGTTGCTTATGGTAATTCAACTTGAATTCGACCTGGGGATTCACCCTATTTAAGTTCTCAAACCATTCCAACAATTCTGTGCTGTTGCCACGCTATATCACAAACAGATTGTCACTGTAGTGTTTGAAGAAAATTACAGGGGAGCAAGTAAGCTTCAGATGGAAAGGAAAGTTTGATCCGAAGAGTAGCAATCCAAGCATTAATACCTATACAAGGATTACCAGGGATCAGATGCTGCAGGACCAACACACCTTAAAGTGTAATATCCGTAATAACTTAACAAAAGTTGAAAGATAAGCACTTAAAGGATTACAGGAAAACAAGGATCTGGTTATAAAAGAAGCTGATAAGGGGGGTGCCATAGTGCTCCAGGATGATCAGAATTATAGGGGAGAAGTTATGAAGCAACTGTCTGATACCAATGTATACAGATTATTACCCCAAGATCCTACGAAATCCTTTAAAAGTAAAATTGATGACTATCTGGAACACCTGTTACAGTTGAATATCATCACAAGTTCCCTGAGAGACTATCTAAGGGTGGATAATCTGGTGATTCCAGTAATCTATACCCTACCAAAGGTGCATAAAGACCCCATTTTGCCACCAGGAAGACCAATAGTGTCGGCAAGGGGATCCATCCTGCAACCCATTGCAACCTTTTTGGATTCATTACTACAGCCCATAGTGCGCAGTACCCTATCCTTTCTATTGGATTCAATTGAGTTAATTAAACAACTACAAGCCTGGCCTCGATTCAACCCTGATGATATTCTGGTCACACTTGACGTGACCAGTCTTTATACCATTATTTTTTATGGAGAAGGCATGACTGCAGTATTTCATCACTTGTTGAAGTATCCGTATACTGGACCACCTATTGATGTCATTATACAGTTGCTTGAATACTGTCTCAAATTTTAAGTTTGAAAAGGACTTTTATTTGCAAACATCTGGCACTGCGATGGGGTCCAATGTGGCCCCATCCTATGCCAATCTCTTTATGGCATGCTTTGAGACAGAAGAAACTGAACTTTTTCATGATCCAAGATTAATATTCTTCAAACGCTACATCGACGATCTGTTTGTGATATGGCGTGGCAACAGCACAAAATTATTGGAATGGTTTGAGAACTTAAATAGGGTGAATCCCCAGGTCCAATTCAAGTTGAATTACTATAAGCAACAGATCGACTTTTTGGATATACATATATAAAAAAGAATAGATGGTTTCTGTACAACACTATTCCAGAAAGAGACGGATCGCAATTCATTGCTGGAAGTGTCTAGCTGTCATCCACCAAGCTTAAAATGTGCTTTACCAGTTTCACAATTTAAAAGGGTAGTCCGCAATAATACAGATGAAGCAAAAATTAATGAACTACTTTCAATGATGCAGTTGAAATTCCAGGAGAGAGGTTATAGAGACAAACATCTTCAGCAGGCGTTAATAGCAACAGCCGGCTTATCACAAGAGCAAGCCCTGCAAAAATCTACAGAGAAAGATAAAATCAACAGGAAGATTTTTACGACCACTTTCACTCCTGAAAGACTTGGATTTTCAAGAACACTAAAAGAAAATTGGGATATTATCTCTAGTGATAAAACCCTATCACTTACCCAAATTGAACCTCCAATGGTGGGTTTTAGGAGGGGAAGGTCTTTGAAAGATCTGCTATTGCAAAAAATTATGGTTCAGATCAGCCTGCGACCAGGCATTTTTTTAAATTTAAATGTGTGGAGTGTAGGTGGCGCTAAAAATATACTAAGTATACCTAGCCGTGGGTTAATAAACCAACTAAACAATGTATCAGCAAAAAATATATCTTAGGGCAGTTTTATATAAATCTTCAAACTTGCTTATAAACTTTCTTTCTGATTCAATAATTGGAGGTAACAAATGCTTGGATTAGAAATATGTACAATTTTTATTCTTAAGTGTAATAGTGTAAAAATAATAAAAACACAATATGAAAACACAATATAATATGAAAAAACAATCTCTCATACAATTGGCGCCACACTCTTCACTTGCAATCGCTTCCAAATTAAATCACTATTAAAAAAGATGTTGGCGGTTCTAATATAACGAGGTTATTACATTTTTTTTGATGAGACACACTTCAAAGATCAATATGCAAACATGAGATGGTATTTCTAATATGACTATCTGGCTGGGGTTCTACTTCCCATTATAAGTCACTGTATATATGGCACTTTCTTCTATTGCCGTGACAATCAAGCGTTTGACTGCCTGTCTCCAATGGGCTATAACAACCCGTGATTTAAAATAGTCCTTGTTAAATGCCCTGTTACAAAGGTAAATCCTGCTTTCAATCCTGTGAGAAGGGGGAATTCCCAAGATAAAATCTGTAATCTTTAGCAAATAAGGGCAGATCCTCACTCAAAACAACAGTCTTTTAAAGAATTTCAGACAGAAACAGAAACACCGGAGTCTGAATAACTGAACGAATCCCACAGACAGTCTTTGTCCGGTTTTGAGTGGTATGAAATAACACTTTAGCGGGGAGTTACTGACACCATGGACACTCTCACCTGCTGCTCTTTATCTGGGTAAATCAGCTCCTGTGTATACTAGTAGTATGGTTCAAGTTGCGGACCTTCTTGTCCCTGTGGGTAACTTTCTTCACTTGCGCAAGCCTTATCTAAGTTACCTTTTCACCGCAGCCTTTCAGTGACACTCTGCTCTTTAAGTACTTTGTACGCAGAGTGGGTTACTGCCGTTAATCCTCCTTGTTTTTCACCTTTATTCCACGGCTAGGTATACTTAGTATATTTTTAGCGCCACCTACACTCCACACATTTAGAATCTTTAATTTTAAACTACCTAGGAAGGAGGTAGTACCAAAGGTTGGCTAAGTGGACTGAGTCTAGCGCTCCACTCAACTACTATTTTTAACTCTAATTTTTTTAAATTTAAACATGCCGTTTTCGGATCTCAGATACATCATTATAGATCATATTTCTGTAAGACCTAGAGGTGGAGATAGAGTAAGGATACTATTACAAAGAGAATCCCGTTGGATTTTTTATTTGAATACCCTAACTCCAAAGGTTCTAAATGTACATCTGGATTTCCAGTGCTTCTTGTAACGGGCTCCTAGCATACCTCTTTTTTAGAGTCAGGTTGTGAATAGTAATATGTTAGAACTATGAAGGTGTAGGTTATTGGTTTAAAAAGCCTTCCAGGGTTAATGTATAATTCAACCCCTAAACGTTATATCTAATTAAGTCTATCTTTTACAACTAAGTGTAATAAACCATAATGTTTTAGAAGGTTTCTTGTAATGGGCTCATGATGTTTCCCATTAAATATTTAGATTGATGCTCTTACATATGGATGTTATGGGGAATAGTTGAACAAGCAATTTGTAAATCCCTGAATCATGTAGAAGCAGTTTGGTTGAGCTAGCATGTGTTAAGAACAATTCCCACTTTATTGTTAAACAAGAATATGTATAATGTGGGGTGTTTGGTAATATTATTATTCATTGTTGGTTAGATATCTAATTAGATAGGATGAGCGTAGTGAGTATTACACACTGTTGGAATCTACAAGCCAACTTTTCTTTGCTGTAACCAGACTAGGAGTATGCATCTGATACTAAGCGCTGTGGTTGTGGGTATATGTGATCTCATTTCGCGGTGTTCTAAATTTGTTTTGATTATTTAGGAAATTTGTCCAAGTGGAGTTGCCGTAAAGTCTAGGACGCATGCGCAGTTGCGCCAGGGAGAAGCTGACGGCATTCTACAGAGGATTCTATGGTGGAGGGTTCACTATTTAGGGTGGTAAGTTGCGATAGTTATATGTTATATGATCTGAGGATGGGGGAGACCCCGAAAACATTAGTCATTAAATAAGTTTGTAAATGGAGAGTGCTGTTCTTGTGGGGTTTATTGTGAATATCAAAGTTTGAATTGCATCCCAGCAGTTGTTTAATTTATGGAAGTGAGTGCTGGATCCCACAATGGATGTTATATATACAAGCGTATAATATATATATATATATATATATATATATATATATATATATATATATATATATATATATATATATATATATTATACTCTTGTACAGTTAGTTATAGTAATATATATATATATATATATATATATATATATATATATGTATGTATATATATATATATATATATATATGGGATTTGATTGCCCTTTATTCTCCTATTCTCCTCTTGCATCTCTTCTCACTCCCTACTGTTCTCTCTCTCTCTCTTTTACTCTATCTACTATCATCTCTGTCATGCTAACTCCCTCTGTCTCTCCCTCCCTGCTATCTCCCTTTTCTCTCCTATCTCTTTTCCTCTCCTTTTTATTCAATCTATTTATACTATATATCCATTCTTTCATCCCTCTTATCTGTTTCTCACTGTTCCATCTCTCTTGTCTCTGTAATTTCTCTTTTTTCCCTTATGTCCTCCCTCTCTCCCTCCATTTCTCTCCCTGCAATCTCTCTTCTCTATCTCTTCATTATTTCCTTCCTTTCTTTCCCTTCTTACACCCCTTTGTCCACCACATTTTTACTTCTCTCTCCACTCTTTTTCCCTTTCTTTCCCCCTTTCTCTTTGTGTTTCTCCCTTCAATATCTCTCTTCTACTCTATTTTATTTATCTCTTTTCACACTATCCCTTCTCTCTCTTCCCCCCTCTTCCTCCCACTTCTCTCTCTCCCTCCACTCTGTCTGTTTTTAACTCCTTCTCCTCCCTTCACTATCCATTCCCTTGTCTGTCTCTTCTCTCTCTGTTTCCTCCCCTACTTCAAAATTAAAATTGTCAGCCTCCTCATGGGCAGTTTTGTCCGTCAGTGAGTGAGGGACAGCATGAATCATGCAGGAAAAGCAGCTGATCATTTTAGCAAAAGCCCCCTTTATTAGTGGCTCTATTAGTGATTGGCATTCTATTTGATAACTTTCTTCATTCAGAGAAAAACAGGCATTTAAATATTTGGTCTTCAACCATGCCCCATTGCTAGATTGTGTGTGTAATTATATATGTGTGTGTGTGTTTTCTTTTAATTTTAAATATACTCTTGAACTAATGCTGGATAGTTATAATACTATATATATATATATATATATATTTTTTTTTTTTATATGGCCTTGACAGATTATAGGGCTGGTCTACAATTTTTCCAGGGCTGCTTTTCATTCTCATTCGGGCCCTGGAGAACGCTCTGTCAATTTGTGGCTAACCCATGTGCAGAGTCAGTGAAGGAGTTGAAGGAGCAGCAATGTTCTACTGGGAGCTAGCTGAACATGTTGGGTGAGCCAATAACAAGAGGCATATATGTGCATCCGCCAATCTTCAGCTAAATCCCAGTAGTTCATTGCTGCTCCTGAACCTATCTAGGTATGCTTTTCAACAAATGATAGCAAGTGAATTAAGCAAATTAGATAATAGAAGTAAAATGTAATAGTGTTTAAAATTTTATGATCTATCTGAATCATTAAAGTTTAATTTTAACTTTTTGGAGTGGGAGGGGCACAGGAGGTGGGAGGGGTAATAGGATAGAGGAGGGGCAGAGGAGGTAGGTAGGTGGAGCAAAAATGGGGTGGGGGGCCCTGCCACACTTTTGCCCAAGGGCCCTGGTTTGTCTCAGTCCACCCCTGTGTGGAACCGAGGAGTAGTCAGGGCCTACCCACACAGCAGCTTATTACTCAGTGTTAGGACAATGCTGGCATTGTTCAAGGATGCTGTGCAGAATGTTGCCATTGTAACGTCATCTAATGGATAACAACCAGATACTCTTAATTTTATATGTTTAACCTTTGTGCTGTAAAATGGACCAACAACATGCAGAGGAACTCCTGAAAAGTGGTTATGGGGGGACTGAAATCCCCATCTGGACTGGAAATGAATCTCTATAATGCTAAAATTAATGATATAAAAATGTTTTTGTTTTTTTTAAATATTGCACTGAAGATGCAGCAGATCCGTAACACATGGAATATGCCATTTGTAACTGTGCATGACTGTAGGTATTGCTGTGTTTGCTATGTGCAATTTGTGTATATATGTGTATGTGCAGTTGTGTAAGTATATTTAAATATGCTGCACCAACATCTGCTCTGTTCAGATTTATTCATGTGCATTTTTTGTGTCAGTGATTATATGTTTGTGACTGAGTCAATGTATGATATTTTAATTTTTGTGTGTAGAATAATTGTGATAATTTTTTAGAGTGCACATCTCTATGTTTTGCATTCTCATTTAAAATCTACAGTAGTTTACATACATTCCTGGGCTTAACAGTTAGTTGTGCCAGCCTCTTCCATTGTGCAGTACACTTAAATCTAGTGCATGTGAGAAAAAGAGACAGAGAAATCACATTAATATTTACAGTACAGGTCAGTCTCAGGACTAATGATAGGACACATAAAAGGGTTATATTACTGTACAGTGAGAGACCTAACTGACTAGTTGCTCATAGATTGTTGAATAGGATTTAAATTGGTACTGATGGCTTTTTGTTCTCTGCTAAGAACACCCAAGACTTTTAGTATCAGCAACTGAAACATCTGCAGACATGAGGTGCAGGCAAAACCCTCAGTGCAATATTCCCACAGGTAAATTGTGCAGACAGAAATTTCAGTTTAGACACCATTTAGGTATATGATACAGGTCATTTTCAGTCCAAAGAACACAGTGCAGATGGGATTTAAAGTAAAGTTTTTATATAGGTATATTGCGCTATGTTAGTCTTACTTAGTATAATCTGTCTAAAAGCATGTGGCACAGGTATAGCTGTCAGAGCAAGTAGAACTAGCAATCAACATTGGGTTTATTGTTCATACCCAGCTTTCATCGCAACCCCATTTGGGTATAGATTGAAGATTGTGACAGGGGCTGGCTAGCTGGCGGTTTAGAGTTGTTTCATCATTGGTAAGCAGCTGCAGAGCTAAGAATAGAAGCTTTTCCTATTTTCCCTCCTAGTAGTACACACTCCTTCACACAATTTGGAGATTGTGGTGTTTATTCAGCTGTCTTGCCGAGAAAAGCTGTGACATAATTACCTCTGACCAGATAGACTTCGATTTACAATTTTGCATAATATTACAAATTTGCTGGGTATTAAAAATAATGATAGCTATTCCGCATCATTTATAGCTGGGTCCGGGGCATCATTTTATTGCAGGGGGCTCATTTATTGCTGGGGGCATAACTTATTACGGGGGGCTGGGGACACCTAGGGCTGTGTCTGGGTGTGTGTGTGTGGGCTGTGTCTGGGTTTGTGTGTGTGTGGGCTGCGTCTGGGTGTGTGTGTGGGCTGTGTCTGGGTGTGTGTGTGGGCTGTGTGTGTGTGTGTGTGTGGTCTGTGTGTGGGCTGGGTCTAGGTGTGTGTGGGCTGGGTGTGTGTGTGGGCTGTATCTGTGTGTGTGTGTGTGGGGGCTGTGTCTTGGTGTGTGTGGGCTGTGTCTGTGGGTGTGTGTGGGCTCTGGGCTGTGTCTGTGTGTGTGTGTGTGTGGGCTGTGTCTGGGTGTGTGTGTGGGGGGCTGTGTCTGTGTGTGGACTGTGTATGTATATATAATATATCTGTGTATCTGTGTATGTGTCTGAGTGTGGATGTATGTGTGTATTATATCTGTGTGATACAGTGCATTGCCCCATTTCTTTAAGTATTTTTTGTTCTGGGTAGAGACCACCGCGCTGTCATTCTGCCTAAGGACCTGCATTTGCTAAGGCCGGCCCTAGCATCTCTGTAATGTTCTTGTTATCATAAGAAAACACATAAACATAAGGCTCAGTTCAACTTAACTGTCCCTAATTGTCAGCATAATTCTTCATTAATACATAAACGGTTGTTCCAATAGTACAAATGGTATATATATACAATGTTATAGTGCTCCACATTAGTAGATTTGTATGTTTTTTTTGTTTTGTTTTTTAATTATAAAATGTTGTGCATTACCTGAAATGATTTTTCTCCCATTTTTTTATTTTAAAAACTGTGGGGGCGGATACTGTGCGGGTTTGGAGGTGGAGACTGGCCGGGGTTGGAGGCGGAGAGAAAGGGGGCCCCATTTTGTCATCCTGCCTTGGGCCCCGCAATGGCTAGGGCCGGCCCTGATTGTTAAAGGACCAGTCAACAGTAGCAAAAAGCTAACCCAAAATAAGAGTACCAGTGCATAGTAAAGTTAAAATACAACATATCTGAAGCATGAGATCATCATAGTAAATGTAAAATTTTATGAAAACATACACATAATTTCCAGCGTTTTCAATTATCGAGCCACATAATGACCACCCCTGCCCTGAGGAGGATGTACCTCAGTTGATGTACAATATTTATCGGCGTATCAGAAGAGCGATAATTAGCATATAATTTTTCTTTTGCGCATGCGTGCGCATCAAATTCCCCCCACGATCACATCAACCCCCCCCCTGCGCGATCACGTCAGCCCCCTGTGCATGCTCCCTGCATCACCCCATAATGACCATAGGTGACAAACTCACCACACAAGCTTGGTGCCTCTCAACCTCGTGCAGCCAAGACCTATTCTTTTCCAAGGCGCCCCGGCTGTTACACTTGGCATTTGCGACTCATATTGTCATTGGTGTCTAACTCTCCTCAGAGCTAAATCCCGCCCTTCTTTAGCTTTACCGCTTCTTATTGGCTGAAGGTACCGGTCTCTGCTTCTCAGCACGTCTTCTCATTGGCTGCTCTTGCGATCTGTCAGTTTGCTTGGGGGTCTCCGGAGACTTTTGGTAGCTTATAATGTGGCCACTGTGAGTACCAGTAAGTCGGCTTCACATTACGCCATCATATAACTTGCTGCAGAGCATGGCTGCCAGTTCTCTTCATAACCTTCTCACAGCTGCGAAAATAGTGTCAGAGGGATTATCTAGAGATCTTTTATTGGTTTTATGCTGTTTACAAGGTTAATAGTAAATTATATTAAAAAACCCACAAATAATTCAAACATTCTATTTGGCTGTAACCTGAACTAAAAGAAAGTAGTGATATACGTAGGGCTATATTTATTAAAGGGTATATGGATGTAGGCTCTGCAAACAGGTGCTGTGCAAAAATCCATTTGTATTGTAGAAAAAACAACAAAATTGCAAACAAAGGTTCATGGATTTACTCTGTGTGAATTGTACTTACATACAGGCAGGTGTAATAGACAAAGGCAATGGTCTGATGCGTTTCACGCCCCCTACAGGCGCTTACTCATAGACATCGATTTATTAAAGGCTAGGCGAATTGTGTATGTGCTTCGCCTGTAACTGCACCCCAGCTCACCTCCGGAGAAGCGCACATGTGCGCCTGAATTTATAAAAAAAATAGACGTAACTTTGCGCAGGCGAGCTGGGGCATAATAATGATAAATTTACTCCCTATTTACTATCTATCACAGTACATCCTTATAAATATATATACCCATCTAGATTGTAAATTCCCACGGGAATAGGGCCCTCAATTCCCCCTGTATTTGTCTGTGATATTTTGTCTTTTATCGTATTGTTTCTCCATTTTACTGTTATCCAGGTACCCATGGGCAGCACTGCGGAATCTGTCGGCGCATTATAAATAAAGAATAATAATAATAAGTGTTTACGCCGCCATGTTTTGATTATTAAAAAAGCATTTTGTAGGTAATTATTTAGCTTATATTTATATTATATAATGTTTCTGTGCTGTTTTTGCCATATGTTGATAATTTAAGATCACAAAAATAAATATATCAATATATCTATATACAGTATATATATATATATATATATATATATATATATATATATATATATATATATAAAACTGTTGGTGCCCATATGTGCCTGTGGAAGCGCAAATTTCTGGTAATAACAGTCTCTTCTTGGCGCTGAGCCTTTGAAAAATTAGTTAAAAGAAGAAAGTACAGCATCACAAGATGTAAAAGCATGTATTATAATGGTGTTCGCCTCAGTCTGTATGGCGAAATATACAACACGCAATTGAAGCCGAAATTTCAGTTCCCTATCGGCGCAAAGCAATGATAAATAAGAAACTGGGTGTATTTGTAGGTCAGCTGTTAAATTATGCCTATTACTAATTTTATTAGTATTTATTAGTATTGTTGCACTCGGGAGCGCGCCTGTGCACCTAGGCGAATGCAAGTGGAGTGTAAATAAGTTTCTTTCAGATTTGAAGCTAGGCTGTCATAATACTAATAGTACTGATACTGTTACAGGGAAGACACACAGGTACCCTGCAATAAACACTGTTGTGTCACACTAGAACTCCAGATTACTCGCACAATAACAGCACGCAGGCGCTCTTCTGCTTATGTGGGCAGTGCACAATATTTTATGTGCACTGCTCCACCAAAGAAGTGCAGTCCCATTGTGCCAGTGATGTCACATGTGACGTCACCACTTCCGGTTGCGCATGCGTAGAGGCAGAAAACCGCATATACTGTACGTATATGCAGTTATTATTTTGCAACCTCACCCACGTGACACAGGAGGACGGGAAAGCTAAGAATTTTTCAAAACGATATTTTTCAAAAATTAAAAGATGCAACTTACACAGGTACAGCTCTACATACATATTTTTATATTGTGGTCGCATTCATTATGGTATCCTGGAGTGTTGACTGGTCCTTTAAGCAGTGGCTACTTTCCCAGGGTGCCTTGGCTTTAAAAAGCTTAAAAAAATTTGCACAGCTGATTTGACTTTCTGAAAACTATTTGCCTGAATAGTAGTTATAGTAGCCATCAACCAGCAGCTCCTGAGGCAACCTAGGTATGGTTTCAACAAAGGATGCCAAAAGAACGAAGCAAATTAGATAATAGACGTAAATTGAAAAGTTGTTTAAAATTACATGTTCTATCTGAATGAGGAAAGAAAATAATGTGGGTTTCATGTCCCTTTTTAAGGTATGTACATTGTTTTTTTAGACATAATGCTATTACATACTCAATAGACTACAGTATAGGGTAACATAACTTTTAAAATTTGTGTGACTCACTTTATTGCGATATTCACTTTATTGCGGTGGTCTGGAACCGAACTGCAATATCTTCAGGTATGCGGACTTCATGTTGTGATTGTACCTGTGACGTTTCCTGGAGTGTTTTTATCCTTGTTACAATAAAGACTTTTTGCTTTTAAAAACCGCTGCTAGCAACTTTTTCTTACCTTATTTCTACAATACTGGGCAGCAGCAGCCGTTTTGGGACATTGAGCTCCGAAGCCGTATGTATGTATGTATGTATATATATATATATTTAATATGTGTGTATGTGTAGTGATGTGCGGTGAGGTCAGAGGTTGGTGAGGCACTGGCTTGGTGTGGCTATGATATGCCCCAAGAAGCACATACTGTGTATGAACCCAACAGAGGTATCTTAAATTTACGATAAAATTAACAGGTTGCAAAATGACACAAAATGAGAGGCTGCAGCAATCAGCACTGCAATTACCTACTACAGCCTTCACCACACATAAACACGTGCACTCATCTCACGTATAGTGTAGGAGTGAGTAAGAACAAAGGACAGGAAGTGTGAGAGACTCAAACCATCCTAATGACACAAAATGAGAGGGAGAGAGAGAGAGAGAGAGAAAATAAAGAGAGAGGGGGAGAGAGAAAGAGAGAGGGAGAGAGAAAGAGAGGTAGAGAGAAATAGAGGGGAGAGAGAGAAAGAGAGAGAGATATAGACTGGGAGAGGGTAAGGACGAGAGAGAGGGGGGAGAGAGAGAGAGAGAGAGGGGGGGGGAAGAGGGAGATTGATAGAGTGGGAGGGATAGAAAGAGAGTGAGAAAGAAAGAGAGAGAAAGAAAGAAAGAGAGAGAGAGAGAGAGAGGGAGATAGAGAGAGAGACTATTGGTTTAGTTGTGACAAGTTTGACTGACAGTTGTGAATAGATAGAGTGACAGTTTACTGCACCCCTTAGAACACAAACTCAAGGATTGGCAATGAGTGCATATCTTGAAATTAAAAAGTCAAAAGGAACCTTTTTATAACCACAGTTTAAATTGCAAAGTAAATAACATCCCTGACATACTATTTCCTTGTTTATAATAAGAACTGGAGAGAATGGAGAGGTTAGGAATGTTAAATAGGCTGTTAATAAACCAACTACAATACATATCAATCACCTAGCAATACATTTATATTCCATAATAATTTGCATCACTTTAGACATTCCACTGATTATGCACATGTTGTATATGGTATGAGGCTCAGGCTAGCTTGCCTCTCTTGATAGTTCCAATCAGCTGCCACTAGCCGCTCTCACGCTGCAGAGTCAGACTCACAGACTGTCAGACACTGTCACCACCACTCACTGACTATTTCAGTGCCCCTTGTATTTCTCCATGCTTCCCTATTTATCTCAGCATCCTGCCGTTTATCTCTGAGACCCTGAGTCTATTATATACTCGTGTCTGTCTTATTGTCTTCTAGTTAGTTTTTGTGTCCCCTCTTTATTTTTATTTACTCATTAACCATCTTACTGCTGAACCCTCCTCTGTGCTCTGCACTTGTCTCCCAGCCTGTGCCATATTATGGATTGCATTGGAAATATAGCGGGAGGATTAAAGGGACAGTAAAGTCCTAATTAGACATTCATGATTTAGACTAATAGACGGAGCATACAATTTTTAACAACTTTCCATTTTACTTCTATTATTTAAGTTGCTTCCTTCTCTTGTTATCCTTTGCTGAAAGGTTTATCTAGGTAAGCTCAGGAGTAGCAAAGAACCTAGGTTCTAGCTGCTGATTGGTGGCTGTATATAAATACCCATTGTCATTGGCTCACCCATGTGTTCAGTTAGAAACCAGTAGTGCATTGCTGTTCCTTCAACAAATGATACCAAGAAAATGAAGCAAATTTGATACATCTAAAAGGATTTATCCCTGAGGGAGCAACAGGGTGAGAATGAGATCACATAACATGCGATTTAAGACTAACCACCATGCGCAGTGCGAGGTGACTATCACAGACAGCTATCTATCTATCTCTCTATCTAAATCTATATATCTTATTTGCACCCAATATACAGCATATACATTTAAAAAAGAGGAAAATATAACATTTAGTCCAACACAAATGCATCACTAAGCAGTAGTAGATATTAAAAAAAAAGTCCCTTACTTTTTCATAGACACAGGTCACTTCAACTCACATGCACCTTTACTGCACTGGCCAACACGTAACTCAGCCAGTGAGACAGACTCAATAGGATTCAGGCATGTGGCAGACTCCCCCCCCATCCCCCTCTTTTTGATGCACCTCAGTTAACAGCCAGCCCTTCAGGTACTTCCTGGCTTCTGGCACTGGGGGAGGGCAAGGCAGCCTAACATAGGACTGTGAAGGAGCTGGGTAGCTCATTTTATGTCACTCAGTCACTCTTATGTAATATTTACTATCTGACCAATTATATATTTAAGTATTTAAGTACAGTTTAAACTTTATCAAGATTGTTCACAGAAATAGAGCATACAATCTTGATAAAGCTTACAGTGTACTCTTATGTTCTAGCTAGATGAGATGTTGATTAGAATGTGCCACTGTCTTGAAGTATAAGCATCAGCTTAGCTTGCTACTCTGTGCTACTAACTGGCTGTGTGTGCTCTGGGAAGCACTAGGCTGCTTTTCAACCATGGAGCTCAGCTAGAGAGGGAAAGCAGTGATACAACAGCAGAGATTCAGCAGAGAAAAAGAAAACTGACTGAAAGGATTTTTCACTGTTTTTTTTCTTTTCTTTTTTTCCTCTGCAGTTCTGTCACTGCTCTTCCCTCTCTGAAGAGCTCCGTGGTTGAAAAGCTGCCTAGTGCTTCCCAGAGCACACACAGCCAGTTAGTAACACAGAGCTATCAAACCATGACCACTGCAGAGAGGATAGTAAGTCCGTTGAGTGTGCTGTGAGAATCAGGGGGCGGGGCACAACGTCAGGCCAAGCAGTAACTTGTTAGAGAAACTGTGCTCGGGGTGTGCATACAATTGACAGTCACAGTGCACACATATTACATGTCATGCTGCCAGTGCCAGGTACTGGCTTGTAAAAAAAAATATTAATCCATAATCTATAAATTGGAATATAATTAAATAATCAGATGAGAGTTTTACAAATTCCATTCCAACTGTTAGATTGCGCAATTCCCCCCCCCCCCCAAATATGCAGCTGGAACTTGTAAAACCGAGCAGATGAGTAGGTTTGGAGCTGAAGCGTCAGATTTTTTTTTACCTACTGCTCTGTCACTGTGTAGAATCAAGTAGCTGTAGACTCAGTGTCTCACTCTCAGACAGGGCAGGGCAGCAGCTGATCGCAGCTCAAGATCAAAGGAAAGGAGGCAGTAGTCTGTTCTCTTCAAGCTTCCCGCCAGTTCTGCTGCTCCCTTGTGCATGCGCAGGGAGCCAATCAGCGCCGGTGACGTTCTCCTGGTGCTGTCAATCACCAGGAGAACATGACCGTCCTATTGGTCCCTATTTTCAGTGTAGATATTTCGACCACCAATTGGTGGCACTTCAGTATGGGTAATGCTATGTCCCATGTAGCTCTATGGAGAGAAGCAGTCCTATAGGCTGCCTCTCCATAGCGTTACATGGGGGAGAAAAAAATGGTGATTTTTTTTTGACATTTTTGTTTGTTTTTTATTTCATTAAATTTAATTACAATTTGGCCCCACATGGCAGGGTAGGCACTACCTCCCCTGCCTCCTATGACTGCACGTCCCTATATATATATATATATATATATATATATATATATATATATGTGTGTTTTTATGTGTGTACATATCTATTTATGTATTCAAAATGTACACACATATAGACACATAAATAAGTGCATTGGAGCCCTTTGCAGTTAAAGGGATACTGAACCCACATTTTTTCTTTCATGATTCAGATAGAGCATGCAATTTTAAGCAACTTTCTAATGTACTCCTATTTTCAATTTTTAATTGTTCTCTTCATATCTTTATTTGAAAAAGCAAGAATGTAAGCTTAGAAGCTGGCCCATTTTTGGTGCAGCTTGCTGCTTGGTGTCTAAACGTAGCCACCAATCAGTGAGCGCTACCCAGGTGCTGAACCAAAATACTGGGCTGGCTCCTAAGCAGGGCCGGCCCTAGCCATTGCAGGCCCAAGGCATGATGACAAAATGGGGCCCCCTTTCTCTCCGCCCACAACCCCGCCCAATCTCTGCCCCCAATCCCGCCCAATCTCTGCCCCACCGCTTTTATAATGAAAAAAAAATCATTTAAGGTAATGCACAACATTTTATATATAAAAAAACATAAATCCACTAATGTGGAGCACTATAACATTGTATATATTGCAATATTTGTACTATTGGAACAACGGTTTATGTATATAATGAAGAATTATGCTGACAATAAGGAACATTTGAGTTGAACTGGGCCTTATTTTTATGTGTTTTCTTATGATAACAAGAACATTAGAGATGCCAGGGCCAGCCCTAGCAAGTGCAGGTCCCTAGGCAGACAGACAGCCCAGGGCCTCTACCCAGAACAAAAAATACTTAAAAGAAATGGGGCAATGCACTGTACCACGCAAACACACAGATATAATACACAGAGAGATATTTATATACACATACATCCACACACTCAGACACATACACAGGTGTATACAACCCACACACACACACACCCCACACACACACAAACACACAGCCCACACACACACACAGCCCACACACACACACACAGCCCACACACACACACACAGCCCACACTCCACACACACACACACACACAGCCCACACACGTGTGTGTGTGGGCTGTGTGTGTGTGGAGTGTGGGCTGTGTGTGTGTACCCCCACACACACACAGCCCACATACAGCCCCCCCACACACACACACAGCCCACACACACACAGCCCACACACACACAGCCCACACACACACACAGCCCACACACACAATAAATAAATAAATAAAATAAATGGTTCCCCCAGCAATAAAATGAAGCCCCCAGCCCCTGCAATAAAATGAAGCCCCAGCACAAAAATGATGCCCCAGCACAAAATTGATGCCCCATCTCCCCTGGAATAAAATAATGCCCCCAACAAAAGTATGATGCCCCCAGCAATAAATGATTCCCCCAGCAATAAATTATTCCCCCAGCCCCACTGCAATGATGACCCCAGCAATAAAATTAAACCCCCAGCCCCCTGCAATAAAATGATGCCCCCAGCAATACAATTACGCCCCCTGCAAATTGCAATAAAATGATGCTCAGCCCCCTGCAATAAAATGATGCCCCATCCCCACTGCAATAAAATAAAGCCCCCAGCAATAAAATAAAGCCCAGTCCCCCTGCAATAAAATGATGCCCCTGCAATAAAATGATGCCACAAGCCCCCCTGCAAAAAAATGATGCCCCAGCAATAAAATTATGCCCCAGCTCCCCTGCAATAAAATGATGTCCCCAGCCTCTGCATTAAATTGATGCCCCCAACAAAAATATGATGCCCCCATCACCCCTGCAATAAATGATGCACCCAGCAATAAAATGAAGCCCCCAGTCCCCCTGCAATAAAATGATGCCCAGCCCCATAAGATGATGCCCCTGCAATAAAATGATGCCCCCAGCCCCCCTGCAATAAATGATTCCCCCAGCCCCACTGCAATGATGCCCCCAGCAATAAAATGATGCCCAGTCCTCCTGCAATAAAATGATGCCCCATCCCCACTGCAATAAAATGATGCCCCCAGCAATACAATGAAGCCCCCAGCAATAAAATTAAACCCCCTGCAGTAAAATGATGCCCCCTGCAATAAAATGATGCCCCCAGCAAAAAAAATGATGCCCCCAGCAATAAAATTATGCCCCAGCTCCCCTGAAATAAAATGATGCCCCCAGCCCCTGCAATAAATTGATGCCCCCAACAAAAATATGATGCCCCCAGCACCCCTTCAATAAATGATGCACCCAGCAATAAAATGAAGCCCCCAGTCCCCCTGCAATAAAATGATGCCCCAGCCCCACTGCAATAAAATGATGCCCCCAGCATCAATACAATGATGCCAGCAATAAAATGAAGCCCCCCAGCAATAAAATGAAGCCCCCAGTCCCCCTGCAATAAAATGATGCCCCAGCCCCACTGCAATAAAATGATGCCCCCAGCCCCACTGCAATAAAATGATGCCCCCAGCCCCACTGCAATAAAATGATGCCCCCAGCCCTACTGCAATAAAAATGATGCCCCCAGCCCTACTGCAATAAAAATGATGCCCCCAGCCCTACTGCAATAAAATGATGTCACCAGCAATACAATGAAGCCCCCTGCAATAAAATGATGCCCAGCCCCCCTGCAATAAAATGATGCCCCCAGCCCCCCTGCAATAAATGATTACCCCAACCCCACTGCAATGATGCTCCCAGCAATAAAATGATGCACAGTCCCCCTGCAATAAAATGATGCCCCATCCCCACTGCAATAAAATGATGCCCCCAGCAACAAAATAAAGCCCCCAGCAATAAAATTAAACCCCCTGCAATAAAATAATAATTATTATTGGTTATTTGTAGAGCGCCAACAGATTCTGCAGCGCTAATGCCCAGCCCCCCTGCAATAAGATGATGCCCCTGCAATAAAATGATGCCCCAGCCCCCCTGCAATAAATGATTACCCCAACCCCACTGCAATGATGCCCCCAGCAATAAAATGATGTGCAGTCCCCCTGCAATAAAATGATGCCCCATACCCAACAAAGATCGCCCAAAACCGCATGAATTGGGACGGCAATCCTTCAACCAGACTCTTTAAACCTTGAGAGATAATGTAAACATACAAAAGAAAAAGGGGGGACCAACCAGCTCACTAACCTTAACAATGTAGATTCAGATGTTCTATATATATTCAATTGTTACCTGACACTCTCTCCTTACCTAATGCTTTTATTCTAAATATCTGAAGAGATTTTTGGGTTCCACAATACTTGTCACAATATAGGTATTACCAGACACTACCAACCAAATAAATCTAACTTTAATACCTAATTGTGACCTGACGCCTTCATTGACTGTCTTACAGACGCAACAAACACAGTTAAGTCGACATTCCAGTGACTAAAATATGGCTTCCAAAAGATCTGTAAAGGGGGACAAATCATTGAAAGCTATAAATATGTCTACCTTTTTTAAGCCCTCCCAATCTGTTAGGACCCCTAAAGACACAGACATAGAGGAAGACTCAGATGGAGAATCCCCACAACCAACAGACAACAACATACCTTTAACAAGGGCAGATCTGCGCACGCTTGTCTCTAAAAAAGACATAATCAATAATTTCGAAAAGCTTTGGGAAAAGATTGACTCTATCCACACATATGTTACTAGTAGCTTATCAGAGATTAAATCAGATCTTACAGACATGGGGGGAAGAATCGAGACCCTAGAGGACCAACAGGACTCCATTGTAGGTAATGTGGACGAAATGTCGCAATTGATCTCCTCACAACAACAGCTTCTAGTGGAATTTCAAGACAAGTTAGAAGATCTTGAAAATAGACGAGGAATAACATCAGACTAAAGGGAGTCCCAGAAGAAATTACCAGTAAAGAATTACCAGCATACCTATCCCAGCTTTTCAGCCAGATCACAGGAAGTCCAGCAGATTATGTCTTTCATGTGGAGAGGGCTCACAGAGCCTTAAAGGCAAAGCCAAAGAACGGGCTCCCCCCCCCAGGGATGTGGTAATTAGATTGACCTTTTTTCCAGACAAAGAAAAAATATTACAAGCTTCCAGGAAAAACCCCACCTTTAAGTTTCAGGGAAACATAATCCAATTCTATCAGGACTTAAGCCTGCGGACCCTACAACGTAGAAGTGCCTTGAGACCCCTCACCTTACTTCTCCGGAAACAGCAGATACAGTATAAGTGGGGGTTCCCGTTTGCACTTATCATTACCAAAGACTCTAAAACGATAATTATCAAAGAACAGGAGGACATCCCTGAAGTATGTAAAGCCTTGAATCTGGAAATACCATCATTACTATCCCCAGAACCTCTATTTTAATCCATTCCTCTATTAACTTTACACAAGAATATACTATAGAGGACCCGGAGGGGAGATACCTTGTAGTTAAAGGCCGAATCTCAGATACGGAAGTCATACTTTGTAATGTCTATGCCCCCAATGAGAAACAACACACTTTTTTCCAACATATAGCCCAGTTACTGACACAATGGTCACAAACCAAGATCATCCTGGCGGGGGATTTTAACATTACCATGACCCCGATAAAACCTAAGACCAACCACTTTCTGACCAATAAACAACTTAGACATAACCGACTGATTAGATCGATCCAGGAGCACCTGTCGCCCCACTCCTTGATCGAAACATGGAGCACATTATATGGCACAACCACAGATACCACGTTGTATTCAGCAGCACATAATTCATACATAAGACTAGACTATATATTTGTTAGCCAAGCCCTTCAGCCCCTAATACGGAAATCAGATATACATGCATGCGTATGGTCAGACCTCTCTATAGTCTTCCTACAAATAGATGGTTTGAAAGACCCTTCTAGAAGTAAGACTTGGACATTTGACCCTACTAACGTTAAAAACCCTCAAACACATGCAAATATCATGAGAGCGTTGGCGGAATACTGGAGAATCAATACTGTCTCCACATTGAACCCAATAAACACTTGGGCGGCACATAAGGTGGTGCTTAGGGGACTACTTATAAAAGAAAAGGAAATATACAATAAACAGTATAGGGACAATTTGACACAGCTTTATAGGGAAATTGAACATTTGGAGAAACAACATAGACTGACGAAACTGACCTCGACCTTACATACTCTCCACACTAAAAGAACCACACTGACGTCGCTACTTAACTCTCAAGCAACTAGGGCTATACAGAGATTGAAATCTAGATACTTCATCTATGCGAATAAGCCAGACAAGTTCATGGCCTACAAAATTAGGGAGAGATGCAGGGCTTCTGCTATTCCTTTAATCGAGACTCCCCAGGGTACCACTACTTCACACCCACAGGAAATTGTCAATACATTTGCTACATATTATGGGAGTTTATATAATGGAGACAAAGTCACTCACAACACAGCAACAGAAACTATCACCACAGAAAAATTTAACCTTACCCACTATATCTGAGGAACACAGGAGGCTCTTAACGCCCCAATTTCTGCCATGGAGGTGTTGGAAGCGGTCCGGGGTCTTAAACCAGGTAAAGCGACGGGTCCGGATGGACTCCCAGGGGAATATTACAAATTATTTGGATCCTCACTGGTTCCCCATCTCACAAAATTCTGCAACCATATTTCTATATGCTAAAATTGTGGTAATCCCCAAACCAGAGAGAAACCACAAACTCTGTAAGAATTACCGCCCGATATCCCTAATAAACCAAGACCTAAAAATCATTACAAAAATCTTGGCGAACCGCCTTAAAGTAATTATTCCCCACCTGGTACATCAGGATCAGGTGGGTTTTATAAAAGATAGGGAGGCCCCAGATAACATTCGAAGGGTGACCAACCTGATACATTGGCTGGATGGGTCATGGACGCCTTCTCTGCTCCTGTCATTGGATGCGGAGAAGGTGTTCGATAGAATAGACTGGTGGTACATGTTTACTATCCTTGAAAGAATGGGTTTTGACGGTACATTTATAACAGCTCTACAGGCGATATATTCTTCTCCACATGCCCAGGTATCTTCGGCAGGCTACAGATCCAAAAGCTTCCCAATCCTGAATGGTACGAGACAGGGTTGCCCTCTTTCACCACTTCTATTCACCCTATGCATCGAGCCATTGGCAGCCAAAATTAGATCACACCCAGATATAACTGGAGTTCAGGTAGCAGATTCAGAATATAAACTTGCTCTTTTTGCATATGATATTCTATTGACTATAACTAAACCACTTATCTCGCTCCCTAACCTTTATGGGGTCCTAGACACCTTCTCAGCTATTTCGGGATATAAAATAAATTCAGATAAATGCGAAGCCCTACCCATAGCTATCCCACCCCAGACACAAAAATTCTTAGAGTCTAACTTTGATTTTAAATGGATGAAACACACACTCAAATACTTAGGAATACACCTACCACCACAGACTCATCTCCTCTATAAGTTCAATTACATCCCTCTTTTTAAACAGACCAGACGAGACCTACTGAAGTGGAGGAGCTTTAACTTCTCCTGGCTAGGGAGACTTGCAGCCCTATCTTGCCACAAATCCTATACCTCTTTAGAACACTCCCCATCAAGATCATAAATGCAGATATAGAGAAATTGCAGGCTGAGCTGCTGTCCTTCATTAAGGGGAGCAAATCAGCAAGAGTAGTGAAATCCTTAATAAATAGACACAAAACATTAGGAGGTGTGGGAGGCCTGAATTTAATGGAATATTACAGAGCAGCTAGAATAGCACAAGATAAAATGCTCCTACAGAGGTCAACAGATGCGCTGTGGCCTATGATAGAGGCGGAGATGGGAGGCTGGAATTCTCCAGACTCAATCTTTTGGGTCAACAGAGCATCATAGCCTGCAGCGTCCCATACAACAACCTACACTCTAGAGCTCACCCTACACACATGGTCGAGGGTGGTGGTGGGGGGAGCTTTTATGACGAGACCCTCCTTTCTATGCCCAATCCGATATCTGTTGCCTAGTGGGCTATGTTCGCAGATTAAGAAGTGGGAAAACAAGGGACTATACAGGGTAGCCAACATATTAGAAAACGGGAAATTACTCTCATTCTGTCAATTACAAGAGAAAATAGATCCGTTAAATTTACACTGGTATCTATACCTTCAACTAAGCTCTTCAGTGGGATCATTTCTAAAGGGAGCCCAGAGGGGAACACCCACTGTATTAGTATCGATTTGTAGTAGTCCCCAACGCTCTAAACACTCTATATCCAGACTATACTTAGCTATACAATCTGGCCCACACAAGACAAAATCATCGGCGATGCTGGCCTGGGAAAGAGATTTAGATATAACTAAAGATCTAGAAGAGTGGGAACTAACATTTCAATCTGCCGATAGAGGTCTCCTGAGCATAGACCTAAAGGAAAATGTCATGAAAACACTTTTCAGGTGGTACTTGACACGGGTGAAAACCGCACATATGCACTCACAAGGCAACAGATTATGCTACCGGGGATGTGGTGAGGTTGGCTCATACCGACATATGTGGTGGGACTGTGCCGAAGTTGGGGCTATCTGGAAACGTCTTTCCTCCTTTGTTAGCCAATTGATAGGAGAGGAGATTGCTCTAACTATCCAACAGGCTCTTTTACACGACCGTAGCTCTACACTTAGCAGACACCTTAACACCTTCTTCAATATTCTTTGCACTATCACGAGAACCTGTATCGCAAAACATTGGAAGACAGGTACCCCTACATGGACTGAAATATATAACAAAATACAACACACGTACAACATGTACGAAATGGCATCTGGGATTTTAAACAACAGAGACACATTTCACCAGATCTGGTACTACTGGATAGGCAGGGAGGACCCAGTTTAGGGCCTACCCCATGAGGGCTTTACACCAGCTCTAGTCGGGCACTGCAAACTTTGATACTGAAAAGCAAACTTTATTATATTCATTCATTGTGTTGTCACTTTTTCCCTAATTATTCCCCCCCCCACAACCATTTGGAGTCACTGATCTTAGGTATCTACCATTATTTGAGAGGATATATTTTTCCCTTCTTTTCTTTCTTTATTTTGCACCAATATCGGTGATTACATATTTCTTGTATTGCATCACATTTGCAGAGAACTGCTGTTTAGTTTTTGACCTTTTTAAGATTTACAAGTTCGAAAAATGTTTTCTTTGGAAACTTGTGTTCCATAATTTACCTGTTTGAACACTTGATATGCAAAAGTTGAATGTCAAAAGGTATTTATAAACTGTGTGAAAACCTTAATAAAAATTATTTAAACATAAAATACAATAAAATGCAGGCTATATTTTTAATAATGAAATGCATAATACAATTGCATCCTTAGTTCTTAGACATTTTAATTGTTGTGTAACCCTTAAAATACACAATAAAATTATCATTAAATATCTGAAGCTATTTTTAATAGGAATGGATGATGATGGTCCAGAAGAGGCATTGTCAGAGCTAAAGAGGAAACGGATAGGAGGATGGGGTCTTCTTCAGATGGCAGGAGGGACTATGCTAACAGCGTATTCTGTTTGGGTCTTTCTTCTAATGCCTGGCTTTAGAAAAGTGCCTTTAAAGCTACAGGTAAGTTTTCTGTAGACAATATTTACTAAACAATGCATCGCTGTCCACATTTATGCATAGTCAGATATAAAATATATTTCAGCTCATAAGGTAAATAAGACATATTTCTATCACATCTTAACAAGTATAAACAGTATTTCTTAAAGGGACAGCCTAGTTAAACGTTCATGATTTAGATAGGGCTTGCAATTTTAAACAACTTTCAAATTTACCTTTAGCATCAAATTTGCGTTGTTCTCTTGGTATGCTTTGTGGAAAACTAAAACTAGGTAGGCTCATATGCTTATTTCTAAGCTGTTGAACTGCCTCTATCTCAGTGCATTTTGACAGTTTTTCACAGTTAGACACTGCTAATTCACGTCTGTCATATTGATGACATTGTGCTCACTCACTTGGAGTTGTTCTCTTGGTATGCTTTGTGGAAAACTAAAACTAGGTAGGCTCATATGCTTATTTCTAAGCTGTTGAACTGCCTCTATCTCAGTGCATTTTGACAGTTTTTCACAGTTAGACACTGCTAATTCACGTGTGTCATATTGATGACATTGTGCTCACTCACTTGGAGTTATTTAAGTCAGCACTGATTGGATAAAATGCATATATGTCAAAAGAATTGAGATAAGGGGCAGTCTGCAGAGACTTAGATACAAGGTAATCACAGAGGTAAAAGTGTATTAATATAACAGTGTTGGTTATGCAAAATTGGGGGATGGTAAATAAATAGGGTGGCCATATTGCCATTTTAAAAAGGTACACATATGAAAAATACATATGTCAGGGCTGTTTTAAGGGCTGTTTAAAGAAATGTTTTGTATAAGAACCCTGACATGTATTTTTCATATGTGTCCCTTTTTAAAGCGGCAATATGGTCACCCTATAAATAAAGGGATTGTCTATCTTTTTAAACAATAAAAAATATGTTGTAGACTGTCCCTTTAAGTTATAACAGCCACATTTATACATAGTCACCTATAAAATGTGATTTAGCTCATAAGAAATACTTTATATACTGTATTTACCTTAAGTTATTTCACTACAGGATACTGGGTGAAGATCTGGTCATCTGATTTTAATCTTTTTTTTAAGCATGGCTTGCTAACCATTTTGCTGTTAGTGTTCCAATAAATATTAGACTTAGAATTCTGAGAACAGAATTAATTTAAAAGATAAGGCATATAGTTATCCTTTTGTCGAAACAAGTCAGCTGTCAAGTGAAGGATATATGAATAGTTAAATACATTTGTTGTTTGTACTTTGCATTTGAACTATGCACAAAAAGCTAAAAAAACACTAACTTTAAAGGGAAACTTTCACCCTGTATACAAAGTAAGATTAGGAAAGTAAAGGATCAATTTTATAATAATAATAATACAGAGGCGTAAAGGATATATTTTTTAGATACTTCCAAACACTATACTCAAAGAGTGAGATAGACCTGGACCAAAAAATAGAATTCTGGCAGGGTATAAAAGTTCCTAAGCTAGACACTGAAAAATTAGTGGAGCTCAATGCCGCTATTGCAATAGAAGAAATTTTCAAAGCCATTGACATAATGAAATGCAATAAAGCACCTGGCCCTGATCAACTCCCTGCTGAATTTTATATAATACTTAAAGAAAAGATTGCTTCTTCTTTATTGACACTCTTCAACAAATACTATATACAAAATGAAATTACATCCCCGTACTTTACTTCCTCCACTATTAATTTAATATTAAAAAAGAGAGAGACCTGGAATTAGTCACATCATATAGACCAATATCCCTACTGAATTGTGACTATAAGATACTAACATCTATATTGGAAAATAGACTAAAATCAATGCTAAGCCTCATCATACATGAAGACCAAGCAGGTTTCATGTATGGTAGAAATTCTAGAAACATGAGGAGAGTCATAATGTTGATAGAGCACTATTGGCTGAAAGGTCGTGATGCCAATAGGAAAAATGAGGCGGCGCTGATTACTATAGATGCCGAAAAGGCTTTTGACTCGATCACTTGGGACCATCTATTTGAGTCACTAGAAAAATTCGGGTTCAAAGGTCATTTCAATGAATTTATCAGACTGATCTACAAAAAACCTAGTTCAACAATTATAGTCAACGGGGAATTTTCTCCTAATATTTACATGGCTCAGGGTATGAGACAGGGATGTCTAATCTCTCCGCTCTTATTTAATATATATTTGGAATCGTTAGCAATAAGCTTGTTGAAAGATGTAGAAGGCTTCCCCTTAGGTAAAAAGAGGCTTGTGTTGTCATTATATGCAGACGATCTACTATTATTTATGGGAAACACAAAGAAAAACATCCCTATCCTGCTGAAGACAATTAAAATATATAGTTCCTTTTCTGGATACAAAATTAATACTTCTAAATCAGAAATCTTATGGTTATGCAAAAATATGGAGAGTATTATAAAAACGAAATTTTTGGAAGTACCTAAACAGATTAAGTATCCAGGAATTATATTATCTAAAAACCCTTCTGAATGTTATGACATTAATTATAAACATCTATGGATCTCCTTAACAAAGAAACCTAAGAAATGGGAACAATTTATACTGTCTATTACAGCGAAAGTTCAATTAATTAAGATGATAATATTGCCTAAGTTCATTAGGGAAAAGGATCTTAAAGAGTTTTACTCGCACTGTAACTATTTTCTGTGGAGAAAGAAAAAGGTCCGAATGGCTCTCAAGAGATTAATGTTTAAAAAAGATTTTGGGGGATTAGGGTTCCCCAACCTGAAATATTATAACTGGGTAGCTATGGTAAAGATTGCGTGTGACTGGAAAACGGAGGCAAATCGAGTGTCCCATATACAAATAGAAAAAGATCTGATATACCCAATATCAATTACCGGCCTCCTACATATAAAAGGGAAAGAGATACCTAGAGTAATTAAAGAAAAAAAGTAAATTTACAATATTGTACTCACATGGCACAAATATACAAAAGAATTACAAATCAATAATCAATTGTCAACTTTTCTGACTATTTGTGGCAATGTGGGGTTCGTCCCGAGTTTAGTTACATGGATCTTCAATCTCTGGAAACAGAAAGTGTTAATTTACTTATACCAATTAGAGGACCCAAATTTGGGGACAATTAAAGCATTTTCTGACCTCTGCCATGAATTCTCTCTCTATAAATCCAATTTCTTTGCCTATTTGCAGATTAGAAATTATTATTTTAAGATTAGGGAGGAAGGGGGCAGGGAGTGGTCGTTAAAAGAATTAGATGACGGAATTACATTATATAAAGCAGGGCGAGACAGAAATTTCAATTTGGTATAACATTTTAATGATAAATCATTTGAACAAAATCCAGGGTTTATGGGTAAATTATTTTACGGAAATCACATCAGACGACATAAGATATAGTTTTGGTAATTTGTTTAAAAATACTATTTCACAAACATGGAGAAAATCTCACATGCGACTCCTAAACAAATACTACATTACCCCTGCTAAGGTGACAAGATGGTCCCTAACCCTAATTGTAGGTTGTTTTAGATGCGGTTTCCCAAAAGCAGATATAATGCACTGTTTGTGGGCTTGTCCCAAGGTCAGGGATTTTTGGAAAAAAGTTAATTTTTGGCTGAATAATTTTTCAGACATAGAAATAGTGTTAAATGGCAGAGATATTATATTCTTATATATAGATAAGACAAATAAAACAAACAATGAACTAATAAATACTGCAATATTATTAGGGAGGAATATTATCCTTAGAACATGGAAATCCAATAGCAGTATAAGTATAAAAGAATTTACGAATAGAATTTTAATCCAAATAAACATAGAACTGCCACAATCCATTCATCGCTGTGTCACAGGGGCTCCCGGATCTCCTCTGTATTCTTGCCATGTCACTTTGCCTAGTAACGTGACATGGCCTTCCTGACATGCCCCTTTTTCGTCACGGCCTCCTCTCGTCACTGGCTTTAAATGCCGGCGGGAGTTTTGCTCGGGGCCCGTTTGTAAGTGTATTTACCTGCTTGTGGCTCAGTGTCTTTTTGCTCTCTCAACCTTATTACCACTTACTGGATTTCAACCTTGGCCTGACTACTCTGCCTGATCCCAAATAACCTGTCTCCTGAATATTGACCATTGCTTTGCCTGACCACTCTGCTGCCTGATCCTTCAAACCTGCTTAAAAGGACATTGACAATTGCTTTGCCTGACTACTCTGCTGCCTTATCCTACAAACCTGCTTAAAGGGACATTGACCATTGCTTGCCTGACCACTCTGCTGCCTTATCCTACAAACCTGCTTAAAGGGACATTGATCATTGCCTGACCACTCTAATGGATCATCCACTGCCTGTTCAAAATGGTTGCTGACCTCTGCATTGTCTGACCATTCTTTTTTTTAAATTATTTTTATTGAGGAAACGCAGGTACAGTTAATTAAGTACACATATTGACATGTAGAGTTTTAGCAACATTACAATTCATAAACTGGAATTCATAAACTGGAATTAGGATAAAATGTTGAATATTGATACAGTAGTGGCACAGTTGCTATCAGGGGGTACAAAGAGAGACAGCAGCTACTTTCCATAAAGCATAATCAACAAATTCGAAATTAGGGCAATGTTGTAATATGGGGTAATCCATACATTGAGGGTTATAGCAAAATTAGCTAAATATCATCTCATATTGCACCTGCACCTCTTAGTTTTTTAATATTAATACAATGACATAAAACAAAACAAACATAACAACACATAACCAAACAATAAAAAAAAAACATCATTGTACTCATAACCAGTGTTGCTAGTCAGGGAAAAAAAACTAACACCTAGATTTAGAGTTTTGCGGCCAAAGGGGTGCGTTAGCTACGCGTCTTTTTTTTCTAGTGCTGCTTCTAAACAACGCTGGTATTTAGAGTTCTCTGAAGGGCTGCGTTAGGCTCCAAAAAGGGAGCGTACAGGCATATTTACCGCCACTTCAACTCTCAATACCAGCGTTGCTTACGGTAGCGGCTAGCTGGAAAAACGTGCTCGTGCACAATTCCCCCATAGGAAACAATGGGGCAGTTTGGGCTGAAAAAAACCTAACACCTGCAAAAAAGCAGCGTTCAGCTCTTAACGCAGCCCCATTGTTTCCTATGGGGAAACACTTTCTAAGTCTGCACCTAACACCCTAACATGAACCCCGAGTCTAAACACCCCTAACCTTACACTTATTAACCCCTAATCTGCCGCCCCCGCTATCGCTGACACCTGCATTATATTATTAACCCCTAATCTGCCGCTCCGTACACCGCCGCAACCTACATTATACCGATGTACCCCTAATCTGCTGTCCCTAACATCGCCGACACCTACATAACATTTATTAACCCCTCAACGTCGCCGCTACCTTACCTACACTTATTAACCCCTAATCTAACCTTAACCCTAACACCCCCCTAAATTAAATATAATTTTAATCTAACAAAATAAATTAAATATTATTAACTAAAGTCTTCCTATTTAAAGTTAAATACTTACCTGTAAAATAAACCCTATTATAGCTACAATATAACAAAGAATTATATCGTAGCTATTTTAGGATTTATATTTATTTTACAGGCAACTTTGTATTTATTTTAACTAGGTACAATAGCTATTAAATAGTTATTTACTATTTAATAGCTACCTAGTTAAAATAATTACAAAATTACATGTAAAATAAATCCTAACCTAAGTTACAATTAAACCTAACACTACACTATCAATAAATAAATTAAATCAATTAACTACAATTACCTACAATTACCTACAATTAAATAAACTAAACTAAATTACAAAAAAAGAAAAAACACTAAATTAAAAAAATTAAAAAAGATTACAAGAATTTTAAGCTAATTACACCTACTCTAAGCCCCCTAATAAAATAACAAAGCCCCCCAAAATAAAAAAAATGTCCCTACCCTAATCTAAATGAAAAAAGTTAACAGCTCTATTACCTTACCAGCCCTTAAAAGGGCTTTTTGCGGGGCATGCCCCAAAGAAATCAGCTCTTTTGCCTGTAAAAAAAAACACAATACCAGCCCCCAACATTACAACCCACCACCCACATACCCCTACTCTAACCCAAACCCCCTTAAATAAACCTAACACTACCCCCCTGAAGATCTCCCTACCTTGAGCCGTGTTCACCCAGCCGGGCAACGATGGACCAAAAGAGGACATCCGGAGCGGCAGAAGTCTTCATCCTATCCGGGCAGAAGAGGACATCCGGACCGGTAGACATCTTCATCCAAGCGGCATCTTCTATCTTCATCCATCCGGAGCGGAGCCATCTTCTTCCAGCCGACGCGGAGCCATCCTTCTTCCACGACGTCTACTCGCTGAATGAAGGTTCCTTTTAAATGATGTCATCCAAGATGGCATCCCTCTAATTCCGATTGGCTGATAGGATTCTATCAGCCAATCGGAATTAAGGTAGGAAAAATCTGATTAGCTGATTGAATCAGCCAATCAGATTCAAGATCAATCGGATTGGCTGATCCAATCAGCCAATCAGATTGAGCTTGCATTCTATTGGCTGTTCCGATCAGCCAATAGAATGTGAGCTTAATCTGATTGGCTTATTGGATCAGCCAATCCGATTGAACTTGAATCTGATTGGCTGATTCAATCAGCCAATCAGATTTTTCCTACATTAATTCCGATTGGCTGATAGAATCCTATCAGCCAATCGTAATTCGAGGGACGCCATCTTGGATGACGTCATTTAAAGGAACCTTCATTCGGCGAGTAGGCGTCCTGGAAGAAGGATGGATCTGCGTCGGCTGGAAGAAGATGGCTCCACTCCGGATGGATGAAGATAGAAGATGCCGCTTGGATGAAGATGTCTACCGGTCCGGATGTCCTCTTCTGCCCGGATAGGATGAAGACTTCTGCCGCTCCGGATGCCCTCTTTTGGTCCATCGGTGCCCAGCTGGGTGAACACGGCTCAAGTTAGGGAGATCTTCAGGGGATAGTGTTAGGTTTATTTAAGGGGGTTTGGGTTAGAGTAGGGGTATGTGGGTGGTTGGTTGTAATGTTGGGGGGTGGTATTGTGTTTTTTTTTACAGGCAAAAGAGCTGATTTCTTTGGGGCATGCCCCGCAAAAAGCCCTTTTAAGGGCTGGTAAGGTAATAGAGCTGTTAACTTTTTTCATTTAGATTAGGGTAGGGACATTTTCTTTATTTTGGGGGGCTTTGTTATTTTATTAGGGGGCTTAGAGTAGGTGTAATTAGCTTAAAATTCTTGTAATCTTTTTTAATTTTTTTAATTTAGTGTTTTTTCTTTTTTTGTAATTTAGTTTAGTTTATTTAATTGTAGGTAATTGTAGGTAATTGTAGTTAATTGATTTAATTTATTTATTGATAGTGTAGTGTTAGGTTTAATTGTAACTTAGGTTAGGATTTATTTTACAGGTAATTTTGTAATTATTTTAACTAGGTAGCTATTAAATAGTAAATAACTATTTAATAGCTATTGTACCTAGTTAAAATAAATAAAAAGTTGCCTGTAAAATAAATATAAATCCTAAAATAGCTACAATATAATTCTTCGTTATATTGTAGCTATATTAGGGTTTATTTTACAGGTAAGTATTTAGCTTTAAATAGGAAGACTTTAGTTAATAATATTTAATTTATTTCGTTAGATTAAAATTATATTTAATTTAGGGGGGTGTTAGGGTTAGGGCTAGACTTAGCTTTAGGGGTTAATACATTTATTAGAGTAGCGGCAAGGTCCGGTCGGCAGATTAGGGGTTAATAAGTGTAGGTAAGGTAGCGGCGACGTGGGGGGGGGGGCAGATTAGAGGTTAATAAATATTATGTAGGTGTCGGCGATGTAGGAGCAGCAGATTAGGGGTTCATAGGGATTATGTAAGTGGCGGCGGTGTGCGGTCGGCAGATTAGGGGTTAAAAATATTAATTATAGTGGCGGCGATTTAGGGGTACATAGGTACTTTATGGGTGTTAGTGTACTTTAGAGCACAGTAGTTAAGAGATTTATAAACCGGCGTTAGCCCATAAAGCTCTTAACTACTGACTTTTTTCTGCGGCTGGAGTCTTGTCGGTAGAGGGTGTACTGCTCACTTCAGCCAAGGCTCTAAATACCGGCGTTAGGAAGATCCCATTGAAAATATAGGATACGCAATTGGCATAAGGGGATCTGCGGTATGGAAAAGTCGCGGCTGGAAAGTGAGTGTTAGACCCTTTCCTGGCTGACTCTAAATACCATCGGACGGCCAAAAGCAGCGTTAGGAGCCCTTAACGCTGCTTTTGACGGCTACCACAGAACTCTAAATCTAGGCGTAAATGTTTTGTAGTGGAGTCAGAATTGCATTAAAAGGAGTCTACAACAGCTCTAGTCCTGTTAACTGAGGTGCAATGCCATAGTTCAAATGACGAGATTATTTACTATGCCTGGTCATTATATGAGGTTAAATATATGACTGAGTACGATCGAGTCAGTTAGATATTCAGGAGCGTGTTAGGTAAAACATCACAAGAGTTAGCAAAATAGTGTGTTTGAAAGTGGCACCCCCGCAGACTTGAACACGCATAGATACAAAATATAAACAAACACATTCAGGCTCCAGTACTAATTAACTAAATGAGTCATACCCATGACCATTACCATGACCAGTGTTATACTGAGGATATATACGCCTAGATTACGAGTCTTGTGTTAGGGTTAAAAAGCAGCGTTAAGGGGTCCTAACGCTGCTTTTTAACGCCCGCTGGTATTACGAGTCTGGCAGGTACAGGTGTACCTCTCACTTTTTTCCGCGATTTTAGCATACCGAAAATCCCCTTACGTCAATTGCGTATCCTATCTTTTTAATGGGATTTGCCTAACGCCGGTATTAGAATCGCTGGAAAAAGTGAGCGGTACACCCTCTACCTCCAAGACTCCTACCGCATTTAAAAGTCAGTAGTTAAGAGTTTTATGGGCTAACGCCGGAACATAAAGCTCTTAACTAAAGTGCTAAAAAGTACACTAACACCCATAAACTACCTATTAACCCCTAAGCCGAGGCCCCCCCCCCCCACATCGCAAACACATAATAAAATTATTTAACCCCTAATCTGCCGACCGGACATAGCCGCCACTTTAATAAATGTATTAACCCCTAAACCGCCACACTCCCACCTCACAAACCCTAGTTAAATTTTATTAACCCCTAATCTGCCGTCCCTAACATCGCCGCCACATACCTACATTTATTAACCCCTAATCTGCCACCCGCCACTATACTAAATTTATTAACCCCTAAACCTAAGTCTAACCCTAACCCCCCTAACTTAAATATAATTTAAATAAAACGAAATAAACTAACTACAATTAAATAAATTAATCCTATTTAAAACTAAATACTTACCTATAAAATAAACCATAAGATAGCTACAATATAACTAATAATTACATTATAGCCATCTTATGGTTTATTTTTATTTTACAGGCAACTTTGTATTTATTTTAACTAGGAACAACAGTTATTAAATAGATATTAACTATTTAATAACTACCTAGTTAAAATAAAGACACATTTACCTGTAAAATAAATCCTAACCTAAGTTACAATTACACCTAACACTGCAATTAAATTAAATAAACTAAATTACGAAAAACAACAAACACTAAATTACAGAAAATAAAAAAAGAATTACAAGAATTGTAAACTAATTACACCTAATCTAATCCCCCTAAGAAAATAAAAAAGCCCCCCAAAATAATAAAATTCCCTACCCTATACTAAATTACATATAGCCCTTAAAAGGGACATTTGTGGGGCATTGCCCCAAAGTAATCTGTTCTTTCACCTGTAAAAAAAAATACAATACCCCCACATTAAAACTCACCACCCACACACCCAACACTACTCTAAAACCTACCCGATCCACCCTTAATAAAACCTAACACTAAACCCTTGAAGATCACCCTACCTTTAATTGTATTTAATTGTAGGTAGTTTAGGGAATTCATTTAATTATAGTGTAGTGTTAGGTGTAATTGTAACTTAGGTTAGGATTTATTTTACAGGTAAATGTGTCTTTATTTTAACTAGGTAGTTATTAAATAGTTAATATATATTTAATAACTATTGTACCAAGTTAAAATAAATACAAAGTTGCCTGTAAAATAAAAATAAACCATAAGATGGCTACAATGTAACTATTAGTTATATTGTAGCTATCTTAGGGTTTATTTTACAGGTAAGTATTTAGTTTTAAATAGGAATAATTTATTTAATACTAGTAAATTTATTTAGATGTATTTAAATTATATTTAAGTTAGGGGGTGTTAGGGTTAGGATTAGACTTAGGTTTAAGGGTTAATACATTTATTATAGTGGCGGCGGCGGATTAGGGGTTAATAAATGTAATATAGTTGCGGCGACGTTGGGGGGGCAGATTAGGGGTTAATAAATAAAATGTAGGGTTCGGCGATGTTTGGGGCAGCAGATTAGGGGTTCATAAGTGTAATGTAGGTGGCGGCGGTGTCCGGAGCGGCAGATTAGGGGTTAATAATATAATGTAGGTGTTTGGCGATGTTGGGGGCGGCAGATTAGGGGTTAATAAGTGTAAGATTAGGGGTGTTTAGACTCAGGGTTCATGTTAGGGTGTTAGGTGCAGACGTAACTTTTATTTCCCCATAGGAAACAATGGGGCTGCGTTAGGAGCTGAATGCTGCTTTTTTCAGGTGTTTTTCCAGCCAGCTCAGCCCCATTGTTTCCTATGGAGAAATCGTGCACAAGCACGTTCAGCCAGCTTACCGCTGACTTAAGCAACGCTGGTATTGAGGTGAGATGTGGAGCTAAATTTTGCTCAACGCTCACTTTTCTGAGGCTAACGCCGGCTTGCAGAAAACTTGTAATACCAGCGTTGTCTTAAGTGAGTGGTGAGAAAAAAGGCTCATTAGCACCGCACACCATTACTGACAAAAACTTGTAATCTAGCCAATAGTTAGGTTAGCTAATACCCTATAAGGCATTCGAGATTGTGCCTGGAATAATGTAGGGAGCACATGTTATAGCATTGTGTAGCATGATAATAATATCAAATGTCCAATTGGACATAGGAACAACTGATAGCTTAATGTAAATTGAGCTATAGATTACTTAGAAGGTTTGAAAGAGGTAGAGTGACCCCCCCCCCTAAAAGTATGGTGTGAATATGTTTATCCCAGGCTGCTATGGGAGAAATAGCTATTAGTTTTGAGAGTATTACAAAGGTGCCAACCCTTCAAACATTTAAAATTTGAGATCATACTTAATTAAAAGGGAGCATCCGTGTTACCACATTGACAAGTGTGGTTATAGTGGTAAGATGGCGGCGTGACTTGCAAGTTATCTCAGC
The DNA here is from genome assembly GCF_027579735.1 of Bombina bombina. Lineage (NCBI taxonomy): Eukaryota > Metazoa > Chordata > Amphibia > Anura > Bombinatoridae > Bombina > Bombina bombina. The sequence continues at coordinate 102,375,677 of NC_069509.1, forward strand.
AAGAGCAGTCAGATTATCATAACTGGGGTGGACCTATATACACACATGCTAAGCAAGTGAGAACGGAATATTGCAGCAGGAGGCAAAAGGCAGATCATACTAGAGCACTACATATAACAAACATGGAGAGGGACCCCCTATTACCTCAGGACAATAAGCATTAGTAAAATAAAAATAAAAACATAGAATGATCAAACTTATACTAGTTATAAACAGCAGTTCCATCTCTGGGGTATACCCAATTGTAAGCCGAACACAGTGTTTTCGGGCAGTTCAAAACACAGGATAATCAAAGCGGTATACTAGCTGGTCATTTCCCCTTGGGACGCCTTGGGGGCAATATTATTGTTTTTCCTATTGATTATCATTTTTTTGTATGATTGATTTTGTTTGATGGGGTTTGAGTGTGTTCATTTAGCCTTTCATTCTGTAGTGGTTATTATTTGGAGGATGGGGTTTGTGTGAAGACGAATGGGTAAACATTATTTCCCCCGATTTCTCCGATTATAAAAGTTGAGTTATTTAAACATTCAAGCTTCTAAAAGTTTAAGTAATAACATATTCTAAGACTACAATGCTGGGATTCTTTTGTATTATTTTATTATAGGGTAAGGAGACTAGACTCTATCCCGGGCATAAGGACTTTTTCTGTATATTAAATGAAACAGTGGTGCTGTCACTATATTTATTTTGAACTTTATTATAGTGTTTGTGATGCGGGAGGGCTTTGGTTTAGTGGTTAATAGGTAGTTTATGGGTGTTTGTGTACTTTTTAACAATTTAGTTATGAGTTTTATGTTACAGCTTTGTAACGTAAAACTCATAACTACTGACTTTAGGTGGCGGTACAGATCTTGTGGTTATAGAGAGTGTACCGCTCACTTTTTGGCCTCCCAGGCAAACTCGTAATACCAGCACTATGGGAGTCCCGTTAAAAAAGGACTTTTTTAAAAGTGCGGTAATGACGTTGCGTGACTGGCTAAAAGGTGTGCGGTACACCTATACCTACAAGACTTGTAATAGCAGCGTTAGGGAAAATTAAGCTTTATGGGCCATAGCGATGCTATTGAACTCATAACGCAAAACTCGTAATCTAGCTGTATATTAATAATCCTTTTCAAATATGGATTTTAACATTTTTGCTTTTCCTATTCAATATACTATCTGTATTATATTCTAGAGAATGGGTATTCTGATTCCCTTTTGGGACTGTACTACTATTTCTATGGAAATTGCTACTCGTTTTCAGGATTCTTTAGAATGTGAAAATAACCTTAGTAGAGCATATTCACGTACTGTTTATATTTTTAGCTCAGCTTTATCTGTGGCTGACATTACTCTTCTCTCATCCTTTATTGAACAGTTAGCATAAGCAGTTTCAGATTCTTAGGTATATAACTCTGTTTATTTACTTTAGATATATACATTTAATTATGTTTAATATATCTATTATTATGATTTCAAATATATTTTATTATCTCTCTCTTGTTAGGATAATAATTTGTTTGATTTCTATTATCTCCACTATTTCTGGAGGTTTAGAGTTTTTTTCTGCCCTACTTTTAGTCCGCTGATGTAGATCAGTTGGTGAATGTCCTGACTACAAATGCTTGTTCTAGATCCAAGGATCATAGATTCATTTTCCGGCAGGGTTAATACAGCCCTTTGGCCTTTGAGGTCAATTTATTGTGTACCATGTATTTGGGTAATTATAACTAATGCTTTTATCAGCTGCTAATTTGGTTAACTCCGAGTGTAAGCACTGAATAAGCGTTATATTGTATCCTTCTAGGAAAAAAACGCTTTATAAATTACTAGTTATTAGACTGCATGTAGGTGCGGTTTTCAAACCAGTCCTTCTAGTGTGTGTGTGTGTGGGGGGGGGGGGGGATTAATTGTTTTTGGATGAACTCAGTCCAAATTCTATATTATTCTTAGGATTTGAATAGATTTTTAGAATGAGACCTCCTATGGGAAGAATCTTTCTGTCTCAGTATACTCTGAATTTCAGGAGTGATTATGCCAGTTCTTTTAGCAGGAATAGGATTGGGGTTTCTATTCAATTCTATTCTTTGTCCCTAAGAAGAAAGGTTTATTCAGTCCACCATTCTTGGATCTGAAAACTTTTATATTGTTTTGTTAAAGTCTCAACTTTTAAGTTGGCGATTATAAGGACTATTATGCCTTTTTGTTAAGATCATTTCATGTCCACTACATTTTTCAGGATGCAAATATACAACAGAAGGCTGCGCTAATTACCATGCAACGTGATTCTTGGAAAAGGGTAGAAACGTTTTTTCAAATCCACACAACAGCTGAAGTAAGCCGAAGAGTGGCCGGGTTCAAGCCAAAAGGAATGCCGCCGTACACAGATCAGTGGGTTTCCTCTCCACAGATGAAAAACTAAATTAATGACTCTTAGTATCACAATAGACAGACGCCTTAGAGAAAGGCAGCAGGAGAGGTCCTACCATGACACCTTCGCCATGAAACAACATGTACCAACCACTACCAAAAGTTCACCCGAACCTATGGACATAGGTTTCGTAAAGGGCCCCTTATCCTCCGAGGAGAAGATCAGGAGAAGATCCAACTACCTCTGTTTATATTGTGCTTCTGAGAACCACAGTGTGAGAGAATGTCCTTCCCTCCAGAAACAAAATAAGGGTAAGACTCCTATTCAACCTTTTTATTGTACCACTCAGGAACAAACACTTCCTTATTTAAACATATCTCTTCTTTTACAGTGGGAGTTTCAGCGGGTCAACGCTTCCGCGATAATTGATTCCGGAGCAACAGCCGCATATATTGATAGAGTTTTCACTCATATAAATAAAATACCTTTAGTGCAAAAAAGGTCTCCTGTTTTCTTGAGAGGTATTGATGGTAAACCCATCACAACTGGTCCTGTAGAATACCAAACTATTCCACTACTAGTTGTTTCTCCTGACCACCACAGGGAATATATTACATTTGATGTTATCTCCTCCCCTATTTCACCTATTGTTTTAGGGATAAACTGGTTGAAAACCCATAATCCCCAAGTAAATTGGTCAACTTTAACGCTTAGCTTTAATTCAAAGTTCTGCCTTACCACTTGTTTTCCAGCCTCTGTTTTACAAACCTCTGAAGTTCCCCAGGTTGTCCAGATCCCTGAGGTATACCAGGATTACGCTGATGTGTTCAGTAAAACAGAATCTGAAAGCTTGCCACCCCATAGGAAGTACGATTGTCCTATTGAGATTTTACCGGGTTCTGAGATTCCAAGTGGGCATATCTACCCCCTCTCAAACCCAGAACTTTTACATTTAAAATCCTACTTAGATGAAAATTTAAAGAAAGGATTTATACGCCCCTCTACATCTCCAGCTAGTGCTGGGATATTCTTTGTTAAGAATAAGGTTGGTACCCTCAGACCTATAGTCGACTATAGACAACTAAACAAAATTACAGTAAAAAAACGTTATCCCTTGCCCCTTATTCCAGAACTTATAGAAAGGCTAGAAGGGGCAACATTTTTTACAAAATTAGACTTAAGGGGTGCATACAACCTCATCTGAATTAGATCTGGGGATGAGTGGTTGACGGCGTTTCAAACCCGTTATGGATTGTTCGAATACGTTGTCATGCCGTTTGGGCTCTGTAATGCCCCTGCAACGTTTCAGCATTTAATCAATGACCTTTTTAGAGACATTCTAGATGTTTTCATCGTCATATATTTAGACGATATTTTGATCTACTCCAAATCCTACCAAGAACATGTTTCACATGTAAGACAAGTCCTCTCCAGGCTTAGGGGTAATCACTTGTATGCAAAAGCCGAAAAATGCCTCTAATTCACAATCCATATCCTTCCTGGGGTATGAAATATCCCCATCAGGTATCCATATGGAGAACAAAAAGGTTGAAGCAGTCCTAAATTGGCCCACTCCTAAGACTAAATGTCAGGTTCAATCCTTCATGGGTTTTGTGAATTTCTATCGCAAATTTATAAAAAACTTCTCCAAACTAGCAATTCCACTCACCTCCCTCACGAAAGCAAATACAACATTCAAATGGACAAACGAGGCTCAAGGTGCATTTGATCTCTTTAAACAAAAGTTCACTTCTGCACCCATCCTTCGTTTCCCTGACCCTAAGCTCCAGTTTATACTGGAGGTAGATGCATCCAACCTCGCGATAGGTGCCGTATTGTCACAAAGGGAGGACTTAACAAAACCTTTACTTCCTGTCGCCTTCTATTCAAGGACCCTAAATTCTGCCGAACAAAACTATCCCATAGGTGACAAAGAACTCTTAGCAATAAAACTCTCCTTAGAACATTGGCGTCACCTTATCGAAGGTACTTCTATTCCAACACTCATTTACACAGATCATAGAAACCTACAATACCTGAAATCCACTAGAACACTGTCTGCTAGACAGGTCTGATGGAATTTCTTTTTCTCCCGTTTTAACTTTCTCATCACTTACCGACCTGCGGGAAAAAAAAACAGAAAGCGGATGCTCTCTCACGAATAACAACTGAGAGATCACCTCTTACAACTGAGCAATCCGTCATCCCCAAGGACAACTTCCTATTTTTTACAGTCAATATGGTTCCTATTCTCCAAAAAGAACAAACTAACGACCTCACAAAACCTTTACACCTCCTCCAACTCAACCCGCAAGGAATCTACTGTTATAACTCAAAACTTTATATTCCACCTTCCCTCAGAGCCACACTTCTTCGCTTTGTTCACGAATCCTCTCTAGCCGGCCATCCAGGCCTTCACAAAACTCAAGAATTATTTACAAGGAATCATTGGTGGCCCCATATGTCCGACGTTAAGGAACATGTCCTCTCTTGTCCTGTCTGTACCATCTCCAAGAGAGACAAACATCCACCCTATGGCTTGCTCTTGCCGTTACCAACCCCTAAGAGACCATGGTCTGAAATCGCATTGGATTTCATTGTGGACTTGCCTCTTTCATCAAAGAATACCACTATCATGGTGGTGGTAGATCTTTTCACGAAGATGTGCCACTTTATTCCTTTTACCAAACTGCCAACTGCTTTCGAGACTATACAGTTACTAGTCAAACATATCATCAAACACCACGGACTTCCCACTTCTATACTCAGTGATCGAGGAACCCAATTTTCTAGCAAACTTTGGTATCATTTCTGTAAAACATTCTCTGTTGAAAGGAAATTAACCACCGCATACCACCCACAATGTAACGGCCAGACTGAGAGATGTAACCAATGGTTGGAACAGTTCTTGAGACTTTTCTGTTGTACCCAACAACATCTCTGGACTGACTTTCTACCATATGCAGAGTTTTGTTACAATAACACCATCCATTCCACTACCCGTCAAACTCCTTTTTTCGCTAATTATGGTTTTCACCCCAGTTTCCAGATATTCCCTTCATCCCAGAGTTTCTCACCCGGTATCACCGAATTATCTGACAGCATCTCCTCTAACTTCAAATCCATAGAATCATCCATACTCACTGCAAAACAAGTACAGAAAAAGTACTATGATCGTCGCAGAACACCTCCTCCGGTTTACGCTCAAGGTGATCTAGTCTGGCTCTCCACCAAGAATCTACGGTTAAACACCCCATCAAAGAAACTTTCTCCACTCTTTGTAGGTCCTTACCCGATTGAACGTGTTATCAACGCTAATGCTATATGCCTTAGGCTGCCAGATACTCTGAAGATTCATCCGACATTTCATGTGTCCCTCCTTAAGCCTTACAAAGACCTTAGAGGATTACCTGGTCACACTTTGCTTCCTCCGATCTCCATTGATCCTAATTTGGAATATGAGGTCCGCTCTGTTCTGGATTCCCGTCTACGGAGGGGTCAGTTGGAATATCTCATTAATTGGAAGGGTTACTCTCATGATGAGGATTCATGGGAGCCTGCTAGTAATATCTCAGCACCACATCTGGTTTCTCTTTTCCACCAGCGTCATACGGATCGTCCTAAGCCCTGAGCCCCAGGAGTGGCTCCTTGAAGGGGGGATTATGTCAGGTATTTCTCTCATTCTTTATCACATATATGTTGCTACTGTTCCTTTAAGTGCTCCAACTGTTAACTTTTACCTGCCTATTTAAGCTCCTCCTTGCCAATTCACATTGCTTAGTATTGTAGATGCCCTTCCTGTCTACAGAGAGCCTATTACCTGTGAACGCTGTTCACTATTGATACCTACCATCTAGTACTCATTCTAAGTCTGGATCCTCCGTGAACGCTGTTCACAATCTACTACCAACCTATTCCTGTCTCCTGGGTTGCTGCATTGCTTTTTCCTTTGTCACTCACCTCTATTTTCACCTCTACCAGATTATACAAAGCCCCGGCACTTTGCCCTGCTGACATCCTGCTCCATTCCTCTGTCCGGAACGCGGTGACGTCATCCGCCAGCTGCGCTTCTCTGCTCTCACTCGCAGGCCTCTGTTCCCCTGCTTACTCCAGCTGACAAGCCGCCCAAAAGTCTCCAAGTTACCCTGCGGTAAGAAGTGCCATCCTTGCTCTATGTGATATGATGTATGCCTAGTTTCCTAACAGGATGCTTTCATATAGCCAGCTACTTATAACAACCTTGATTCAGAGATGAATTACAGATTATATTCCAACGCTGTGAATACCTTATTAGCTGTAGTTGCTTTTGACATCTCCATCAGCTTTCTAGCATGCTAATTCATTATTTACTTCGTTCAACCTCAGATTCATTTTTACCCTCCTGTGCTGGTTCTGTGTTTTGTGCCTTTAGCTGCTTAATTTCTCAGTCTCTCAATTTTTGTTACCTTTAACCCTTTGTACTCAGGTTTGCTTGTTGCTTCCTCTGCTGCATATTCAGTCTGTCATTAATTACGTTTTCAGCAGCCATAGAGTGAAGTAACAATCTTTTCCTGTATATTAATTCTAGCAATATGAGATATAGGTTCAACATAGTTGCCTCCATATTCTTTTATGTTGTACCAATTTATCATTCCTGCTACAAACCCAATTTAAGATTATTATACCCAGCAGTTGTGGTCCATATTACTAATCCTCCTCATATTTCCTAGATTTCGCAAGTCTGTGCGTGACAGCAGCATCTATTTTGTAAATATAGCATCCCAGGATGTCATTATAGCCAATAGGTTGAGGTTTTGTCTGATTTTGTGGCAAATTAAAGTTGCGCTCATACCAGTCTAATGACACTTCAGCTGGATCTGTGAAGTCATCCTCCTCATTGACATATTCAGACTCAGAGTCAGTATCACCAGGATGGGAATCACAGACAGGAGTAGTAGATCGTATTCTAGAACAGCAGTCCTGTCTCTTTAAATCTTTAAAGATCTGAAATTTTTCTGCTGAATCTATGAATTTATCCTTTTCAGTTACATAGTCCGACACAGAATCAGTTTCACCAAAATAGAAATCACGAACATGAGTAGATGAAATTCTAGAAAAGTGGTTCTGTCTCTTTAAATCTTTAAAGATCTGATTTTTTTCTGCTGAATCTATGGTTACATTATCTTCATTTTCATAGTCTGAATCAGTTTCACCAAAATGGAAATCACGAACATGAGGAGTAGAGGATACACTAGAATAGGAGTACTGTGTCTTTAAATTTTTAAAAGTATGAAAATCTTCTGTTTTTCCTTTAGGGATAGCTTGGGTCTGAGATAGGTTGTAATTTTTTTATTTTTCTTCGTGGGTCGGTGCATCCACTACCACTGCGGAACCCTTTTTTTGGCATTAGCTTTCTGTCATGATCCAGTGTATATGCGCTCAGGACACAGACCCTCTGAGCAGTGGGTAGGGAATTGGAGACACCGACCCCTGACCCGGGGAAGAGTATCCTGGGCGTGGGTAAATGATATTCTGTGATTCATAGTTGCAAGAAGTTATTGTAGAATTCATGGAGAGTGCAACATACAGGTGAAACTCGAAAAATTGTTGCAAAAGTTAATTTATTTCACTAATGCAACTTAAAAACGTGAAACTAATATATTAGATAGACTTATTACATGCAAAGCAAGATAGTTCAAGTCGTGATTTGTCATAATTGTGATGATTATGGCTTACAGCTCATGAAAACCCCAAATCCACAATCTCAGAAAATTAGAATACTACATGCAATCAATAAAACAAGGATTGTACATAGAACAATATCGGACCTCTGAAAAGTATAAGCATGCATACTGTATGTACTCAGTACTTGATTTGGGCCCCTTTTGCAGCAATTACTGCCTCAATGCGGCGTGGCATGGAAGCTATCTGCCTGTGGCACTGCTGAGGTGTTATGGAAGACCAGGATGCTTCAATAGCGGCCTTCAGCTCTTCTGCATTGTTCGGTCTCATGTATCTCATCTTTCTCTTGGCAATGGTTTAGGTCAGGCGAGTTTGCTGACCAATCAAGCACAGTAATCTCACGGTCATTGAACCAGGTTTTTGTGCTGAACCAGACTCAGAGACCATTTAAAGGCTCAGGAACCCTTTGCAGGTGTTATGGCTTAATTAGCTGATTAGAGTGGGACACTTTGAGCCTAGAATATTGCACCTTTTCACAATATTCTAATTTTCTGAGATTGTGGATTTGGGGTTTTCATGAGCTGTAAGCCATAATCATCACAATTATGACAAATCACGGCTTGAACTATCTTGCTTTGCATGTAATGAGTCAATCTCATATATTAGTTTCACCTTTTAAGTTGCATTAGTGAAATAAATGAACTTTTGCACAATATTCTAATTTTTAGAGTTTCACCTGTATGTATACTTTATATTCTGGCTTCACTGTGACTTATAGTTAGTTAATAGGAGTAGCTGCAGGATTCATGAGAGAAAAATATAGCAATGTAGGATGTTCAGGCTTCAGAGTAAACTGGTAGAAGATTGACTCATAGATGCAAACTAAGGCCTAGATTACGAGTTGTGCGTTAGGCTTAAAAAGCAGAGTTGGCCGGTCCTAACGCTGCTTTTTAAACGCCCGCTGGTATTACGAGTCTTGCAGGTACAGGTGTACTTTTTTGGCTAGACTCGGAAATACCGCAAATCCACTTACGTAAATTGCGTATCCTATATTTTTAATGGGACTTGCATAGCGCCGGTATTAAGAGTCTGACAAAAAGTGAGCAATACACCCTCTCCTGTCAAGACTCATACCGCATTTAAAAGTCAGTAGTTAAGAGTTTTACACTACAACGCTGTAGCATAAAACTCTTAACTAAAGTGCTAAAAAGTACACTAACACCCATAAACTACATATTAACCCCTAAACCGAGGCCCTCCCACATCGCAAACACTAAAATAAAATTTTTTAACCCCTAATCTGCAGAACCGGACATCGCCGCCACTATAATAAATATATTAACCCCTAAACCGCCTCACTCCTGCCTCGCAAAAACGAGTTAAATATTATTAACCCCTAATCTGCCGTCCCTAACATCGCCGCCACCTACCCACATTTATTAACCCCTAATCTGCCACCCCCAACGTCGCCGCCACTATATTAAAGTTATTAACCCCTAAACCTAAGTCTAACCCTAACACCCCCTAACTTAAATATAATTTAAATAAATCTAAATAAAAATTACTACAATTAACTAAATAATTCCTATTTAAAACTAAATACTTACCTATAAAATTAACCCTAAGCTAGCTACAATATAACTAATAGTTACATTGGATCTAGCTTAGGGTTTATTTTTATTTTACAGGCAACTTTGTATTTATTTTAACTAGGTACAATAGTTATTAAATAGTTATTAACTATTTAATAACTACCTAGTTAAAATAAAGACAAATTTACCTGTAAAATAAAACCTAACCTAAGTTACAATTACACCTAACACTACACTACAATTAAATTAATTACCTAAATGAAATACAATTAATTACAATTAAATAAAATTATCTAAAGTACAAAAAAAAAAAAACCAAAACACTAAATTACTGAAAATAATAAAATAATTACAAGATTTTTAAACTAATTACACCAACTATAATCCCCCTAACAAAATAAAAAAGCCCCCCAAAATAAAAAATCCCTACCCTACACTATATTACAAATAGCCCTTTTGCGGGGCATTACCCCAAAGTAATCAGCTCTTTTACCTGAAAAAAAAATTACAATCCGCCCCCAACATAAAAACCCACCACCCACACAACCAACCCTACTCTAAAACCCACCTAATCCCCCCTTAAAAAAAACTAACACTAACCCCTTGAAGATCACCTTACCGGGAAAAGTCTTCACCCAACCGGGCCGAAATCCTCAACGAAGCTGGGAGAAGTCTTCACCCTAGCCGGGCGAAGTGGTCCTCCAGACGGGCAGAAGTCTTCATCCAGATGGCATCTTCTATCTTCATCCATCCGGCGCGGGTCCATCTTCAAGACATCTGACGCGGAGCATCCTCCTCTTCCGACGGCTACAACAGAATGAAGGTTCCTTTAAATGACGTCATCCAAGATGACGTCCCTTCAATTCCGATTGGCTGATAGAATTCTATCAGCCAATCGGAATTAAGGTAGAAAATGCGATCCAATCAGCCAATAGGATTGAGCTGGCATTCTATTGGCTGTTCCAATCAGCCAATAGAATGCAAGTTCAATCCTATTGGCTGATTGCATCAGCCAATAGGATTTTTTCTACCTTAATTCCGATTGGCTGATAGAATTCTATCAGCCAATCGGAATTGAAGGGACGCCATCTTGGATGACGTCATTTAAAGGAACCTTCATTCTGTTGTAGCCGCGTCGGATGTCTTGAAGATGGACCCGCTCCGCGCCGGATGGATGAAGATAGAAGATGCCGTCTGGATGAAGACTTCTGCCCATCTGGAGGACCACTTCTGCCCAGTCGGATGAAGACTTCTCCCGGCTTCGTTGAGGACTTCAGCCCGGTTGGGCGAAGACGTCTCCCGGTAAGGTGATCTTCAAGGGGTTAGTGTTAGGTTTTTTAAGGGGGGATTGGGTGGGTTTTAATGTTGGGGAAGGATTGTAATTTTTTCCAGGTAAAAGAGCTGATTACTTTGGGGCAATGCCCCGCAAAAGGCCCTTTTAAGGGCTATTTGTAATTTAGTGTAGGGTAGGGCTTTTTTTTATTTTGTTAGGGGGATTAGAGTAGGTGTAATTAGTTTAAAAATCTTGTAATATGTTTATTATTTTCTGTAATTTAGTGTTTTTTTTGTATTTTAGATAATTTTATTTAATTGTAATTAATTGTGTTTAATTTAGGTAATTAATTTAATTGTAGTGTAGTGTTAGGTGTTAGTGTAATTTAGGTTAGGTTTTATTTTACAGGTAAATTTGTCTTTATTTAACTAGGTAGTTATTAAATAGTTAATAACTATTTAATAACTATTGTACCTAGTTAAAATAAATACAAAGTTGCCTGTAAAATAAAAGTAAACCCTAAACTAGCTACAATGTAACTATTAGTTATATTGTAGCTATCTTAGGGTTTATTTTATAGGTAAGTATTTAGTTTTAAATAGGAATTATTTAGTTAATTGTAGTAATTTTATTTAGATTTATTTAAATTATATTTAAGTTAGGGGGTGTTAGGGTTAGACTTAGGTTTAGGGGTTAATAACTTTAATATAGTGGCGGCGACGTTGGGGGTGGCAGATTAGGGGTTAATAAATGTGGGTAGGTGGCGGCGATGTTAGGGACGGCAGATTAGGGGTTAATAATATTTAACTCGTTTTTGCGAGGCAGGAGTGAGGCGGTTTAGGGGTTAATATATTTATTATAGTGGCGGCGATGTCCGGTTCTGCAGATTAGGGGTTAAAATTTTTTATTTTAGTGTTTGCGATGTGGGAGGGCCTCGGTTTAGGGGTTAATATGTAGTTTATGGGTGTTAGTGTACTTTTTAGCACTTTAGTTAAGAGTTTTATGCTACAGCGTTGTAGTGTAAAACTCTTAACTACTGACTTTTAAATGCGATTAGGGGTTAATAAGTGTAGGTAGGTGGTGGCAACATTGTGGGTGGCAGATTAGGGGTTAATAAATATAATGTAGGGTTTGGCGATGTTGGGGGCAGCAGATTAGGGGTTCATAAGTATAATGTAGGTGGTGGCGATGTCAGGGGCGGCAGATTAGGGGTTAATAAGTGTAAGATTAGGGGTGTTTAGACTCGGGGTTCATATTAGGATGTTAGGTGTAGACATAAATGTATTTTCCCCATAGGAGTCAATGGGGCGGCGTTAGGAGTTAAACGCTGCTTTTTTGCAGGTGTTAGGTTTTTTTTCAGCCGGCTCTCCCCCATTGATTCTTATGGGGAAATCGTGCACAAGCACGTTTAGCCAGCTCACCGCTAACGTAAGCAGCGCTGGTATTAGAGTGAGATGTGGAGCAAAATTTTGCTCTATGCTCACTTTTTTGCGGTTAACGCCGGGTTTGTAAAAACCCGTAATACCAGCGCTGTCTGTAGGTGAGCGGTGAGCATAAACTGCTCATTAGCACCGCACCCCTGTTACCGCAAAATTCTTAATCTAGGTGTAAGGTTTGTTGCAGGTTCACAGTATATAATATTATATAGAGCTGTATGTAGTGATGTCGCGAACCTAAAAATTTGGGTTCGCGAACAGCGAACGCGAACTTCCCCAAAGGTTCGAGAACCGGCGAACCGGGCAAACCGCCATTGACTTCAATGGGCAGGCAAATTTTTAAACCCACAGGGACTCTTTCTGGCCACAATAGTGATGGAAAAGTTGTTTCAGGGGGACTAACACCGGGACTGTGGCATGCCGGAGGGGGATCCATGGCAAAACTCCCATGGAAAATTACATTGTTGATGCAGAGTCTGGTTTTAAGCCATAAAGGGCATAAATCACCTAACATTCCTAAATTGTTTGGAATAACGTGCTTTAAAACATCAGGTATGATGTTGTATCGATCAGGTAGTGTCACCCCAGTGTCACTGGGGTGACACTGTGCCCTGGCAGGCAGGCCCTGAAATGCACACGTGAGAAGGAAACTGACTGCTATTATTTAACACAGTCAAAAAAGTGTTTTTTTTTAAATCTACACTACTGTTACACCAGATATGAGTTGCACTGGGGTGACACTGTGCCCTGGCAGGCAGGCCCTGAAACGCACACGTGTGAAGGAAACTGACTGCTATTATTTAACACAGTCAAAAAAGTGTTTTTTTTTTTTAAATCTACACTACTGTTACACCAGATATGAGTTGCACTGGGGTGACACTGTGCCCTGGCAGGCAGGCCCTGAAACGCACACGTGTGAAGGAAACTGACTGCTATTATTTAACACAGTCAAAAAAGTTTTGTTTTTTTTTTAAATCTACACTACTGTTACACCAGATATGAGTTGCACTGGGGTGACACTGTGCCCTGGCAGGCAGGCCCTGAAACGCACACGCGTGAAGGAAACTGACTGCTATTATTTAACACAGTCAAAAAAGTTTTTTTTTTTTAAATCTACACTACTGTTACAACAGATATGAGTAGTGGCACTGGGCAAGTGGGCACATTATACGCTGTGAGCCTGACACACACGCTGGCAGGCAGGCAACAGCAATTAGATTACACTGGAAAAAAAAAAAAAGCAGACTGATGTTCTAGCCCTAAAAAGGGCTTTTTGGGGTGCTGTCCTTACAGCAGAGATCAGATGAGTCCTTCAGGACTGTAGTGGACACTGAATACACTAGCCTAGCTATCAATTTCCCTATTAAATCAGCAGCAGCTACACTGTCCCTCCTCTCACTAAGAATGCAGCTTCCAAATGAATCTAAAATGGATGCTGTCCAGGAGGTAGGAGGGTCTGGGAGGGAGTGTCTGCTGCTGATTGGCTGGAATGTGTCTTCTGACTGTGTGGTACAGGGTCAAAGTATTACTCAATGATGACGAATAGGGGGTGGATCGAACATTGCATATGTTCGCCCGCCGCGGCGAACGCGAACATGCTATGTTCGCCGGGAACTGTTCGTCTGCGAACTATTCGCGACATCACTAGCTGTATGTCAGTAATAAGCAGAGCAAAGTTTTTTTGGGGGGGCGCTAAATAAGCTCAAAGCGTTAAAGATAGGGATATGATCACTCTTCTTATATTTTTGTGATAATCATCGCAGCTAGAAAGCTCTTTCCTGAGAAAAAGGGATTGCCATGAGTTATTCACAAACGGAGAGAGAAACAAACACCTGAAGTGGAAAAGAAAAAAACAAAGATTTCCGTTCCCCTTGCGTACATTCTGTACTAAGTGCAGGGGAAGAAGTCCGGTCTAAAGAATTAAGGAACTTGCGCAAGTTTGAAAAAATATTAAAGGTGAATACCTGGAACTGTCTGGCTGCCGGAGCGGACCGGAAAGCATCAGCTCCTGAAAGAAAATTGCTTGAAGGAGTGGTAAGACTACCTGCATGGCAGGATTACAACAGAGTCTACCAAATGTACTGTCATTAATACCATCAGTGTATGCATCTCTCTATAACAACTCTGAAAAGGCAATTAAGGTAACCAATAGTTGGCCATTACCATATTTTTTTTGTCAAAAAGAAATGCATTAGGAGAGACTCTTTATTTCTAAACGTAAGAAAAATTGCATCCGTCAAAAAAGGGGCATTGCAATAATAGTACGAAGTACAACTTTCTAGGAGAAACTGTATTTTTCTTTACAACTAACCCAAGGTGATATCGTTACATATTCCACAAATACAATTTGTTTAGTTGAAAATATGAAGTCTTCTTCCTAAAGGAGAATTCGTATTACGTAATTACTTGTATTTAGGTATATGCTTTAATCTGTTTTTCAATGCCAATGAAATGAGCACATTTTAATTTTTAATTTTAGAATTATTGCTATATATAAACTTTAGCAAAAGTCTATAAATGGTATGTTTTATATTGTTTAAGCGGTTTTAAGTAAAAGTATCTTTTTAAATTGTTACATTTTCTTGCTTCCTTCATTCCAAATAGTAAATAGAGAGTGTTTATAAATTTAAGACATCACTGCAACACAGAAATAGTAGCTTCCTAATCAGAAGCATGGGAGTGATTCAATATTCCAATATTTATGACACTATTTTAAAACATATATTGAGGAGCAGTGAAAATTGGTCACATCAGAATTTAAATATATTGATTGTTATGCCCTAAAAAAGAAAAGCATACATTAGTAACATTAATATAACGACTATACTTAGTACAAATTAAACACATAGAGGTTTTTATCATTACATATATATATAAGAAGAGTGAATATATTCCTAACAAAAATAGAAATTTCAAAAAAAGAAGCTCATAAGTGTTTAAATATCTATGACATTATTGCAACACCTAATTAGTGGAGTCGTGAAAATCGGTTACATTTTGAGACTATACTAAGTACAAAATAAAATATATAAAGGTTTTTATTTATCACAAAAATATAAGAAGAGTGATCATATCCCTATCTTTAACGCTTTGAGCTTATTTAGCGCCCCCCCAAAAAAAATCTTTGCTCTATTCTCATTCTCTCTGTCCAGGAGGAGGACAGTATTTTGGAGAGGCAGCGCTATATACACTATAAACCCCTTAAACATTTGAGTAATAAGCAGAGCAGCACAGGTGATAGACAAGTTGCAAGTTTAAGGCATTAAATACTGTCTGTGCATATATTGGAGAATCACATGAAAGCTTTTAACTTAACACATAGATGCAGAGTTCTGAATATATTAACATATTTGGAGGAGGATATTTCCGCTATGACAACTTGTAGCAGAGAATAATTATAAAGTTCTGAGTAAGATGCTGTTGTAGTAATTAGAGAGTTATAACCAAATGCATACTTGTAATTTAGAATAAAGTTCAGCGTTTGTTAAGTAGCAGTGTCCAGGAAACAAAATGGAATTATATGGATACTTGCGATTAGATGATTTTAAGCATAGCTAAAAGGAAAGGCTGTAGCTTTAATATGCTGATAAAATTCTTGCAGGAACAGTCACAGACCTCTGTTGTTCTGGAACAAAACTTTAAAGCTAATGCAATGCACATTGGGGGGGTAGTTATCATCGTGTCAACTTTCCTGCCTTCGCCGGCCCAATACGCCCGCCTAAGCTCGCCTACCTTCGCCGCCACGGACCTGAAAAAATACGCCTAAGTTATCAATAAATCTGTCAAAAAGCTGCGCACCAAGTACGGGGCGATGAGCAGCGGACTGTTAGAGTTATCACTCATCCGATCTCGCTGCTCTTCGGCTTTTTCACAGCTTTATTGCTAGCCTGTCACTAAGCACCCACACTAAACTACACTGTTCTACCCCCTATACCGGCGCCCCCGGAGCCCCCCGCAACTAAATAAAGTTACTAACCCCTAAACCGCTGCTCCTAGACTCCGCCGCAACTATAATAAATGTATTAACCCCTAAACCGCCGCTCCTAGACCCCGCCGCAACACTTATAAATGTATTAACCCCTAAACCGCCGCTCCCGGACCCTGCCGCAACCTATATTAAATTTATTAACCCCTAATCTGCCCCCCCTACACCGTCGCCACCTATAATACATTTATTAACCCCTATCCTGCCCCCCACTACACCGCCGCCACTGTAATAAATGTATTAACCCCTAAACCTAAGTCTAACACTAACCCTAACACCCCCCTAAATTAAATATTAATTAAATAAATCTAAATAATATTTCTATTATTAACTAAATGAATCCTATTTAAAACTAAATACTTACCTATAAAATAAACCCTAATATACCTACAATATAAATAATAATTATATTGTAGCTATATTAGGATTTATTTTTATTTTATAGGTAACTTTCAATTTATTTTAACTAGGTACAATAGCTATTAAATAGTTATTAACTATTTAATAGCTTACCTAGCTAAAATAAAGAGAAATTTACCTGTAAAATAAAAACTAACCTAAGTTACAATTACACCTAACACTACACTATACTTTAATAAATTATTCCTATTTAAAACTAAATACTTACCTGTAAAATAAACCCTAAGATAGCTACTATGTAATTCATAATTACATTGTAGCTATTTTAGGATTTATATTTATTTTACAGGTAACTTTGTATTTATTTTAGCTAGTTAGAATAGTTATTAAATAGTTATTAACTATTTAATAACTACCTAGCTAAAATAAATACAAAATTACCTGTAAAATAAATCCTAACCTAAGTTACAATTAAACCTAACACTACACTATCATTAAATTAATTAAATAAATTAACTACAAATAACTACAATTAAATACAATTACATAAACTAACTAAAGTACAAAAAATAAAAAAGCTAAGTTACAAAAAATAAAAAACATAAGTTACAAACATTTAAAAAATATTACAACAATTTTAAGCTAATTACACCTAATCTAAGCCCCCTAATAAAATAACAAAGCCCCCCAAAATAAAAACATTCCCTACCCTATTCTACATTAAAAAAGTTCAAAGCTCTTTTACCTTACCAGCCCTTAAAAGGGCCTTTTGTGGGGCATGCCCCAAAGAAAACTGCTCTTTTGCCTGTAAAAGAAAAATACAACCCCCCCCAACATTAAAACCCACCACCCACATACCGGAATTAAGGTAGGAAAAATCTGATTGGCTGATTGAATCAGCCAATCAGATTGAGATCGCATTCTATTGGCTGATCGGAACAGCCAATAGAATGCGATCTCAATCTGATTGGCTGATTCAATTAGCCAATCAAATTTTTCCTACCTTAATTCCGATTGGCTGATAGAATCCTATCAGCCAATCGGAATTGAAGGGACGCCATCTTGGATGACGTCCCTTAAAGGAGCCTTCATTCGTCGTTAGTCCGTCAGGGAAGAAGGATGTTCCGCGTCGGCGGGATTAAGATCGATCCTGAAGCAAGAAGATTGAAGGCCCGGATGGAAGATGATCTTCAGCACCGCTTGGAAGATGACATCGGCCGGATCGAAGACTTCTTCAGCGCCCCTTGGAGGATCACCTCTGGCGCTCCGGATTTCCTCTTCAGTTCCATCGGTGGCTCGGCTGAGTGAAGACGACTCAAGGTAGGATGATCTTCAGGGGTTTAGTGTTAGGTTATTTTAAGGGGGGTTTGGGTTAGATTAGGGGTATGTGGGTGATGGGTTTTAATGTTGGGGGGGTTGTATTTTTCTTTTACAGGCAAAAGAGCAGTTTTCTTTGGGGTATGCCCCACAAAAGGCCCTTTTAAGGGCTGGTAAGGTAAAAGAGCTTTGAACTTTTTTAATGTAGAATAGGGTAGGGAATGTTTTTATTTTGGGGGGCTTTGTTATTTTATTAGGGGGCTTAGATTAGGTGTAATTAGCTTAAAATTGTTGTAATATTTTTTAAATGTTTGTAACTTATGTTTTTTATTTTTTGTAACTTAGCTTTTTTTATTTTTTGTACTTTAGTTAGTTTATGTAATTGTATTTAATTGTAGTTATTTGTAGTTAATTAATTTAATGATAGTGTAGTGTTAGGTTTAATTGTAACTTAGGTTAGGATTTATTTTACAGGTAATTTTGTATTTCTTTTAGCTAGGTAGTTATTAAATAGTTAATAACTATTTAATAACTATTCTAACTAGCTAAAATAAATACAAAGTTACCTGTAAAATAAATATAAATCCTAAAATAGCTACAATGTAATTATTAATTATATTGTAGCTATCTTAGGGTTTATTTTACAGGTAAGTATTTAGTTTTAAATAGGAATAATTTATTTAAGTATAGTGTAGTGTTAGGTGTAATTGTAACTTAGGTTAGTTTTTATTTTACAGGTAAATTTCTCTTTATTTTAGCTAGGTAAGCTATTAAATAGTTAATAACTATTTAATAGCTATTGTACCTAGTTAAAATAAATTGAAATTTGCCTGTAAAATAAAAATAAATCCTAAGATAGCTACAATATAATTATTATTTATATTGTAGCTATATTAGGGTTTATTTTAAAGGTAAGTATTTAGTTTTAAATAGGATTAATTTAGTTCATAATAGAAATATTATTTAGATTTATTTAATTAATATTTAAGTTAGGGGGTGTTAGGGTTAGTGTTAGACTTAGGTTTAGGGGTTAATAAATTTATTACAGTGGCGGCGGTGTAGTGGGGGGCAGGATAGGGGTTAATAAATTTATTACAGTGGCGGCGGTGTAGTGGGGGGCAGGATAGGGGTTAATAAATTTATTATAGGTGGCGACGGTGTAGGGGGGGCAGGATAGGGGTTACTAGGTATAATGTAGGTGGCGGTGGGCTCCGGGAGCGGCGGTTTAGGGGTTAATGCATATATTATAGTTGCGGTGGGCTCCGGGAGCGGCGGTTTAGAGGTTAATATGTATAGAGTAGCTTGCGGTGGGCTCCGGGAGCGGCGGTTTAGGGGGTAATAACTTTATTTAGTTGCGGCGGTGTAGGGGGGACAGATTAGTGGTGTTTAGACTCGGGGTACGTGTTAGGGTGTTAGGTGTAGACAGCTCCCATAGGAATCAATGGGATGTCTGGCAGCAGCGAACTTGTACTTTCGCTATGGTCAGACTCCCATTGATTCCTATGGGATCCGCCGCCTCCAGGGTGGCGGATTGAAAACCAGGTACGTTGGGCCGTAAAAGTGCCGAGCGTACCTGCTGATAACTAGCAAAAGTAGTCAGATTGTGCCGCACTTGTGTGCGGAACATCTGGAGTGACGTAAGAATCGATCTGTGTCGGACTGAGTCCGGCGGATCGAAGTTTACGTCACAAAATTCTACTTTTGCCGGTCTGTAGCCTTTGATAACTAAGGCGAATCAGCCTCGCCACAAATACGCTGCGGAATTCCAGCGTATTTGAGGTTGACGGCTTGATAACTACCCCCCTAGGCCTGAGATAGTTTAAAAAGAGGCTGAGAGAATCAGGTGCATGAATGATTAATTAGTCAGGTAAGTTGAATGCAGATACTGCCCAAACCAGCATGATTGTCAGTAGCAGGGAAGGCAGTCTTAAAGGGACAGTGATATCAGGCAGGCATATGTTACAGGATTTTACAGTTTTTCCGGATGGTTTGGATAAGTTTGTCTGCAATTTTTTTGCAGGGACAAATTTCTGTTCTTTCTTTGTTGTTTAACCTTCCTGATATTCACTGTTTTTTTTCAGGCTTTGGTTGGTTTCAAGCCTGTTCATTTATTAATTTCTCCTTTTTGGAGTCTTATTTGGTTTTAAGATTTTACAGGCTCTTTTCTTTTGAGCCTATATTTTCTTTGAAGATTATCTACCTTCTTGGAAAGTGTTGTTTCTTTTGACTATCTCATCTGCTACAAGAGTTTCTGATTTATCAGCTCTCTCTTGTAAGTCTCCTTATCTGATTTTTTCATCTAGATAAGTTGTTTTGTGGACTTCTTTTTTTCCTAAGGTTGTGAATTTGAACATTAGTAGAGAAATTGTTGTTCCTTCTTTGTGTCCTAATCCTTAAGAATTCTTTGAGAGTCCTTTACATCCTTTGGATGTGGTAAGAGCTTTATAATTCTACTAGTCCTAAAACCCGTGTACACGGGCCAATTTTTGCAGTACATCGGTTCCACCCCTTGCTCTCTCTCTATCCCCCCTCTCTTTTGTTCTCTCTCTCCCCTCTCTTTTCCTCCCTCTCTTTTGCGCTCTCTCTCCCCCTCTCTTTGCGCTCTCCCCCTCTCTTTGCGCTTTCCCCCTCTCTTTTGCTCTCTCTCCCCTCTATTTTGCTCTCTCTCCCCTCTTTTGCTCTCCCTCCCCCTATTTTGCTCTCTCTCTCTCTCTCCCCTCTCTTTTGCTCTCTTTCTCTCCCCTCTCTTTCACCCCCTTTTTTTTTGCTCTCTCTCGCCCCTTCTCTTTTGCTCTCTCTCTCTCTCTCTCTCTCTCTCTCTCTCTCTCTCTCTCTCTCTCTCCCCTCTCTTTTGCTCTCTCCCCATCTCTTTTGCTCTCTCTCTCCCCCTCTCTTATGCTCTCTCTCCCCCTTCTCTTTTGCTGTCTCTCTCCCCATTCTCTTTTGCTGTCTTTCTCCCCCTTCTCTTTTGCTGTCTCTCTCCCTCTCTTTTGCTCTCTCTATCCCCCTATTTTGCTTTGTCTATCCCCCCTCTTTTGCGCTCTCTCTCTCTCCCCCCTCTCTTTTGCTCTCTCTCTCCCCCCGTTTTTGCTCTCTATATCCTCCCTCTTTTGCTCTCTCTCTCCCCCCTCTCTTTTGCTCTCTCTATCCCCCCCTCTTTTGCAGTCTCTCTCTCCCCTTTCGTTTGCTCTCTTTCCCCCCTCTCTTTTGCTGTCTCTCTCCCTCACTTTTGCTCTCTCTATCTCCCCTCTTTTGATCTCTCTCTCCCCTTTCTTTTGCTCTCCCTCCCCCCTCTCTTTTGCTGTCTCTCTTCCTCTCTCTCTCTATCTCCCCTCTTTTGAACTCTCGCTCCCCCTCTCTTTTGCTGTCTCTCTCCCTCTCTTTTGCTCTCTCTATCTCCCCTCTTTTGATCTCTCCCCCCCTCTCTTTGGCTGTCTCTCTCCGTTTCTCTCTATCCCCCTCTTTTGAGCTCTTTTGAGTTCTCAACACGGCCCGGACGGCCCCGCCCGTCCAATCAGCCAATCGGATTGAACTTGAATTTGATTGGCTGATTCAATCAGCCAATCAGATTTTTCTACCTTAATTCCGATTGGCTGATAGAATCCTATCAGCCAATCGGAATTCGACGGACGCCATCTTGGATGACGTCATTTAAAGGTACCTCATTCGTCGTTCAGTCGTCGGCCGGGATGGATGCTCCGCGTCGGCGGAGCGAAGAAAGAAGATTGAAGATGCCGCTTGATGGAAGATGCTGCCGGATGGAAGAAGACTTTGCTGCTGCTTGGATAAAGACATCGCCGGGATGAAGATTTCTTCTTTGCCGCTTGGATAAAGACATTGCCGGGATGAAGATTTCTTCTTTGCCGCTTGGATAAAGACATCGCCGGGATGAAGATTTCTTCTTTGCTGCTTGGATAAAGACATCGCCCGGATCGGATGAGGAGTTCGGCCCGGTTGGGTGAAGACAAGGTAGGGAGATCTTCAGGAGGGTAGTGTTAGGTTTTTTTAAGGGGGGTTTGGGTTAGATTAGGGGTATGTGGGTGGTGGGTTGTAATGTTGGGGGGTGGTATTGTGTTTTTTTTTTTCAGGCAAAAGAGCAGTTTTCTTTGGGGCATGCCCCGCAAAAGGCCCTTTTAAGGGCTGGTAAGGTAAAAGAGCTTTGAACTTGTTTAATTTAGAATAGGGTAGGGCATTTTTTTATTTTGGGGGTTTATTATTTTATTAGGGGGCTTAGAATAGGTGTAATTAGCTTAAAAATCTTGTAATCTTTTTTTTATTTTTTGTAATTTAGTGTTTGTTTTTTTTTGTAATTTAGTTTAGTTTTTTTAATTGTATTTTAGTTTAGATATTTGTAGTTTATTTAATTTATTGATAGTGTAGGTGTATTTGTAACTTAGGTTAGGATTTATTTTACAGGTAATTATTTTAACTAGGTAGCTATTAAATAGTTAATAACTATTTAATAGCTATTATACCTAGTTAAAATAATTAACAATTTACCTGTAAAATAAATATAAACCCTAACATAGCTACAATGTAATTATTAATTATATTGTAGCTATCTTAGGGTTTATTTTATAGGTAAGTATTTAGATTTAAATAGGAATATTTTAGTTTATAATATGAATTAGATTTATTTAATAAGAATTTAGGTAGGGGTGTTAGGGTTAGATAGAGTTAATATAGTTAATATAAATACTATAATACTAAATACTAATATAATTAGGGTTAATATAGTTAATATATATAATGTAATAACTATATTAACTATAATATACTTAGGGTTAATATAGATAATATAGCTGGCGGCGGGGAAGGTAGATTAAATTAGGGGTTAATAATTTTAATATAGATGGCGGCGGTGTAAGGGGCTTACATTAGGGGTTAATACTATTAATATAGGTGGCGGTGGTGTAGGGGGGGAAGGTTATAGGGCAAAAGAGCTCTTTACTTTGGGGCAAAACCCCGCAAAAGGCCCTTTTAAGGGCTGGTAATAGAGCTTATTACTTTAGGGGGATTAGATTAGGGGTTAATAATATTAATATAGCTGGCGGCGGTATAGGGGGATTAGATTAGGGGTTAATAATTTTTATATAGGTGGCGGCGGTGTAAGGGGTCAGATTAGGGGATAGATAAGGTAGATGGCGGCGGTGTAAGGGGTTCACATTAGGGGATAGATCAGTTAGATGGTGGCGGTTTTAGGGGCTCACAGTAGGGGGTTAGTTTATGTAGATGGCGGCGGGGTCCGGGAGCGGCGGTTTAGGGGTTAATAACTTTATTAGGGATTGCGGCGGGGGATCGCGGTTGACAGGTAGATAGACATTGCGCATGCGTTAGGTGTTAGGTTTTATTTAGCAGATCGCGGTTGACAGCTAGATAGACATTGTGCATGCATTAGGTGTTAGGTTTTATTTAGCAGGTAGTTTAGGGAGTTACGGGGCTCCAATAGTCAGCGTAAGGCTTCTTACGGCTGCTTTTGGTGGCGAGGTGAAAATGGAGTAAGATTTCTCCATTTTCGCCACGTAAGTCCTTACGCTGTATATTGGATACCAAACTGCGCTGGTTTGGTATACCTGTCTATGGCCCAAAAAACTACGGGCGACGGCAGAAATATACGCGCGTAACTTCTAAGTTACGCCGTATATAGGATACCAAACCAGCGCAAATATTGGCGTCGCCAGCTTTTGCGGGCGATGATTTTTATTGGATCGGGCCCATGAAATGAGAGAAGTCTTACCTCTCTAGGTAGAAGAAGTTGAATGCTTTAGGAATTGTTAACAATTTTTGCTAGTCTACTTCTGTAAATGGCAAGTCAGCCCTATTTAAAAAACAAAAAAAAACAAAACATGCATATCTTTCTCTCACATGCTTAGATTGCTTTTGGGGTGATCACCATTGATGTGGTGAAGATAATTACCATAGAAGTGGTAAAGATAAAACTATATGCAAATTCACAGGGGGTAGCCCCTTTCTCACGCTGGACAATACATTGACGGAGTTAGAATACCGTATTTGTCTGTCTGTCTAGCTACCAAATAATTTTCATAAGAATATCAAATACCTAAGCATTGATCTTGTTTAAGGGTTCTGGTGATTCTATAGAAACCATAGCAACAACTCACAATAGAATAAAATGCCATCCATGCCACATTTTTCTATTAACTAAAACTACAGGTAGAAAACCCTTTATCCAAACTGCTTGGGATAAGGTTTGGATATTGAAAAAGTTTGGATTTTGGAATATTTGTAGTTTTAAAATGGGACAGTTTGGGGAGGGGATGGGACCAAGTGTATACAACTATATCTTATGTAATTTAGGCAATATTTACATGTCATAATACATCTTATACATGCATAAAGGTAGTTTTATATCATTTTTAATACTTTTGTATACATAGTACCCTTTAAAAGATAATACATTACTATAAGCAGAAAGGTAATATTTGTTGTTTTAAATAAATATAGACTATTATTTGCATTTTAGAAAAAATAAAATACAGGCAGAGAAGATTGTGACTTACAGACGGGGAAAAATATTTTTTATGATTAAAAAAAAATATATTAATAAAAGTTTGGATTTCAGAATAAGTTTGGATTTTGGAATTCTGGATTTGGGGATTTGTACCAGTATTTTATACTGCACCAAACATCCATACAAAGCTATTTTTTACACTTAAAGGTACATACAACCCAAAATTTTTATTTCATGATTCAGATAGAGGCCCCAATTTATCAAAGTCTGGCGGACCTGATCCTTGCCGTATTCAGCATTGCACCAGCAGCTCACAAGGGTGTCAATCAACCCGATTGTACTCGATCGGGTTGATTTCCGGCGATGTCTGTCCGCCTGCTCATGGAGCAGCGGTCTTTGTGACCGCTACTTCATAACTGTTGTTTCTGGCGAGCCTGCAGGCTCGCCAGAAACAGGGGGCATCAAGCTCCATTCGGAGCTTGATAGATAGGGCCCAGAGAATACAATTTTAAAAAATTTTTCATTTCACTTCTATTATTTAATTTGCTTCCTTCTCATGTTACCTTTGCTGAAAAGTTTATCTAGGAAAGCTCAGGAGCAGCATAGAACCTAGGTTCTAGCTGCTGATTGGTGGCTGCATATATATATACAGTACCTATTGTCATTGGCTAACCCATTTGTTCAGTCAGCAACCAGTAGTGCGTTGCGGCTCCTTCAACAAAGCATATCAAAGGAATTAAGCAAATTTAATAATAGAAGTAAACTGGAAAGTTGTTTAAAATTGTATGTTCTACCTAAATCATGAAAGAAAAAATGTGGGTTTCATGTCCCTTTAAAGGGACATGTAACCCAAAGGGGGCGAATTATTGTGCGAGCGGACATGATCCGATATTGCGGATCATGTCCGCTGCACATTGATAAATGCCGACAGCATACGCTCTCGGCATTTATCATTGCACCAGCAGTTCTTGTGAACTGCTGGTGCAATGCCACCACCTGCAGATTTGTGGAGAATTGGACGCTAGCAGGGGGTGTCAATCAACCCGATCGTATTCGATCGGGTTGATTTCTGGCGATGTCTGTATGCCGCCTCAGAGCAGGCGGAGAGGTTATGGAGCAGCGGTCTTTAGACCACTGCTTCATGACTTGTGTTTTCAGCGAGTCTGAAGGGTCGCCAGAAACATGAGGCATCAAGCTCCATACGGAGCTTGATAAATATGCCCAAAAATTTTTCTTTCATGATTCAAACAGTGTATACCATTTTTTTAAAAGTTTTAAATTCATTCTATAATTATTATAAAATTGTCTTCATTCTCATGGTATGGACATGAAACCGATTTGTTTTCTTTCATAATTTTATTATCAAATTTGTTTAACCCCTTAATGACCGAGGACGTGCAGGGTACGTCCTCAGAAAAAAGGCAGTTAATGCCTGAGAACGTACCCTGCACGTCCTCGGTGTGGAAAGCAGCTGGAAGCGGGGGCGCGCGCACGTGCACGAGGGGGCGCGCGCGGGCGCGCGCCGGGGCAGGGACCGGGTGGGGACCGCTGCACTACAGAAAAAAATGTGTCCCAAAATAAAAGTGGGACCAGTAATTTTTTTAAAAAAACCTTATTCGTTATTTAGGTGGTGGGGGTTGGTCCGTGGGGGGGGGGGGGAAGCTACACTACAGAAAAAATAAAAAAAATAAAAAAGAAATAAACATTTGATTGTGCAAAATGGGTACTGGCAGACAGCTGCCAGTACCCAAGATGGCCCCCAATAAGGCAGAGGGGGAGGCTTAGAGAGCTGTTTTGGGGGGGATCAGGGAGGTTGGGGGCTAAGGGGGGATCCTAAACACAGCATATGTAAATATGCTTTTTTTTTTTTTCTTTTTAAAAAAAAAAAAATCTTTTATTTTAGTACTGGCAGACTTTCTGCCAGTACTTAAGATGGCGGGGACAATAGTGGGGTGGGGGAGGGAAGGGAGCTGTTTGGGAGGGATCAAGGGGTGGGATGTGTCAGGTGGGAGGCTGAACTCTACACTAAAGCTAAAATTAACCCTGCAAGCTCCCTACACACTACCTAATTAACCCCTTCACTGCTAGCCATAATACACGTGTGATGCGCAGCAGCATTTAGCGACTTTCTAATTACCAAAAAGCAACGCCAAAGTCATATATGTCTGCTATTTCTGAACAAAGGGCATCCCAGAGAAGCATTTACAACCATTTGTGCCATAATTGCACAAGCTGTTTGTAAATAATTTCAGTGAGAAACCTAGAATTGTGAAAAAATTAACGTTTTTTTTAATTTGATCGCATTTGGCGGTGAAATGGTGGCATGAAATATACCAAAATGGGCCTATATCAATACTTGGGGTTGTCTACTACACTACACTAAAGCTAAAATTAACCCTAGAAGCTCCCTACATGCTCCCTAATTAACCCCTTCACTGCTGGGCATAATATGAGTATTTTGCGCAGGGGCATTTAGCAGCCTTCTAATTACCAAAAAGCAAAGCCAAAGCCATATATGTCTGCTATTTCTGAACAAAGGGGATCCCAGAGAAGCATTTACAACCATTTATGCTATAATTGCATAAGTTGTTTGTAAATAATTTCAGTGAGAAACCTAAAGTTTGTGAAAATATTTGTGAAAAAGTGAAAAAATTTTTTTATTTGATCGCATTTGGCGGTGAAATGGTGGCATGAAATATACCAAAATGGGCCTAGATCAATACTTTGGGATGTCTTCTAAAAAATATATATATATACATGTCAATGGATATTCAGGGATTCCTGAAAGATATTAGTGTTCCAATGTAACTAGCGCTAATTTTGAAAAAAAGTGGTTTGGAAATAGCAAAGTGCTACTTGTATTTATGGCCCTATAACTTGCAAAAAAAGCAAAGAACATGTAAACATTGGGTATTTCTAAACTCAGGACAAAATTTAGAAACTATTTAGCATGGGTGTTTTTTGGTGGTTGTAGATGTGTAACAGATTTTGGGGGTCAAAGTTAGAAAAAATGTGTTTTTTTCCATTTTTTCCTCATATTTTATAATGTTTTTTATAGTAAATTATAAGATATGATGAAAATTATGGTATCTTTTGAAAGTCAATTTAATGGCGAGAAAAACGGTATATAATATGTGTGGGTACAGTAAATGAGTAAGAGGAAAATTACAGCTAAACACAAACACCGCAAAAATGTAAAAATAGCCTTGGTCCCAAACGGACAGAAAATGGAAAAGTGCTGCGGTCATTAAGGGGTTAAAGAGCCATGATACCCAAATGTTAAAACACTTGAAAGTAATACAGCATAGCTGTAAAAAGCCGACTAGAAAATATCACCTGATCATCTCTAGGTAAAAAAGGAAGATATTTTACCTCAATATGTTCTAAGTATTCACATCCCATTGCAAAGGACTTTAAGCAGCAAATCAGTATGTCTGTCCCGGCAAGGGAGTTAGCCTCATGCACACTCATGTTATATCCCTATTCAGTTTAAGGAAGTTTACTATGAAATCTCATGAGAGTTAAGTCAAATCTCATGGGATCACAGTAAAAGAGTTTATGACCACAGCACTGTTGATACTAATTGGCTGAAGTTAATTTCTTTATTTTATATTTTTTTTACCTGCAGCTGGACAACAGCTGAAGTACAGGCAGTCCTCGGGTTACAGACATCCGACTTAAGTACAACTCATACTTACATACAGAGAAAATAGAGCTTTATCGACAATCCTTCTTTCCAGGATAATCCAAAATACTGAAAATCCAATTGTCACAAGGACAGAAAGTGATGTGAAATTTTCTGAACAGGGGCACAGATAGCAAAACAAACTTTATCCTATGCTATCCAAAACAAAAAAAAAATGTTTGGCTAGAGTTTCACCTAAAAAAAGTGCCTGTTCCAACTTACATACAAATTCAACTTAAGAACAAACCTAAAGTCCCTATCTTGTATGTAACCCGGGGACTGCCTGTATAACTTTTTACACAGAACTTACTCTGATGAGCTGAGGAAATTGTGAGGTAAAATATCTTCCTTTTTTACATAGAGATGATCAGGTGATATTTTCCTGTCAGCTTTTTACAGTTATACTGCATCCGTTTCAAGTGATTTAGCATATGAGCATTATGTCCCTTTAATTTATAGTGGTATACTTTGTTGAACAGCATACCTAGATGGGCATTTTCTAAAAACAAAGGGACACATTACGAGTGGAGCGCAAACATTTGCAAACAGGGTTTATTGCAAGAGTTTGCGCTCTTCGGACTTACAAGTAAACACAATCACTTGAGCCGCGTGTAACTGCGATTTATGCTAGAATGATTACTGATTTCCCAGAGCTTTGGTTAACTATTTCACGAAACAAAAAAGTGTTACAAAACATATCAAAATACATTACAAAGTACAGTTACACTCATAATAACACAAATAGAAATTATTTAATAAAAAAATGCACAAAAAGTTATAAGGGCTCAATAAAATGAGGTCTCAGGAGTTAGAAAAAAAAATGCAGGCAAAGGGCTTCAACCCCTTCACTACCAGGATTTTCAGAGAAAAACTTGCCCAAAAACAGAATTTATGTTTACCTGATAAATTACTTTCTCCAACGGTGTGTCCGGTCCACGGCGTCATCCTTACTTGTGGGATATTCTCTTCCCCAACAGGAAATGGCAAAGAGCCCAGCAAAGCTGGTCACATGATCCCTCCTAGGCTCCGCCTACCCCAGTCATTCGACCGACGTTAAGGAGGAATATTTGCATAGGAGAAACCATATGGTACCGTGGTGACTGTAGTTAAAGAAAATAAATTATCAGACCTGATTAAAAAAACCAGGGCGGGCCGTGGACCGGACACACCGTTGGAGAAAGTAATTTATCAGGTAAACATAAATTCTGTTTTCTCCAACATAGGTGTGTCCGGTCCACGGCGTCATCCTTACTTGTGGGAACCAATACCAAAGCTTTAGGACACGGATGAAGGGAGGGAGCAAATCAGGTCACCTAAATGGAAGGCACCACGGCTTGCAAAACCTTTCTCCCAAAAATAGCCTCAGAAGAAGCAAAAGTATCAAACTTGTAAAATTTGGTAAAAGTGTGCAGTGAAGACCAAGTCGCTGCCCTACATATCTGATCAACAGAAGCCTCGTTCTTGAAGGCCCATGTGGAAGCCACAGCCCTAGTGGAATGAGCTGTGATTCTTTCGGGAGGCTGCCGTCCGGCAGTCTCGTAAGCCAATCTGATGATGCTTTTAATCCAAAAAGAGAGAGAGGTAGAAGTGGCTTTTTGACCTCTCCTTTTACCGGAATAAACAACAAACAAGGAAGATGTTTGTCTAAAATCCTTTGTAGCATCTAAATAGAATTTTAGAGCGCGAACAACATCCAAATTGTGCAACAAACGTTCCTTCTTTGAAACTGGTTTCGGACACAGAGAAGGTACGATAATCTCCTGGTTAATGTTTTTGTTAGAAACAACTTTTGGAAGAAAACCAGGTTTAGTACGTAAAACCATCTTATCTGCATGGAACACCAGATAAGGAGGAGAACACTGCAGAGCAGATAATTCTGAAACTCTTCTAGCAGAAGAAATTGCAACTAAAAACAAAACTTTCCAAGATAATAACTTAATATCAACGGAATGCAAGGGTTCAAACGGAACCCCCTGAAGAACTGAAAGAACTAAATTGAGACTCCAAGGAGGAGTCAAAGGTTTGTAAACAGGCTTAATTCTAACCAGAGCCTGAACAAAGGCTTGAACATCTGGCACAGCGGCCAGCTTTTTGTGAAGTAACACAGACAAGGCAGAAATCTGTCCCTTCAGGGAACTTGCAGATAATCCTTTTTCCAATCCTTCTTGAAGGAAGGATAGAATCCTAGGAATCTTAACCTTGTCCCAAGGGAATCCTTTAGATTCACACCAACAGATATATTTTTTCCAAATTTTGTGGTAAATCTTTCTAGTTACAGGCTTTCTGGCCTGAACAAGAGTATCGATAACAGAATCTGAGAATCCTCGCTTCGATAAGATCAAGCGTTCAATCTCCAAGCAGTCAGCTGGAGTGAAACCAGATTCGGATGTTCGAACGGACCCTGAACAAGAAGGTCTCGTCTCAAAGGTAGCTTCCAAGGAGGAGCCGATGACATATTCACCAGATCTGCGTACCAAGTCCTGCGTGGCCACGCAGGAGCTATCAAGATCACCGACGCCCTCTCCTGATTGATCCTGGCTACCAGCCTGGGGATGAGAGGAAACGGCGGGAACACATAAGCTAGTTTGAAGGTCCAAGGTGCTACTAGTGCATCCACTAGAGCCGCCTTGGGATCCCTGGATCTGGACCCGTAGCAAGGAACTTTGAAGTTCTGACGAGAGGCCATCAGATCCATGTCTGGAATGCCCCACAGCTGAGTGACTTGGGCAAAGATTTCCGGATGGAGTTCCCACTCCCCCGGATGCAATGTCTGACGACTCAGAAAATCCGCTTCCCAATTTTCCACTCCTGGGATGTGGATAGCAGACAGGTGGCAGGAGTGAGACTCCGCCCATAGAATGATTTTGGTCACTTCTTCCATCGCCAGGGAACTCCTTGTTCCCCCCTGATGGTTGATGTACGCAACAGTTGTCATGTTGTCTGATTGAAACCGTATGAACTTGGCCCTCGCTAGCTGAGGCCAAGCCTTGAGAGCATTGAATATCGCTCTCAGTTCCAGAATATTTATCGGTAGAAGAGATTCTTCCCGAGACCAAAGACCCTGAGCTTTCAGGGATCCCCAGACCGCGCCCCAGCCCATCAGACTGGCGTCGGTCGTGACAATGACCCACTCTGGTCTGCGGAATGTCATCCCTCGTGACAGGTTGTCCAGGGACAGCCACCAACGGAGTGAGTCTCTGGTCCTCTGATTTACTTGTATCTTCGGAGACAAGTCTGTATAGTCCCCATTCCACTGACTGAGCATGCACAGTTGTAATGGTCTTAGATGAATGCGTGCAAAAGGAACTATGTCCATTGCCGCTACCATCAACCCGATCACTTCCATGCACTGAGCTATGGAAGGAAGAGGAACGGAATGGAGTATCCGACAAGAGTCTAGAAGTTTTGTTTTTCTGGCCTCTGTCAGAAAAATCCTCATTTCTAAGGAGTCTATTATTGTTCCCAAGAAGGGAACCCTTGTTGATGGAGATAGAGAACTCTTTTCCACGTTCACTTTCCATCCGTGAGATCTGAGAAAGGCCAGGACAATGTCCGTGTGAGCCTTTGCTTGAGGAAGGGACGACGCTTGAATCAGAATGTCGTCCAAGTAAGGTACTACAGCAATGCCCCTTGGTCTTAGCACAGCTAGAAGGGACCCTAGTACCTTTGTGAAAATCCTTGGAGCAGTGGCTAATCCGAAAGGAAGCGCCACGAACTGGTAATGTTTGTCCAGGAATGCGAACCTCAGGAACCGATGATGTTCCTTGTGGATAGGAATATGTAGATACGCATCCTTTAAATCCACCGTGGTCATGAATTGACCTTCCTGGATGGAAGGAAGAATAGTTCGAATGGTTTCCATCTTGAACGATGGAACCTTGAGAAACTTGTTTAAGATCTTGAGATCTAAGATTGGTCTGAACGTTCCCTCTTTTTTGGGAACTATAAACAGATTGGAGTAGAACCCCATCCCTTGTTCTCTTAATGGAACGGGATGAATCACTCCCATTTTTAACAGGTCTTCTACACAATGTAAGAATGCCTGTCTTTTTATGTGGTCTGAAGACAACTGAGACCTGTGGAACCTCCCCCTTGGGGGAAGTCCCTTGAATTCCAGAAGATAACCTTGGGAGACTATTTCTAGCGCCCAAGGATCCAGAACATCTCTTGCCCAAGCCTGAGCGAAGAGAGAGAGTCTGCCCCCCACCAGATCCGGTCCCGGATCGGGGGCCAACATTTCATGCTGTCTTGGTAGCAGTGGCAGGTTTCTTGGCCTGCTTTCCCTTGTTCCAGCCTTGCATTGGTCTCCAAGCTGGCTTGGCTTGAGAAGTATTACCCTCTTGCTTAGAGGACGTAGCACTTTGGGCTGGTCCATTTCTACGAAAGGGACGAAAATTAGGTTTATTTTTTGCCTTGAAAGGCCGATCCTGAGGAAGGGCGTGGCCCTTACCCCCAGTGATATCCGAGATAATCTCTTTCAAGTCAGGGCCAAACAGCGTTTTCCCCTTGAAAGGAATGTTAAGTAGCTTGTTCTTGGAAGACGCATCAGCCGACCAAGATTTCAACCAAAGCGCTCTGCGCGCCACAATAGCAAACCCAGAATTCTTAGCCGCTAACCTAGCCAATTGCAAAGCGGCGTCTAGGGTGAAAGAATTAGCCAATTTGAGAGCATTGATTCTGTCCATAATCTCCTCATAAGGAGGAGAATCACTGTCGACCGCCTTTATCAGCTCATCAAACCAGAAACATGCGGCTGTAGCGACAGGGACAATGCATGAAATTGGTTGTAGAAGGTAACCCTGCTGAACAAACATCTTTTTAAGCAAACCTTCTAATTTTTTATCCATAGGATCTTTGAAAGCACAACTATCCTCTATGGGTATAGTGGTGCGTTTGTTTAAAGTGGAAACCGCTCCCTCGACCTTGGGGACTGTCTGCCATAAGTCCTTTCTGGGGTCGACCATAGGAAACAATTTTTTAAATATGGGGGGAGGGACGAAAGGAATACCGGGCCTTTCCCATTCTTTATTAACAATGTCCGCCACCCGCTTGGGTATAGGAAAAGCTTCTGGGAGCCCCGGCACCTCTAGGAACTTGTCCATTTTACATAGTTTCTCTGGGATGACCAACTTGTCACAATCATCCAGAGTGGATAATACCTCCTTAAGCAGAATGCGGAGATGTTCCAACTTAAATTTAAATGCAATCACATCAGGTTCAGCTTGTTGAGAAATGTTCCCTGAATCAGTAATTTCTCCCTCAGACAAAACCTCCCTGGCCCCATCAGACTGAGTTAGGGGCCCTTCAGAAATATTAATATCAGCGTCGTCATGCTCTTCAGTATCTAAAACAGAGCAGTCGCGCTTACGCTGATAAGTGTTCATTTTGGCTAAAATGTTTTTGACAGAATTATCCATTACAGCCGTTAATTGTTGCATAGTAAGGAGTATTGGCGCGCTAGATGTACTAGGGGCCTCCTGAGTGGGCAAGACTTGTGTAGACGAAGGAGGGAATGATGCAGTACCATGCTTACTCCCCTCACTTGAGGAATCATCTTGGGCATCATTGTCATTGTCACATAAATCACATTTATTTAAATGAATAGGAATTCTGGCTTCCCCACATTCAGAACACAGTCTATCTGGTAGTTCAGACATGTTAAACAGGCATAAACTTGATAACAAGTACAAAAAACGTTTTAAAATAAAACCGTTACTGTCACTTTAAATTTTAAACTGAACACACTTTATTACTGCAAATGCGAAAAAACATGAAGGAATTGTTCAAAATTTACCAAATTTTCACCACAGTGTCTTAAAGCCTTAAAAGTATTGCACACCAAATTTGGAAGCTTTAACCCTTAAAATAACGGAACCGGAGCCGTTTTGAACTTTAACCCCTTTACAGTCCCTGGTATCTGCTTTGCTGAGACCCAACCAAGCCCCAAGGGGAATACGATACCAAATGACGCCTTCAGAAAGTCTTTTCTAAGTATCAGAGCTCCTCTCACATGCGACTGCATGCCATGCCTCTCAAAAACAAGTGCGCAACACCGGCGCGAAAATGAGGCTCTGCCTATGCTTTGGGAAAGCCCCTAAAGAATAAGGTGTCTAAAACAGTGCCTGCCGATATTATTATATCAAAATACCCAGATAAAATGATTCCTCAAGGCTAAATATGTGTTAATAATCAATCGATTTAGCCCAAAAAAAGTCTACAGTCTTAATAAGCCCTTTTTGAAGCCCTTATTTACAATCGTAATAAACATGGCTTACCGGATCCCAGAGGGAAAATGACAGCTTCCAGCATTACATCGTCTTGTTAGAATGTGTCATACCTCAAGCAGCAAGAGACTGCTCACTGTTCCCCCAACTGAAGTTAATTGCTCTCAACAGTCCTGTGTGGAACAGCCATGGATTTTAGTGACGGTTGCTAAAATCATTTTCCTCATACAAACAGAAATCTTCATCTCTTTTCTGTTTCTGAGTAAATAGTACATACCAGCACTATTTCAAAATAACAAACTCTTGATTGAATAATAAAAACTACAGTTAAACACTAAAAAAACTCTAAGCCATCTCCGTGGAGATGTTGCCTGTACAACGGCAAAGAGAATGACTGGGGTAGGCGGAGCCTAGGAGGGATCATGTGACCAGCTTTGCTGGGCTCTTTGCCATTTCCTGTTGGGGAAGAGAATATCCCACAAGTAAGGATGACGCCGTGGACCGGACACACCTATGTTGGAGAAATTTTTAGCATTTTTGCTATCACTCTATTTAAACAGAAATAGAGCCTTGTTTTTTTTTTTTTTATTTAACTGTGAAAACTATATATATATATTTTTTTTTTAAGTAGACAACCCAAGGTATTGATCTAGGCCAATTTTGGTAAATTTCATGCTACTAGGGTTGCCACCCGTCCCTTAAAATACAGAACACTTATAAGTTACACATGCTGCAGTGTGTACAGGGAGGAATATGAATAGTGCTGTCCAGAAACACAATACATGTTCCTCCCTGCAGCATGTGTAACTCATAAGTGTCCAGGAAAACATGGCTGAGGTGGCAACCCTACATGCTACCATTTCACTGCCAAATGCGATCAAATAAAAAAAAATGTTAACTTTCTTTCCAATGGCATGGAGAGTCCACGATTTAATTCATTACTGTTGGGAAATTTAACACCTGGCCACCAGGAGGAGGCAAAGACACTCCAGCCAAAGCTTAAAGGGACAGTTAACATAGAAAATAATGTTATATAATTCTGCACATTACTGGGCTAAAAAGCTGCACCCAGGTGGTAAATCGCCATAGGCTAACAATAGTATTGAGCCAGTTGTTCGTTCCTGTGAGTGCACTTCTCTCTGTATGTATATATATATATATATATATATATATATATATATATATATATATATATATATATATGTATATATATATATATATATATATATATATATATGTGTATATATATATATATATATATATATGTTCATATATGTGTACATATCTATTTATGTATTTATATGTGTATATATGTATTTACAGACATATAAACACATAAATACATATGTACACATATATAGACATTTATACAAGTGCATTGAAGCCCTTTGCAGTTAAGTAGATGAAAACATGTTAAAGCATATTTATGCTATATTTATTTTTAATAAAGGTATTTTTTTATACCAATGAATTGCAGTTCATAAAGTTCATTTACTTCCTTGCTTTTGACATAGATTTATTTCCAAAGTTTGAGAAATCATTCCTACTTTAGCACTCAAAGAACTTTCGGCTAGATTACGAGTTTTGCAGTATGAGTGAAAAAGCAGCATTAAGGCTCATAACGCGGCTTTTTCACTACCGCTGGTATTACAAGTCTTGCAGGTTTAGGGGCACCGCACACTTTTTTGGCCTTAACGCAAATTAACGTACGCAATTTGCGTAAAGTCTTTTTTCAATGGGACTTCCTTTGCACCAGTATTTCGAGTCTGCCTGGGAGGCCAAAAAGTGAGCGGTACACCCTATACCGCCAAGATTCGTAATGCAATCTAAAGTCAGTAGTTATGAGTTTTATGCTACAACGCTGTAACATAAAACTCATAACTAAAGTGCTAAAAAGTACACTAACACCCATAAACTACCTATTAACCCCTAAACCAAGGCCCTCCCGCATCGCAAACACTAAAATAAAATTATTAACCTCTAATCTGCTGCTCCGGACATCGCCGCCACTAGAATAAACATATTAACCCCTAAACTGCCTCACTCCCGCCTCGCAAACACTAGTTAAATATTATTAACCCCCTACCTACATTTATTAACCCCTAATCTGCCGCCCCCAACATTGCCGCCACTATACTAAATTTATTAACCCCTAAACCTAAGTCCAACCCTAACCCTAACACCCCCTAACTTAAATATAATTTAAATTAAATCTAAATAAAACTTACTATCATTAACTAAATAATTCATATTTAAAACTAAATACTTACCTGTAAAATAAACTCTAAGATAGCTACAATATAACTAATAGTTACATTGTATCTAGCTTAGGTTTTATTTTTATTTCACAGGCAAGTTTGTATTTATTTTAACTAGGTAGAATAGTTAGTAAATAGTTATTAACTATTTACTAACTACCTAGCTAAAATAAATATGAATTTACCTGTAAAATAAAACCTAACCTATCTTACAATAAAACCTAACCTTACACTACAATTAAATACATTACCTAAATTAAATACAATTACCTAAATCACACAAAAAAACACTAAATTACACAAAATAAAAAAAGAAATTATCACATATTTAAACTAATTGCACCTAATCTAATAGCCCTATCAAAATAAAAAAAGCCCCTCCAAAATAAAATAAAAACCCCTAGCCTAAACTAAACTACCAATAGCCCTTAATAAGGGCCTTTTGCGGGGCATTGCCCCAAAGAAATCAGCTCTTTTACCTGTAAAAAAATACAACCCCCAACAGTGAAACCCATCACCCACACAACCAACACCTAAAATAAAAACCTATGCTCCCCATTGCCCTTAAAAGGGCATTTGGATGGGCATTGCCCTTAAAAGGGCATTTACCTCTTTTTCAATTGCCCAATCCCCTAATCTAAAAATAAAACCCACCCAATAAACCCTTATAAAAACCTAACACTAACCCCCGAAGATCCACTTACAGTTTTGAAGACCGGACATCCATCCTCAACGAAGTCAGGAGAAGTCTTCATCCAAGCGGCAAGAAGTCCTCAACAAAGCTGGGAGAAGTCTTCATCCAAGCCGGCAGAAGTGGTCCTCCAGATGGGCAGAAGTCTTCATCCAGACGGCATCTTCTATCTTCATTCTTCCAACGTGGAGCGGGTCCATCTTCAAGACATCCAGCGCAGAGCATCCTCTTCTTCCGATGACTAACTACGAATGAAGGTTCCTGTAAGTGACGTCATCCAAGATGGCGTCCCTTGAATTCTGATTGGCTGATAGAATTCTATCAGCCAATCGGAATTAAAGGTGAAAGATTCCTATTGGCTGATGCAATCAGCCAATAGGATTGAGCTCACATTCTATTGGCTGATTGGAACAGCCAATAGAATGCGAGCTCAATCCTATTGGCTGATTGGATCAGCCAATAGGATTGAAGCTCAATCCTATTGGCTGATTGCATCAGCCAATAGGAATTTTTCATCTTTAATTCCGATTGGCTGATAGACCACTGCACCATAACTTGTCCACCTGCTCTGAGGCTGTGGACAGAAATCAACCTGATCCTATATGATCGGGCTGATTGACACCCCCTGCTAGCGGCCGATTGGCAGTGAATCTGCAGGGGGCGGCATTGTCCCAGCAGTTCACAAGAAATGCTGGTGCATTGATAAATGCTGACCCTTACTGAGAGGGTAGGGGACGTGGGAGGGATATTTGATGCTTTGATTGGGCTGTCTTTGCCTCCTTCTTGTGGCCAGGTTTTGTATTCCCATATATAATTAATTCATTAGTGGATTCTCATTGCCAAGAAAGAAAATTTATCAGGTAAGCATAAATTATGTTTTTTACAATACCAACAAATAAAGATAATCACAAAAAAAAAAAAATTAAAAATGGTCATGCAACCTATGTTGGACTACTTGAGATAGATTAAACCTCATTGTTTTTTGTCACATTGTGTTTCTGTTTTTTTTAAGCAATAAGTTTGGGGAAACCTAGGACCCCCAGTTCAATTGTCATTTTCTGGGTCTATTTTAAACTAAAGAACATTTTTTTTAGCCTCTGCACCAACTGAACTAAGTCACAGGCTATGGGGCCTATTTATCAAGCCGTCAACCGCAAATACGCCAAAATTCCGCAGCGTAATTGTTGCGAGCTTGATCCAACCTAGTTATCAAAGCCTACAGACCAGCAAAAGTTGAAATTTGTGGCATAACATACGAACTGCCAGTCTCAATCCGACGGACGCAGATCGATGCTTACGTCATTACAGATGTTCCGAATACACATTCGGCTCTATCTGACACTTTTTCCCATTTATCAAATTTCTAACAGGTACGCTCACGGCTATTCTGGCCCAGCGTACCTGGTTTTCAATCCACCACCCTGGAGGCCGCAGATGCCATAGAAATCAATGTGAGTCTGAAAGCACCGAAAGCTTATGTTCGATGCTGCCAGATATCCCATTGATTTATATGGTTGAAAACAAGTTACGTTTACACCTAACACCCTAACATAAGCCACCGCAACCCCTATTCTGCCGCACCCCGACATCGTTGTGCCCTAAATAAAGTTATTAACCCCTATCCTGCCGCTCCTGGACCCTGCCGCCACTAAATAAACGTATTAACCCCTAAACCTCTGGCCTCCCACATCACTACCACTAACTAAACCTATTAACCCTAAACCACCAGCCCCCCACATCGCCATAAACTAAATGAAGCTATTAACCCCATAACCTAACAACCCGCTAACTTTAAATTAAAATTACAACATCGCTATCTTAAAATAAATTTAAACTTACCTGTAGAATTAAAATAAACTATTTTTAAACTATTAATTAACCTACCCTAACTATTATACTACAATTAAATTAAACTACCAATTAAACTAAATTACATATTAAAAAAACCTAACCCTACTAAAAGTATTTAAATCTACTATTAAACCTTATTACAAATTACTAAATTACCAAAAAAAATAAACTTTACAAAAAAAAACACACACTAAATTACGAAAAAAAAAACAAATTTTCAAAAATAAAAAAGAATTACACCTAATCTAATAGCCCTATCAAAATAACCCCCCCCCCCAAAAAAAAAAACCTAGCCTACAATAAACTACTAATGGCCCTTAAAAGGGCCTTTTGTAGGGCATTGCCCCAAAGAAATCAGCTCTTTTACCTGTAAAAGAAATGCAAACATCCCCAACAGTAAAACCCACCACCCAACCAACCAACCCCCCAAATAAAAATCATATCTAAAAAACCTAAGCTCCCCATTGCCCTGAAAAGGGCATTTGTATGTGCATTGCCCTTAAAAGGGCATTTAGCTCTTTTACCGGCCCAGACCCTAATCTAAAAATAAAACCCATCCAAAAAAAACTTAAATAAACCTAACACTAACCCCCAACTATCCACTTACAGTTATTGAAGTCCCGCTTGAAGGATTCATCCAGCCAGCAAGAAGTCTTCATCCAGGCGCCCTCTTCCATCTTCATCCAGCCAGCGAAGTCCTCATCCAGACGGCATCTTCTATCTTCATCCATCCGGCACGGAGCGGGTCCATCCTGAAGACAACTGGCGCGGAGCTCCTCTTCATACGGTCTCCGCTGTAAGCTGGAACTTCAATGCAAGTTACGTCATCCAAGATGGCGTCCCTTGCATTTCTATTGGCTGAAAGATTTCAATCATCCAATAGGATTAGAGCTGCTAAAATCCTATTGGCTGTTCCCATCAGCCAATAGGATGAGAGCTCAATCCTATTGGCTGATTGGAACAGCCGATAGGATGAGAGCTGCTCAAATGGGGGGGTGTTTGTATTTTTTTTCACAGGTAAAAGAGTTGATTTCTTTTTAAGGGCCATTGGTAGTTTATTGTAGGCTAGGGTTTTTTCTATTTTGGGGGGGGGGGTCTTTTTTAGTTGGTAGGGCTATTAGATTAGGTGTAATACTTTTTTATTGTTGATAATGTGGGAGGTTTTTTCTTCGTAATTTAGTGTTTTTTATTTTTTGTAACTTAGCGTTTATTTTTTTTGGTAATTTAGTAATTTGTAATAAGGTTTAATAGTAGATTTAAATACTTTTAGTAGGGTTAGGTTTTTTCATATGTAATTTAGTTTATTTAATTGCTAGTTTAATTTAATTGTAGTATAATAATTAGGGTAGGTTAATTAATAGTTTATTTTAATTCTACAGGTAAGTTTAAATTTATTTTAAGATAGCGATGTTGTAATTTTAATTTAAAGTTAGCGGGTTGTTAGGTTATGGGGTTAATAGCTTCATTTAGTTTATGGCGATGTGGGGGGCTGGTGGTTTAGGGTTAATAGGTTTAGTTAGTGGTAGTGATGAGGGAGGGCAGAGGTTTAGGGGTTAATATGTTTATTTAGGGCACAGTGATGTCGGGGTGCGGCGGAATAGGGGTTGCGGCGGCTTATGTAATAGCTTAATTTCGTTTATGGTGATGTGGGGAGCTGGCAGTTTAGGGGTTAATAGGTTTAGTTAGTGGTAGTGATGTGGAAGCCCAGAGGTTTAGGGGTTAATACATTTATTTAGGTTGCGGCGGGGTCCGGGAGCAGCGGGGTAGGGGTTAATACGTTTATTTAGGTTGTGGCGGGGTCTGGGAGAGGCAGGATAGGGGTTAAAAACTTTATTTAGGTTGCGGCGGGGTCCGGGAGTGGCGGGATAGGGGTTAAACATTTTAGTATAGTGGCGGCGTTTAGTGACAGGGTATAAATAAAGTTGGTAAAAAAGCCAAATAGACGCAAGATCGATGATTGCTAGTTAACAACAGTCCGATGCTCATCACCCCGTACTTGGTACGCGTCTTTTTGCCAGCTTTTTTATAAATATGGAGAGCTTATTGAGATCCACGGCCACAAAGGCGAGCGTATTGGTGCCCGCGAATGCAACAAAATTGAGGCTTTGATAAATATCCCCCTATGTCTGTAGGGTCAGAATGTGTATTTCTATAAATAGAATTTTATTAAATATCTATTTATATATTTTGCTAAAATAAAGATCTGGGAATATGTTTGACATTCCTGCGCTTTTCTACACAGGTGCCTTATATGCCAGCAAGTGCCAAGCAAGTAACAAACGTGATGAAGCTGCTAAAAGGCCGTTCTGGAAAAATAGTGGATCTGGGTTCTGGCGATGGAAGAATTGTAAGACAATAAGTTATATGCAAAACCTTGTCCTTGAATGGCTTATTAGAAGGATATAAATGGATCAGATAATAAACCTATATTAATTGTAGTACAATTATGTATATGTTTATATGCAAAAAAACTTAATGATACAGTTTTTTATTCATTATTATGACAATTTTTAG
The DNA here is from genome assembly GCF_027579735.1 of Bombina bombina. NCBI lineage: Eukaryota > Metazoa > Chordata > Amphibia > Anura > Bombinatoridae > Bombina > Bombina bombina. Next base: position 102,417,352 of record NC_069509.1, read on the forward strand.
TTTAGTTTAACCCCACCTCCACCTTCTGGAAGATATATAGTGACATCATTGATTACATCATTAATGCCACTCATACTGTGATCAATGACCTTAGAAATGTAGCCAATTCTAAAATCATATTATAAAACCATCAATTATGTTACAAAGAATTTGAAATTACATTTTGAATTGATTAAAATATACCCCTTTAAGATCAAACTTTCATTATTCAAATGCTTGCATTAATAATAATATATATTTTTTTGCAGCAACAGCTCATACTGAGCATTTAAAAGAGTTTACAGTGTATGAGTTTGTAATGCCCTCATGATTGTCAAATAATACAGGGGGGGCAGGGAAATGGGAGGACATTTTTATTTTCTCATAATTGAAACCACAGGGATAAATAACAAGTGGGAATATCAATTTAAAAATACATAACATATTGCCTATGTGAAGAGCATTGGAATGTGAAATATTTACAGTACATGCACAGGAAAACACTTTATTAAAAATTAATGTTGCATAAATGTGATTTTTCCTGTTTTCAGCTACTTGACTGCAAAGGACTCCAATGCACTATATATATATATATATATATATATATATATATATATATATATATATATATGTGTGTGTGTGTGTGTGTGTGTGTATTTATGTGTTTATATTTGTATATATGTCTGTAAATACATATATACACATATAAATACATAAATACATACAGTATATATATATACGTATATATTTATATATATATATATATATATATGTGTATATATATATATATATATATATATATATATATATATATATATATATATATATATATATATACAGTACTGTGCAAAAGTCTTAGGCCACCATTAGATTTATTGTTTTAGCAAAATTGCAATAATCATCTTTATTAAGTTAGGAACAGAAAATACAGGAAATATGTACACAAAATATAAATTTTCTGAATAAAATGGCTTTTTTAGGCAAAAGTCACTATTTACTGTGACCTCCCTTGGCATTAAGCACATATTGAACTCTTTTGGGGAGACTGTCCCAAAGTAATTTTCTGATATCTTATACCAGGCTTCTTTCAGCACTTCCCAGAGTTCTTTAGATTTAGGCTGTATTTTATTTATTTCTCTGTCCAGGTGATCCCATACTGCCTCTTTAAAATTCAGGTCTGGACTCTGTGGAGGCCAGTCCATGACCGTCAGTGTTTTATCAGCTGTTTTTCTCTGCAAATATGATTTCACTGCATTAGCAGTGTGCTTGGGATCATTATCATGCTAAAAAATAAAACCATTCCCAATCAGGCTCTTTCCAGAAGGAATGGGACAATGAATTAAAACCTGTCTGTATTTTTCAGCATTCATGGTCCCATCCATTCAAACAATATTGACAACAACTCTGGCAGAAATGCAGCTCCAAACCAGGACAGACCCTCTACTACTTTCAACTTGTAATATGCTTTCTACCCAACACATGCAAAAAGCTTACTTCTAGCAAAGTTAAAGGGACAGTCAAATCAGAATTAAACTTTCATGATTTATATAGGGCATGTCATTTTAAATATCTTTCCAATTTACTTTTATTATCAAATTTGGCTTGTTCTCTTGGTATTCTTTTTTTATTGCTAAACCTAGGCAGGCTCAAACTGAAGGCTGAAGACAGCCTGATGAATCTGCAACTGGTGCAGAGAAACGCGTTGCTGTGTTTGCTTTAACAAATATTTTAATAAAAACACTTTTATTTTACCCTGCTCTGTTTCACCTTTTATGAGAGATTTGCCTGGCTGTTTGACCTACGTGGATGTATCGTAGGTTCCTCTGGATTGGCTGACTCCATTTGAGACGTCACGTGTGACGCTCCTCATCGTGGCCTGGTGTTCCAACGGGTGTGTTTGAGTCAGCCGAGCGGCTCTGAAGTCTCGCCTTGCGCTTTATTGCACTGGATGTGCATGGACATTTGTGAGTATTTTGCCCTCCTACTTGTTCGGTCTCTAGACTTTCCTCTACCCCTTCAGCACCTCCAGTTACCTCTGTAGAGTAACCCATGGATCTCTCCTCCTAAATCCCCTCATTCTTCTCGGATCCTGGTACCAGTTACTCTTACCTTTCTTCAAAATTCTGTCCACCCTCAAGCTTTTATTGATTCAGGGGCAGCTGAAAATTTTCTTGATCATCGTTTCATGATTCAGGCAGGCTTACCTCTTCTGCAGAAAAAACAATGTCTTAAAACATTGCAGTTCGATGTTATTCATTCTCCAGCACAACTCGTTATCCTTGGTCTCCTTTGGCTTTGTATACACAAGCCATAGTTCGACTGGACTGAGGGACAGTTGGCCTCCTGGGGTACATCCTGCTTCCACTCCTGCCTGGCTAAGGTTACTCCACTGCACCACATCCCCATTGCCAGCCTACAGACCCTTTCAAGCCTTCCCTCAGTATATGCAGATTTTACATATATGTTTGAAAAGAAAGCAGCTGATGTGCTGCCACCTCACCGTCCTTATGACTGCAAAATAGATTTCTTTCCTGGAGCCCCACTTCCTAAAGGGAGGACTTATCCTCTCTCCACAGCTGAAACCAAGGAGGAATATATCCAAGAAAACCTAGCTAAAGGTTGTATTCATGCTTCCTCTTCTCCTGCTGGGGCTGGCTTCTTTTTCATCACTAAAAATGATGGTGGGCTCAGACCCTGTATTGACTACAGAGCCCTAAACTGTATCACTAGCAAGATTTGCTATCCTATTCCTTTGATCCCTAAACTTTTTTATTCACTCCAAAATGCTCACTACTTCACTAAGTTGGACCTACGTGGGGCGTACAATCTTATCCGCATCTTCCCAGGACATGAATGGAAGGCTTCCCTCAACACGAGATCAGGGCATTACGAATACTTCATAATGCCTTTTGAGCTGTGTAATGCCCCTGCTGTCTTCCAAGCTTTTGTCAACGATGTCTTCTGTGACCTCCTTAATCGCACTGTCATCGTCTATCTTGATGATATCCTTATATTCTCCTCCATCCTTTAGGAACATCATGAACATGTAAGACAGGTACTTCTTCACCTCAGAAACAATTCTCTGGTAGCCAAACTGGAGAAATGCAATTGATCAAGTTCAGATCCAGTTCCTTGGCTATGTCATCTCAAAGGAAGGTTTTGCCATGGATCCTTCTAAGCTAATCGTAGTTCTGTAATGGCCTCAACCCACCTCATTAACTACAGAGATTCGGGTTCTCCAACTATTAACGCAAGTTTTTTTTAAAATATTTTTTATTTTTAACAAAAGGTGCGGTAACAATAATTTCAAACAGTTTCAAAGTTGATGTACATGTGTAAAACATAGTAGTAAAATACAATAAGACAGGTAAATCAGTTCTCAATGTGGCAGATATAACACAAGGGTGCCTGTCATAGGCTATCTACAACACTACCTTCAAAATGTACTGCAATGGACCTAGAAAAACAAGATCATAAATCTTTTGGTAAAGAGATGTTTATGGCGAATATCGCCAATTATTAATTACATCGGTAGCTCAAGATTGGTTGTACCTGCACAGAGCCAGGGGAGCTGAGCTCTAGACCAAGTACAAACCAATACAGATGAGAAGACAAACGCACATTATGCTCATGTTATCCTGTAATGGTAAGTAAAGTACACTTGCGGGGAAGGGGAGCATGCATAAAAGGTGAGGTAAGCAGAAGGATAAGGCGAGGGAGATAGGGGGAGGGAAGAGGGTAGGGAGGTAGGGGGGAGGGAAAGGGGGAGGGGGATCATTAAAGAAGGAAGGAGAGGAGGGGGATTCCGGATTGTCCCAGAGCTCCCCTCTAGGACACAGCAGGGCTGCCTGATCAGGGCATCTAGTATCTTTTGTCTGGGTTATTTACTTACACCTTGGTGCCCTCTATTCTGGCTGACGTTTACACTGTGACAGGTAGTTCTCCCAAGGTTCCCAGATGAGACTGAAGGTTGTAGACTGGTTTCTTACTCTATAGACATAGTCTTCCATGGATTTAACATAATTCAAATACTCTACTACACCCTGCCACCTCGGGGGTAGCACTTTTTTCCAATTCCTGGCAATTAACATTTTAACTGAGGTGAGCATATACAGAAGGAGGGCTTTCTTATGGGTAGGCATTTTCTTTAAGCCCAAATGCAAGAGGGCCAAGCTAGGGCTTGAGATCTCTGGTAAATCTAGTTTGACACAGACGGCACAAAATTTAACCCAGAGCGGTTTTAGTCTGGGGCAAGACCACCACGTGTACCCACTCTCCCACACTCCCTCCAGCAGACAGGAGGGTGGTCAGGGTATAAAGTCTGAAGTTTGGTCAGGACAAGGTGCCACCTAGTGAGAATTTTAAAATAGAATTCATACATCGTGGTGCAGTGTAGTGTCGCCTTGGTCATTGCAATAGCTTTGGCCCACTCCACTTCCACGTATGACACCTTCAGTTCTGCCTCCCATGAGGTCATGTGTCTCATTTTTGTGAGTGTCAAATCTCCTAAAAGGCATCTATAGTGTGTTGTGAAGGGTTTATAGAGTTGGAGGCCAGCTTTCCATCTGGACTCCCAAGTCGTGGGGCTCCGAACCTTATCTACCAGAAAACCCCATGCCTTCATCAAAGATCTCAGTCTTAAGAGTTCAAACTCTAGGTGATGCGGCAGGTCATATTTAGCCACCATTTCATGGTGTGAGAGAAGATGGTCACCTATGTAGAAATCTCCTAATGAGGATATCTCAGATTGCCTCCACAAACTTAATCTCATATTGGGGAGGCCCTGAAAGAGGGGAACTGTGGGATAGATAGGAGAGGGATGAGGAGCAATCTGCGTGTTATGTCGTAGCTTATACCAGAGCATCTGGCATCCTTTAACCAACCGGTTGGAGATGGTAAGCAGTGAGGTAAGGTGCGGGGGGAACCATAACAAGTCAGAAAGGTCAATATACGCCAGGAGAGAAGCTTGTTCCAGCATTCTCCATCTCGTGGATGGGAGATCTCGCCCCCATGCTGAAACATGGGAAATCATTGCAGCCTCATGGTAGGTAGTGACACTCGGTAAGCTCAGGCCTCCTCGCTCCAGAGGGGATTGCAAGATAGCCGCCGCAACTCTAGGCTTCTTATTATTCCAGACATAGGTGTTGAAGAGGGCCTGAAAGCGCCTCAGTAACTTTGCTGGCACCGAAATTGGGATACATCACATAACATACGTCAATTTGGGGAGAATCATCATCTTCAGTGCCGCAATCCTACCCATCCAGGAGATTTCATCATACTTTTTAGATTTCAAGGATCTGTCTACCTCTTTTAGCAGTACCTAGTAGTTCTCCTGGAGGACAGTGTCCCTGTTATGGGACAGGAGCACCCCAAGATGGCGAATTCCTTTAACCGACCACTTAAAGGAATATTGTTTCCTCAAAGCTCGCTGTTCCGATTGATCAACGTGTATCCTATAGGCTTCTGTTTTAGCTATGTTAATTTTGTAGTTCGAGATCTCCCCAAAGGAGTCAATTAGAGCCATTAGAAATGGAAGTGAAAGAGTCGGATCAACAATAAATAAGGTGAGATCATCAGTGAACAGTGCCAACTTTTGGAGCGAGTCATGTATCAAAAGTCCCTAGATCTGGTTATCCTTCCTAATTGCCTCTGCAAGCAGTTCTATAATTATTGCAAAGAGGAGCGGGGACAAAGGGCACCCTTGTCTGGTTCCATTTCGTATTTGAATTCTAGGGGAACAAAAACCAAGTCCCCTTACCACCGCAGTAGGGGAGGTATATAATGCCGCAACAGCTTTACTGAAGGAGTGCGGGATCCTGAATATGCTCATGGTTTCAAACATATATTCCCATCTCACCCTGTCAAACGCTTTTTCAGCATCCAGTGACAGGGTGAGAAGGGGTAGTCCCATATCATGCGCTTCCGAAAAGATATTCAGTAATCTGCGGGTATTGTCAGTACCTTATCTACCCTGCACAAATCCCACCTGGTCTAGATGAATTATGGAGGGCATATGTCATCCCAGTCTGGTCGCAAGGATTTTTGTATAGATCATAATGTCAACATTTATTCATAGATCTTAATGTCAACATTTATTAGAGAGATGGGACGATAGCTCCCGCACTCCATCGGATCCTTCCCTTCTTTTGGGATGGTCAAGATACTAGCTTCTAAGAATTCTCAGAGAAGGTAACCTTCCTTGGTTATTCCACTGTATAACCGGAGAAGTAACGGGAAGAGGAGAGGGGCAAGAGTTCAATAGAATAATGTATAACCATCCGGGCCCGGGCGTTATGAGGCTTTAGGGTCAGAATAGCAGTTTTGATTTCCTCAAGAGTAAAGGGGGGCGCTCTAGATCATCAACAGAGTCCTTGCTTAAGGTTGGTAGCTGTAAATTGGTTAGGAACCTCCTCATTCTCTCTCTATCTGGTGTTGGCCTGTTAGAGCTATTTTCTAGGCCATAGAGAGAGGTATAATAGCCCAAGAACGCCTTACCTATCTCCTTGGGCGAACGCACTATTCCCTGGGTTGACTTAATAGCTGAAATTCTGTTTTGCACAGCTCGGTTTAGCTTGCGAGCTAAAAGTCTATCCGCCTTATTGCCTTTGCAGTAATAGATCTGTTTAAGTTTTAATAGGCTAGCCTGCACTTTTAGAAGCTCCCGTTTATTGATTTCAGATCTGATGGTACCAACCTGAGAAGCAAGGGCAAGAGCAGGAGTTCGTTTATTAGCTTGTTCAAGACATCTAAGTTCCGCGTATAGCTTTGCTATGGAGACCTTATTTTTCGCTTTCCATTGGGCACTCTTCTTTAAGAAATGGCCCCTTAGGTATGCTTTGAGGGCGGCCCACACAGTTTCAAGACTCGTGTCTCCCCTATCATTGAGTCTCAAAAAGTCAAGGATTATTTCAGTCAGTTGGGGAACCTTTCAGCGAGATACTGGTCCAGGAGCCTCCAGGAGGTTGTAATAGTGAGAAGTGTGCACTAACCAGGTCATGGTCAGACTATGGGCAAGGTCTAATTCTTGGAGTGTCAAATTTATCAAGTGCCCAAGAGTCACAAAGGAGATAATCTATCCTTGCATAGTAGTTGTGTGGTTTTGAGTGGTGTGTATAGTTTTGTTCAGTCGGAGCTAAACATCTCCAAATATCGAAAAGTCCAAATTGGAACATAAGCTTATGCAGCGCATTAGATTGTGTGGTTAGATTATGGCCAACAGAGTGAGTGTCCATAGTTTTTTTTGTCTTGCACTGGGTCCCACACTAGGGTTAAATCTCCTCCCAATAAGACATGACCTCTCTTAAGAACATCTAGTCTATCTAGAAATTTCCAAAGCAAGGGAATTTGTTTCGTGTTTGGGGTATAAATAGAGGCCAGTGTGCAAAGAATTCCATTTAGTGTGCAAATCATAATGAGGTATCTACCCTCTGGGTCCCGCTCCACATGGTCTATCTGGCAGCAAACGTCTCTGTGTATAAATATGGCTACCCTTCTCTTTTTTTTGTAAAGGAGGCAGTTTCACAAATCGGGAAGAGAGGCGAGCTTCAGGGTTGTCTAGAATCCCTCTCCCAATGGGTCTCCTGCAAGAATACCAAGTGTAATCTGTGTGTGAGCAAATAATTGTATAGGAGACTTCATACTTTTAGGGGATCACAGTGTTCAAGAGAACACTCCTTCCAGGAGGGGAGCTAGAGCGTCAGGGGGAACAAAGTAGTGAGGTTCAAGTAAGGGGAGGAGGGAAAAGGAAGGGAAGGGATGCAAGTAAATATTACAATTTCACGTTGGGGTGTGTTTTCCAACCAAGCCCAACTGTCCGTTGTATCTGAAAAATATAAATCTTTCTAGAGCTATCTGATGTATGACGAAGTGTATAATAAACACTATATCAATGAGCGGTCTCTCTACAACTGTAGAGAGAACACAACTATATAAGTGGGGGGGGGGGGGGAGGAGAGAGGCTGGCATAAAGAGCCTATCCCCAGTCAGCTATTCTGATAACTGACCTCTTTATAGAAGAGGTTTCTAATCTTTTTGCCGGATCTCAAGAAACAAGTTCACATCTTTCTCTTCAATGCTATATTGATGTTTACTAGTGAAAGGTAACCCTCCATTTATAAGTCATGAGCTAAGGAGAGATAATGGTCATCTAGGTCAATGACTTAGTAATCTCCCGAATCAAGGGGAGGTGGATATGGATACCTAGCACTGTCTATACTTAATAGGGTATCTATAAGCATTATTTCCATCTATGTCTTCACCTGGGGGAATTGGGCAATTAGATATCATATATACCTGGGGGGTCTAACTTTTTAACATGAGCTTATTTTAAACAGTCAACACAATAAGCAGATATCATCAAACAATTCAAATGAAAATAACAGCAACATTGGACGGCCACTCCCTCAGCAGGTCTTTTCTGGGTGGTTCAGTGATGGCACTCTTCAAGGAGCTTTTAATAATAGAAATCAAGATGGTTGTAGATGACTAATGGCCAGATACCACCACTGTTACCTTTATAGTGAGGAAGGTTATCAGAGGTGAAAGAAAAAGGGAGGACTGCAGTAAACCGCAGACTTACATGTTTCCTGTTAGCTAAGGCATATAGTAAGAACATATAACCTGAAGTGTACTTAGCAGGTCACCTCTCTTATACCATTCTCTGTGAATCTGGTCCCTGTCCATTTTAGTTATGTTTGTTTTATGCAGCCATTAAACCTCTAATTAGTTTAAGGTGTTATGTAGACCCATAGGAAGTGGCCATCCGGCTTCAACGTAGCAACATGAGAATATATGAATAGCATAATCCCTTTCTATCAAGGTAAAGACCTAAGCTAGGCAACAACACTTATTAAGTAAGGTGAAGGAGGGAACTTTAGAAATGAGAGAAAGAGCAAAGAGGAAAAGAAAAGGGAAGAAAGGAGAAACAGGCAAGTATATGCAGATACATCAAATTATCTAATTTAGAACAGTCTCACCCATCTTCATGTACACATGGTACTTAAGAGTCAGTCTTTCAAAGTTAGTGTTGTCTCTCAACCCGAGGTCTCAACTAGGGAGAGACAACTCTTAGTTCACAGCTCAATATTTCAACTTCTAGAGTCTTGTGTAGGGAGGTCCCTATCTTTGGGTCTCAGGTTTGTCCTCTGATTGCTTCTGGATCTCTGTGAAAGGGGACCCCACTCAGGGGCCGAAGCCCTCAAACCTCTTTCAGGCTCGATGGGATCTTGTGACAGGAGTCCCCATCTCTGAAGTAATTCTCGTGCTTGCTGTGGGGAAGAAGCTACAAACTGTTGTCCTTCTTTGTTGATATATAGCTTGATGGGAAATCCCCATCTATACTTTATGGCTTTGTCTCTTAGGACTTTGGTGAAGGGCTGGTAGTGTCATCTCAGCTGGAGGGTGTGTGGGAAGAGATCTTGATAGACCTAAATTTCAGCATATTGCTCTGGGAGCATCTTGTCACCTGCCAAGGTCTTTAACAATTTTTCACGGAATGTATAATAGTGAAGTCGGGCTATGACATCCCTGGGTCTATCTCCTTCTGCTCCACATGGCCTCAGGGCTCTGTGTGCCTTATCGATTAGGATTTCTTTCTCAATTCCAGCGCCTAAGACAGTAACACACATTTCTTTCTAGATCCTGGGGAAGGACAGTTTCTGGAATACCCTTTACTCTGATATTATTGTGGCGGGTTCTGTCCTCCAGGTCCGCGAGTTTAACTTCCAGGTCTGCAATTTGTCCAGCAAGCCCTTGCGAATAGCTGAGCAAGTTGGAGTGATCCACCATCAAATCCTCTTGCTTACGCTCAATAGCATCAGTCCTCTCACCAATTGATGCTAAGGCCCCTATTTATGAAAGTCTGACGGACCTGTTCCGACAGTGCGGATCAGGTCCGCCAGACCTCACTGAATACGGCGAGCAATATGCTCACCGTATTCAGCATTGCACCAGCAGCTCACAAGAGCTGCTGGTGCAACGCCCCCCCCCTGCTGACTTGCGGCCAATGGGCCGCCAGCAGGGGGGTGTCAATCAACCTGATCGTACTCGATCGGGTTGATTTACGGCGATGTCTGTCCGCCTGCACAGAGCAGGCGGACAGGTTATGGAGCAGCGGTCGTTGTGACCGCTGCTTCCTAACTGCTGTTTGCGGCGAGCCTGCAGGCTCGCCAGAAACATGGGGCATCAAGCTCCATTCGGAGATTGATAAATATGCCCCTATATCTCTCTTCAAGTCCGCATTGCTCTTCTCAAATTTCTTTGAAAGGGAGTCATGGTGTGTAGCTAGGAGTTCCTTGATAGAGTCCATCAAGTTATTATCAGAGGCTGTGTCTTTATGCGAAAGACCTCCCGTAGATTGGGTTAGTGCAGCTCTAATATGCATGTAATTAAAGCTGCTTGTATCTGAGGCCTCATCTTCTGAGCCAGTTTGTTGTCTGGAAGTAGGTTGGCTGAAGTGGTCAACTACTGTTCTTTTTGGAGGCTTTTGTTTTCTCTTAAAAGTTTGGGGCATTTTGTGTTTCGGCATAAGCATTGACATACAGCAGATAGAATATAGCACTATGAAGAAAGACCTTTTATTAGGCTGACTGGGGCTGTGGCACTATGGTATTGTTCACATATTCATCTTATCTTGAGCCATCAACATAGGGACTGGGTATATGAAGGAGTTGTATATTGGATCTTGCAGTTAGTAGATATTTTTCTCAGTGACTGGGTCTCTCCTCTAGGGAGTTGCCCCCTGAGGGCAATGTGGGAGCAGGGATGAGGATATGACCCGCAGGCAATCAGGGCCGGCGGCAAAGGGAGAGGAGAGACTAGCATTACAATACAGTGAGTGGGGCAAAGCAGGAGGCCCAAGCACCCTCTTAAGATAAATTCTGTGAGCTTTGTATGGGGAGTGAAGCAACTAGGAAATAAATCTCTTCTGTCACAGCTGGCTGATAAATAAGGTTGGCTGGCTATTGCAGTTAAGGGTAACCAAAATCTCAGCTGTTAGGGGTCCCTTTTGATTAACTTCTGAGATGCGACACATCCACCACTGGAGCGGAGCCACGACCCCCAGTGTGAAGCTGCTGCTCGGAAGCTGCTGTGCAGATGGGCTGAGTTTAAGATAGCTCTCTTGGGTTATATCTAGGCCCAGGAATTATTACTGCTGAAGCGTTCTGAGTTGGCCCCACTTTAAGTGAGGGTAGTCTCCTCAAATAGTTAAAGTCTAACTTGTAATGTAATGTGAGGTAGCTCTTACCAGGTGGAAACTTCTGTTATGCAGTCACAACGTGTCTAGGTGGTACACCGCTCTCCCTCCTCCTCCTCTAAATCCCAGAGTTGTTACTGTAGGGTAGGATCCACAAGTCGGGAACTGAGCTTTTCAATCTCTGTGTCTCTCAGGGGCTATGGATATCCATGAGTGGCAGAGGGCTGCGGCCTATGTTCACTTAATGGAATCCAAGATGGCCGACATTCGCACCCTTAGAGGAAGCTACAGAGGCCTTGCAAATATGCGTTACACAGTAGGAGTGAGCTCACAGAGCAGGGGACCACAACATCACTCCGGATCTAGCAAGGCCCCAGCGTGGTCACCACCCCAGGGAGAGCCAGAGAAAAGGTAGGTCACTTTGGCAAGAGGGGATCTAATGCGGCAGAGTGTCAGCGGGCCACAACTTATAATCTGCTTGCCAGCCCTGGTAGAATTAAACTTGTTATGACGGCACAGCGTATTCTCAGGCCTCTGGGGTAAGCAAGGTTCAGCTGCTCAGTACAGGAGTGTAGAGGATGGCGTCGCTGCAGCAGGCTCCCGGGTAGCTCAGAAAGGAGAGAGAGAAAAAAAGCCTCCGTTTGCCGACAACTCTCACCGAGCACCGATCTGGTCCCAGATCAGAGAATGAATGTCTCTCCAAATAAGTGAATTTGGCTCATTTTTATTCCAGTTAGCAGAATATAGATCACTTTTTGCTATAAAATGAGCCAGGAGCTCTGTACACACACCTCCATATAGCTCAGCGGTTAGCTCCGCCCCCTATTAACGCAAGTTTGTAAAGAACTTCTCCCAAATAGTTGAACCACTCACTGAGCTGACTAAGCAGAACCAAGACTGTAAGAATTGGCCTCCTGTAGCCATGGATCCCTTCTCTCATCTGAAAAAGGTCTTTTGTTCTGCTCCTGTGTTCTGCCATCCTTATCCTGACCTGCAGTTCACTTTAGAGGTTGATGTTTCTAAAATAGGGACTGGAGCAGTCTTAACCCAAAGGGTTCCATTAACCTTTCTCTAAAATAGGAGCTGGAGCAGTCTTAACCCAAAGGGATCCATTAACCTCCAAGTTGCACCCTGCAGCCTTTTTCACCAAACGCTTTACTCCTGCAGAGAGGAATTATGATGTGGGTAATCATGAACTCTTAGCCATTAAGATGGCTTTTACTGAATGGCGTAATTGGCTAGAGGGTACCGCCAATCCCATTCAGATTCTCACTGACCACAAGAATCTGACGTACCTAGAGACTGCTCATCAACTCAATCCTCGACAGGGCTGATGCCCTTTCCTGTTAGTTTTCTCAGTCTAGTGACTCCTCTGTATGATGTGTTCGATAGGTCGAACACATCATATCCCCTTCTTGTGTGGTTGCTCGGCTCAACACCTCTCTTCTTCAAAGACTGCAACAAGCACAGTCAAGAAAACCTTCAGAAGCCCCTGCGACACCTGAAATCCTTTATGTTCGTCCAAACCTTCGCTCTCCTGTACTATCCTGGGCTCATGACAGCATGCTGTCAAGTTATCCTGGTTTGACAAGAACCTTTAAACTCCTTTTCCAACATGTGTGGTGGCCTACCATGAAGTCGGACTCTCAGGATTATGTCAAAGCTTGTCAGACTTGTGCTGTTAATAAAACTCCCAGTTCCCTACCACATGGCCTACTTCAACCATTGTCCATACCTAAACAACCATGGACACACATAGCTATGGATTTTATTGTAGACCTTCCTCCTTCTGACCTTGATACAGTTATATGGGTGGTGGTGGATCGCTTCTCCAAACTTGCAGATTTTGTACCTCTAATGAAGTTACCTACAGCCCAAGAATTGTCCACTCTTTTTCTGTTACACATGGTACAATTACATGGTATACCAATAAATACCGTCTCTGACAGAGGACCTCAATGTATTTCTACCTTTTGGAGAAGTTTTTGCAAATTGCTTGGAACCACTGTTTCATTGTCCTCTGGTTATCACCCCCAGACTAACGGGCAGACGGAGAGAACCAATCAGGGTTTGGAGGCTTACCTCAGAGCCTATGTCAATACACAGCACACTAATTGGTCTGGATTGTTATACCTAGCTGAACTTGCAAGGAACACTCATTGGCATTCTTCTTTACGATGCTCCCCTTTCCAGGCCACAGCTGGTTATCAACCTCGTGTTTTTTCCTTTTTCTGCTCAATCCACAGGAGTCCCTGCTGCAGAACGTCACTTCACTGACCTTACTACCCATTGACTATGAATACGCTCTCAGTTACACTCAACCTCCTCAAGATATAAGAAGTTTGCAGATCATCATCGAGCCAGTATTTGTGCCTTTGTTGCAGGTGATCGTGTCTGAGTCTCTACCTGACACATCCGCTTGTGCCAACCTTGTCACAAAGTGGGACCTCGGTATATTGGTCCTTTTAAAGTCCTCAAAAGACTTTCTCCTGTTGCCTACAGAGTGGCCTTGCCTAAGACTTTGCACATTCACCCAGTCTTTCACATCTCCTTGCTCAAACCCTATGTCACAAATAGGTATACTCGACTTAGTCGTCCTCCACCTCCACTCCTGATTCATGGTGAACCAGAGTATGAGGTTGCCAAGATTTTGGATTCCAGAATCAGGCACAGGCAGCTCCAATACCTCATACACCAGAAGGGATACTCTGTGGCGGAGCGGTCCTGGGTTCCTGCCCGTAATGTGCATGCATCTTTTGTCTTCAAGTTCTATGCTGCTCACCCTTCGAAGCCGACTCTGGTTCCCAGAGGGAACCCTTGAGTGGGGGGCTATGTCACGCCGCTCCCTTGTGCCACCTTGGCTGTTGCCAGGGACGCGGCGGTTGCTGCTCTGGCTGTTGCCAGGGATGCGGCGGTTCTTGTGAGCGTGTGGCCTGATCCCTTGAGCTCCTTGTTGTGAATCAGCGCTTATGTAAGCACCTTCATAACCTTTAGTCACTGCCCAAGTATAGGTGTTACTGTGTGTGCTCCTGGGTGCTGTATTCCTTATATTGATGGATTGCTATAACGTTGCTGAATTATGCATGTCTGACCACTCTGCTTGATTAACCCCTAAAAGCTTTGGATTGCTATAACGTTGCTGAACTCTGCCTGTCTGACCATTCTTTTTTTAAATTTATTTTTATTTAACAGTGTATATAATTTAAATTGTACATATTAGTTATGTCCAAAAGACAAAGAAAAGAAAAAAGAGCACCTCGCAGGGTGTCTATATGCCTCGCTAGACAAGGAAAAGAAGAACAACCCAAAAGTAAAAGACACACTGTTAAATGCGAGTATTCACCTGACCTTGCATATTTATAATATAACATAAAATGCATCCTTCTGGATCTTATTCTAAATACACTACAATATACTTCCTTATTGCTCTTCCTATGACAGTAAAACAGAGCCTAACATAACAATTCCTTATTTGACCTAACCTGTCATAGGATCCTTATGGCAACCAGCATGTAAACTAAAATATGCATCAAAATACACTTACATACTCTATTGGAGTGTTTTATACATTTCCTAACACAAGAACAAAAAAGAGGGACAAACAAAAAACCAACAACAAAAACAAAAACAGAAACACAGAAAAAAAAGAGGACACCACCCCCCACCATTTAGTCGGTAAAACTAGGATATTCATTCCTTTCAATAGCATATGTCAGGAACTCAGACCCCCTAAAGGGTGAAATTAGTTGAGTTTGCTCTTCTCTGACCAACGACTGTATAAACCTTCTCCATTTGCTGAAGAAGCGTTTTATTTCATTTTCTGAGTTTATAGAGGTATCATATTGTTCCACTATTACTTATCTTTTTATCTTATTAATACATTCTGTTAAGTTAGGACTCTTCTTGGACTTCCAATATTTTAGGATTAATGATCTACCTATCAAAATTACCGTGTTCACAAACTTATTGTTCACCTGTGCTATTTGCACCTCATGTAAGAGAAAAATATGGTCTTCTATTATTCTAATTTATTTTTTATTTATTTTATTTAGCCAGAAATTAATCTTCTTCCAAAATGTTTGTACTTTAGGGCAACTCCAAAGACAATGTTGTAAATCTGCTGCTAAAAAACAGCATTTAAGACATTTATTATTTAGTGAGTTATCCCATTTTGATTTTACTGCAGGGGTAATATATATTCTATTTACGATTTTCAGATGGGACTCTCTCCACGCAGTTGAGAGGGTTGCCTGATCTTTTAGCTGTAAACTTTTTTGTATTCTCTACTGATTGTTGCCAATTAGATGCTATTTTGTCTATATTCTCTTTACCCTGTAGGGTTTAAAGAGCCTTATATAACACAGAAATTGAGTGATTCCCCACTTTATATATATTCAGAACTGGTCCTAAAAGTTTCCATGAACAATCTTACAAATTTTCTGAAACCATTTTATTAAAAAAGTGCCTAACCTGCAAATATGCAAAAAAAATCTTTATCTGGTAGCCTAAATTCATTTTTAAGCTCCTGAAAAGTTTTACAAGTTCTTGTCTCTTTTTCTTTTACAAATAAATAAGTCCTTTTGACTTCCATTCTTGGAAGACCCTTGAGCCTAATGCCGGTTCAAAGTTAGGATTACCTACGATTGTAAGATATTTAGACCAGCTCGGATTAGCTTGTGATATTTTAACAATTTTGTGCCATGTGCATATTACGTTCTTAATAGAGGACAGATTTTTAACTTCTACCGGAAGATTTTCCTTACAATGAAGTAAAAGCCTTAAGTGCATAAGGTCTAACTAATTGTTCTTCCAGACATGAAATAGAATTTTGAGCTACCTCTGTTATCCAATCCATTGCAATTTTCCCCATGCAGACTAAATTATATAATTCTATATCAGGAAAGGACAAACCTCCTTCTTTTCTATAGAATGCCCTTTTTTTGAAATGCCAATGCCCTCTGTTTTTCCCCCATAGAAACCTCACACATTTTAGTTTAAATATCTGTAAATCTTTCCGTTTGACCAAAACAGGTAGATTTTGTAATAAATACAGTAATTTTGGAAATGCTACAATTTTAATCAAATTAATTTTCAGATAAAGATAAAGGAAATTTAGCCCAGGATGCCAAGTCATTAAAAAATTTCGCAAATATTTGGGAATAATTTGCTGTGTACCAATTATTGTGGTCTCTGTCTAACCTAATGCCCAAATATTTAAGCTCCTCCTTTGTTTCTTTAAATGGGCAGTTCACATAACTATCTCTATTCTTATAAATCCAGAACATTTCTGATTTATTTAGGTTTATTTTCTATCCCGAAAATGCACTAAACTTTTCCAAGACTTGTATTAGGGTTGTCATATTATTCTTAGTATCCTTACAAAAACTAGGAGGTCATCTGCATAAAGTGGGAGCATGATTTTCCTCTTTCCCAACCATATGCCCTCTACTTCTTTTCTAATATATATAGGCAGCGGTTTAACCTGGCATAAAACCCACTTGCCTGGCATAAAACCCACTTGATCATTATTGCACAAAGATTACTTTTAATCTTTGTGCAATAATGCTCATAAAAATGTTGTAATCATTATTTAATAATGAAATGGGTCTATACATATTTAAATCTTCTGGGTCGTTATCCTTTTTTAAGATTAAAGAAATTGTTGAGGACATGAAATACTTAGATTGTAAATTGCCTTGAATATAGATTGCATTAAATAGGCCTTCAAGTGTTGGACTTATTTCTTCACCTAAGATTTTATAGAGCTCTATTGGTAGCTGGTCCGGGCCAGGTGCTTTATTTGCTGTTGTTAACTTATGGCCAGATTACGAGTTTTGGGTTATGAGCGGCTCTGTAATCATTTCCACTGCTCACCTCCCTATAGCGCTGCTATTACAGGTTTGCAAAAACCCGACGTTAGCAGGCAATATGGTAGCGTTGAGCTCTATACCACACACAAATACCAGTGCTGCTTTGAGCTGGTTTTACGTGCTCGTGCATGATTTCCCCATAGACATCAATGGGGAGAACCGGCTAAAAAAAAGCCTAACACCTGCAATAAAGGAGCTTAAAGCTCCATAACGCAGCCCCATTGATTCCTATGGGGAAAGAAAAGTTATGTTTAAACCTAACACCCTAACATAAACCCTGAGTCTAAACACTCCTAATCTGCCGCCCCCAACATTGCTGACACCTACATTACACTTATTAACCCCTAATCTGCCGCCCCGACATCGCCGACACCTACATTACACTTATTGACCCCTAATCTGTCGCCCCCGACATTGCTGACACCTACCTACACTTATTAACCCCTAATCTGCCGCCCCCGACATCGCCGACACCTACCTACACTTATTAACCTCTAATCTGCCGCCCCCAATGTCGTCGCTACCTACCTACACTTATTAACCCCTAATCTGCCACCCCAATGTCGCCGCTATACTAAATTTGAAAAAATCATATTGGCTGATGCAATCAGCCAATAGGATTGAACTTCATCAGCCAATAGGATTTTTTCAACCTTAATTCCGATTGGCTGATAGAATTCTATCAGCCAATCGGAATCCAAGGGACGCCATCTTGGATGATGTCACTTCAAGGAACCTTCATTCATCGGGTAGTCAGAAGAAGAGGATGCTCCATGTCGGATGTCTTGAAGATGGACCTGCTCCACGCCGGATGGATGAAGATAGAAGATGCCGTCTGAATGAAGACTTCTGCCTGTCTGGAGAACCACTTCTCCCGGCTTGGATGAAGACTTCTCCCGGCTTCGTTGAGGACTTCTTACCGCTTCGCTAAGGACTTCTCCCGACTTCGTTGAGGTTGTATGTCGGCTCTTCAAAACTGTAAGTGGATCTTCAGGGGTTAGTGTTAGGTTTTTTTAAGGGTTTATTGGGTGGGTTTCATTTTTAGGTCAGGGCTTTGGACTGCAATAGAGCTAAATGCCCTTTTAAGGGCAATACCCATCCAAATGCCCTTTTCAGGGAAATGGGGAGCTTATTTTTTTTTAGTTAGGGTTTTATTTGGGGGGGGGGTTTGGTTGTGTGGGTGGTGGGTTTTACGTTGGGGGGTTGCTTGTAATTTTTTTTACAGGTAAAAGAGCTGATTTCTTTGGGGCAATGCCCCGCAAAAGGCCCTTTTAAGAGCTATTGGTAGTTTAGTTTATGCTAGGTTTTTTTTTTATTTTGGTAGGGCTATTAGATTAAGTGTAATTAGTTTAAATATCTTGTAATTTGTTTTTTATTTTGTGTAATTTAGTGTTTTTTGTAATTTAGGTAATTTTATTTAATTTAGGCAATTGTATTTAATTTAGGTCATTTATTTAATTGTAGTGTAAGGTTAGGTGTTAGTGTAAGACAGGTTAGGTTTTATTTTACAGGTAAATTTGTATTTATTTTAGCTAGGTAGTTAGTATATAGTTAATAACTATTTAGTAACTATTCTACCTAGTTAAAATAAATACAAACTTGCCTGTATAATAAAAATAAACCTTAAGCTAGATACAATGTAACTATTAGTTATATTGTAGCTAGCTTAGGGTTTATTTTACAGGTAAGTATTTATTTTTAAAAAGGTATTATTTAGTTTTTAATAGTAGGTTTGATTTAGATTTAATTTAATTATATTTAAGTTAGGGGGTGTTAGGGTTAATAACTATAGAATAGTGGCGGCGATGTTAGGGACGGCAGTTTAGGGGTTAATACTATTTAAATAATGTTTACGATGCAGGAGTGCGGCGGTTTAGGGGTTAATATGTTTATTATAGTGGCGGCGACGTTGGGGGCGGCAGATTAGGGGTTAATAATTGTAGGTAGGTGGCGGTGATGTTAGGGGCGGCAGATTAGGGGTTAATAACATTTAAATAGTGTTTGCGAGGCAGGAGTGCGGTGGTTTAGGTGTTAATATGTTTATTATAGTGGCAGCGATGTCCGGAGCGGCAGATTAGGTTAATAAGTATAATGTAGGTGGCGGCGATGTCGGGGGCAGCAGATTAGGGGTTAATAAGTATAAGATTAGGGGTGTTTAGACTCGGGGTTCATGTTAGGGTGTTAGGTGTAAACATAAAATGTGTTTCCCCATAGGAATCAATAGTGCTGCGTTACTGAGCTTTACGCTGCTTTATTGCAGGTGTTAGACTTTTTCTTAGCCGGCTCTCCCTATTGATGTCTATGGGGAAATCGTGCACAAGCACGTACAACCAGTTCACCGCTGACTTAAGCTCCACTGGTATTGGAGTGCGGTATGGAGCACAAGTTTGCTCTACGCTCACTTCTTGACTTTTAACGCCGGGTTTATGAAAACCTGTAATACCAGCGCTGTAGGTAAGTGAGCGGTGACAATAACGTGCAAGTTAACACCGCACCCCTCTTACCGCAAAACTCGTAATCTGGACGTATTTCTTTAATATCTGTTAGCATCTCCATTCCCATAAGGTTTTCCGAAACCAGGAATGCATCTATTTGTGGCTTTGAGATAAACATGAGAATATTCTTGAATCCGGGTTTTGGATTCTCCATATATCATTCAGTATTAAGGACCTACAAAAACTCTTAAGTACTTTCATTCTTGTCTACTTTTGTTATTAAGAGATGGTCTTAATCTGTCAAGAGTTGGATGCATGACCATATTCAGATCGCCTGACAAAATAATATTCCTTGTACTAAAATGTGTTAATTTGCACGGTGTTGCAATTACTTCCCCCACCCATCCCGTTTGTAATTTATTAATTTCTTGTTCTCTTAGGTGGGTTTCTTGAAGCATGGCAATATCTGCTTTATGTTTCTTAATACATTTTAAAATATTCTTCCTTTTCATTGGGGAGGATAGCCCCCCGACATTAAAAAAAAACAAGTTAACTTGTTCCTTCATTTTATGTTATTGCTAGGTACTCAACATACATGGTGGGAGAGGGGAACCCCCCCCCCAAAAAAAAAAAAAAAAAACACAACTAGGATAATTCTTTACCATCATAGTATACAAAAATAATGTGAGATAATACCAAACGTTCAATATGGTCACCAAATCTCCTTTCCTCGCTTAACATTTTATTTACTTTTTTTACTTCATCTAATAGCCTTTTCCCCATTTTGTCTATTATTTAAATATGCTTTGGCATCTTCAACATTGTTTAACACTATGTTGCCCTGATCATCAAATATCTTAATCTTAGCCGGGTAAATTATTGTAGCTTTAAGCCCAAGGTTAATTAGGCAAGTACAGATTGGGACCTTTTCTTTTCTTTGATGTCTCCACTGAGAAATCTTGGAACATAAGTAGATTTTTCTCTCCAATCACCACCGGCATTTTTTTTTAATATTGTCTCAAAAGGTTTATTTCTCAAATTACTATTTACATAATTCCTACTGCCTCCTATCCTGTGAGCCCTCTCCACTTGTAATCCCTGTTGTGGTATTTGTATCCCTAACATCTGTGGTAACTGGTGTGAGGCAAACTTCAACAAGTCTTGAAATTCAATCGATTCTGGTAACCCTCTAATTCTTATATTGTTACGCATTGAGCGATCTTCTAATTCTTCCAGTTTGTCTTGCATATCGGATATTTGTATAGCCTGTTCATTAATCTTTATATCTTGTTTGCTATTTACATCTTCTAGGTCAGATATTCTTTTTTGGGCTTCTACAAGCCTATTTGAGAATTGTTTGACTTTCTGTGAGAGTAATACTATTTCCTTTTTGACGTGGTGAAACTGAGGTATCATTAGATCAGAAATTTGTTTGACCAGCTCCTGCAAATCTATAGCATGTTGCCTGTCTCTGTACCATTGTCATTTACACTTTCATTACTTGCTCTAGTTTTTTTATCTTTACCTTTAGGCGGCATGGTGGGTGTTCTGTTTTTAGTAGTAATAAACCTTTCCATGTGAATCTGAAATACAGGCCCCTATTTAACAAAGGTCTTGCGGAACTGATCCGACAGTGCGGATCAGGTCCGCAAGACCTCGCTGAATGCGGAGAGCAATACGCTCTCCGTATTCAGCATTGCACCAGCAGCTCACAAGAGCTGCTGGTGCAACGCCACCCCCTGGAGACTCGCGGCCAATCGGCCACCAGCAGGGAGGTGTCAATCAAGTACGATCGGGTTGAATTGTGGCGATTCCTGTCCGCCTGTAGGGTTATGGAGCAGCGGTCTTTGTGACCGCTGCTTCATAACTGCTGTTTTTGGCGAGTCTGAAGACTCGCCAGAAACAGGGGCCGTTAAGCTCCTTTCGGAGCTTGATAGATAGGCCCCAAAGTGTAAACTCTGTGTCAAGAAACTAAACCTTGGGGGTGAAATAACCTTCACCTGTGTCAGTGTGCGAGGGAGAGTGCCCTCTCTATAACAAAAACTAGCAAGAGACTGTGGAAAAAAAAAATGGGTGGGGTTGATTAGTGCACTACGACTGACTAAAGTGATTGTATACTAATCTAAATTAGCTTTATTCACGGCTATTAAATTAAGAGACTTTCGCCTAGATTTAGAGTTTTGCAGCCGAAGGGGTGCGTTAGCTACGCGTCTTTTTTTTCTAGCGTTGCTTCTAAACATCGCTGGTATTTAGAGTTCTCTGAAGGGCTGCGTTAGGCTCCAAAAAGGGAGCGTAAAGGCATATTTACCGCCACTTCAACTCTCAATACCAGCGTTGCTTACGGTAGCGGCTAGCTGGAAAAATGTGCTCGTGCACGATTCCCCCATAGGAAACAATGGGGTAGTTTGGGCAGAAAAAAAACCTAACACCTGCAAAAAAGCAGCGTTAAGCTCCTAACGCAGCCCCATTGTTTCCTATGGGGAAACATTTTCTAAGTCTGCACCTAACACCCTAACATGTACCCCGAGTCTAAACACCCCTAACCTTACACTTATTAACCCCTAATCTGCCGCCCCCGCTATCGCTGACACCTGCATTACACAATTAACCCCTAATCTGCCGCTCCGGACACCGCCGCAACCTACATTATACCTATGTACCCCTAATCTGCTGCCCCCAACATCGCCGACACCTATATTATATTTATTAACCCCTAATCTGCCCCCCCAACATCGCCGCTACCTTACCTACACTTATTAACCCCTAATCTGCTGACTGGACCTCACCGCTACTCTAATAAAGTTATTAACCCCTAAACCGCCGCACTCCCGCCTCACAAACCCTATAATAAATAGTATTAACCCCTAATCTGCCCTCCCTAACATCGCCGCCACCTAACTTCAAGTATTAACCCCTAATCTGCTGAACGGACCTCGCCGCTACTCTAATAAATGTAGTAACCCCTAAAGTTAAGTCTAACCCTAACACCCCCCTAAATTAAATATAATTTTAATCTAACAAAATAAATTAAATCTTATTAACTAAAGTATTCCTATTTAAAACTAAATACTTACCTGTAAAATAAACCCTAATATACAGGGAGTGCAGAATTATTAGGCAAATGAGTATTTTGACCACATCATCCTCTTTATGCATGTTGTCTTACTCCAAGCTGTATAGGCTCGAAAGCCTACTACCAATTAAGCATATTAGGTGATGTGCATCTCTGTAATGAGAAGGGGTGTGGTCTAATGACATCAACACCCTTTATCAGGTGTGCATAATTATTAGGCAACTTCCTTTCCTTTGGCAAAATGGGTCAAAAGAAGGACTTGACAGGCTCAGAAAAGTAAAAAATAGTGAGATATCTTGCAGAGGGATGCAGCACTCTTAAAATTGCAAAGCTTCTGAAGCGTGATCATCGAACAATCAAGCGTTTCATTCAAAATAGTCAACAGGGTCGCAAGAAGCGTGTGGAAAAACCAAGGCGCAAAATAACTGCCCATGAACTGAGAAAAGTCAAGCGTGCAGCTGCCAAGATGCCACTTGCCACCAGTTTGGCCATATTTCAGAGCTGCAACCTCACTGGAGTGCCCAAAAGCACAAGGTGTGCCATACTCAGAGACATGGCCAAGGTAAGAAAGGCTGAAAGACGACCACCACTGAACAAGACACACAAGCTGAAACGTCAAGACTGGGCCAAGAAATATCTCAAGACTGATTTTTCTAAGGTTTTATGGACTGATGAAATGAGAGTGAGTCTTGATGGGCCATATGGATGGGCCCATGGCTGGATTGGTAAAGGGCAGAGAGCTCCAGTCCGACTCAGACGCCAGCAAGGTGGAGGTGGAGTACTGGTTTGGGCTGGTATCATCAAAGATGAGCTTGTGGAGCCTTTTCGGGTTGAGGATGGAGTCAAGCTCAACTCCCAGTCCTACTGCCAGTTTCTGGAAGACACCTTCTTCAAGCAGAAGAAGTCTGCATCCTTCAAGAAAAACATGATTTTCATGCAGGACAATGCTCCATCACACGCGTCCAAGTACTCCACAGCGTGGATGGCAAGAAAGGGTATAAAAGAAGAAAATCTAATGACATGGCCTCCTTGTTCACCTGATCTGAACCCCATTGAGAACCTGTGGTCCATCATCAAATGTGAGATTTACAAAGAGGGAAAACAGTACACCTCTCTGAAAAGTGTCTGGAAGGCTGTGGTTGCTGCTGCACGCAATGTTGATGGTGAACAGATCAAAACACTGACAGAATCCATGGATGGCAGGCTTTTGAGTGTCCTTGCAAAGAAAGGTGGCTATATTGGTCACTGATTTGTTTTTGTTTTGTTTTTGAATGTCAGAAATGTATATTTGTGAATGTTGAGATGTTATATTGGTTTCACTGGTAAAAATAAATAATTGAAATGGGTATATATTTGTTTTTTGTTAAGTTGCCTAATAATTATGCACAGTAATAGTCACCTGCACACACAGATATCCCCCTAAAATAGCTATAACTAAAAACAATCTAAAAACTACTTCCAAAACTATTCAGCTTTGATATTAATGAGGTTTTTGGGTTCATTGAGAACATGGTTGTTGTTCAATAATAAAATTAATCCTCAAAAATACAACTTGCCTAATAATTCTGCACTCCCTGTAGCTACAATATAACTAATAATTACATTGTAGCTATTTTAGGATTTATATTTATTTTACAGGCAACTTTGTATTAGTTTAAAATTCTTGTAATATTTTTTTATTTTTTGTAATTTAGTGTTTGTTTTTTTTTGTAATTTAGTTTAGTGTATTTAATTGTATGTAATTGTAGGTAATTTATGTAATTAATTTATTGATAGTGTAGTGTTAGGTTTAATTGTAACTTAAACCTAACACTACACTATCAACTACTAAAAACTACTTCCAAAACTATTCAGCTTTGATATTAATGAGTTTTTTGGGTTCATTGAGAACATGGTTGTTGTTCAATAATAAAATTAATCCTCAAAAATACAACTTGCTTAATAATTCTGCACTCCCTGTAGCTACAATATAACTAATAATTACATTGTAGCTATTTTAGGATTTATATTTATTTTACAGGCAACTTTGTATTAGTTTAAAATTCTTGTAATATTTTTTTATTTTTTGTAATTTAGTGTTTGTTTGTTTTTTGTAATTTAGTTTAGTGTATTTAATTGTATGTAATTGTAGGTAATTTATGTAATTAATTTATTGATAGTGTAGTGTTAGGTTTAATTGTAACTTAGGTTAGGATTTATTTTACAGGTAATTTTGTAATTATTTTAACTAGGTAGCTATTAAATAGTTAATAACTATTTAATAGCTATTGTACCTAGTTAAAATAAATACAAAGTTGCCTGTAAAATAAATATAAATCCTAAAATAGCTACAATATAATTATTCGTTATATTGTAGCTATATTAGGGTTTATTTTACAGGTAAGTATTTAGTTTTAAATAGGAATACTTTAGTTAATAAGAGTTAATTTATTTCGTTAGATTAAAATGATATTTAATTTAGGGGGGTGTTAGGGTTAGACTTAGCTTTAGGGGTTATTACATTTATTAGAGTAGCAGTGAGGTTCAGTCGGCAGATTAGGGGTTAATAAGTGTAGGTAGGTAGCGGCGACGTTGGGGGGGCAGATTAGGGGTTAATAAATATTATGTAGGTGTCTGCGATGTTAGGGGCAGCAGATTAGGGGTTCATAGGGATAATGTAGGTGGCGGCGGTGTGCGGTCAGCAGATTAGGGTTTAAAAAAATTTATTATAGTGGCGGCGATGTGGGGGGACCTCGGATTAGGGGTACATAGGTAGTTTATGGGTGTTAGTGTACTTTATAGCACAGTAGTTAAGAGCTTTATAAACCGGTGTTAGCCCAGAAAGCTCTTAACTACTGACTTTTTTCTGCGGCTGGAGTCTTGTCGGTAGAGGGTGTACCGCTCACTTCAGCCAAGACTCTAAATACCGGCGTTAGGAAGATCCCATTGAAAAGATAGGATATGCAATTGGCGTAAGGGGATCTGCGGTATGGAAAAGTCGCGGCTTGAAAGTAAGCGTTAGACCCTTTCCTGGCTGACTCTAAATACCAGCGGGCGGCCAAAAGCAGCGTAAGGAGCCCTTAATGCTGCTTTTGACGGCTAACGCAGAACTCTAAATCTAGGCGTTTGTTTTTACCAATATATTCCTTAAAACTTTAGCAAATAATCTAATTCTATTCTGCTCATGCACACAATCCCACAAGAAAGAGTATTAAATATAAGTAAAAATATTCATTCCAATATCCAATAATATAACCTCAACAAGTTAATGAACAGAGTAATCACATACCCCTACAATGCACGTTTATACTAAAAAGAAGGAAAGGTGCTTAGTCAGCTACCTCTTCCTACTGGTAGTCTAGAGGGCTCCTATTAACTCGGCCCAGTGTGCTCCAATATCGCTAACTACTCCTTCTTGGTCTAATCCTTATTCCTGAGGCTTGGACCTTCTGCTATTAGCACCTGGGTATCAAAAATTTGCTTTAGACTTAGGCCTTAGTCTAGCCTGTAACTTTCTGCCTATATGCTGGCTACTTATCAAGGCTAAGGCTGGGAGATTTGACTCACAAGCTCTTATGGCTGCATACACCTCTCTATAGTACAATATTCAGAAACTGAGCAAATAAAACTACAAAAGTTGCTCTAGTTCATAGTGGAAAGTTCCAGGGAGTAATTTAGGTTGCACAATACATCTGCTAATTTTTCCATGGCCCCCACTAGCCCTGTCACAGATGGCAGCAGACCCTTTAACCCTTCGTGTGAGGGGGGAGCACAGTCCCTTTGACATTCACTCTCTTCCTTGAAGCTCTCCTCTTTAGCCAAAAGACCATTTTATCCCAGTCTTTTCGCCTCCTTTTTTCTTCTCTCTTTATGCCCTTGCGGTAGGGCTTGCACTCTAGGTATGCAGTCCATATAGCAGTGGAACACCTCTTTACTTCCCTGTTGGAAAAGGAACACCCCACTATATCCAATAGCAGTGGCAGCACGCTAACTTGACCTGCCGCAGTTAAGTCTTTACCCACACTAGCAGTGCTTAACTCCAGCCCTTAGGGTCGGTACCCCAAAAAAGCCACCACAGGGGTACTATTAGCTGGCTCGCTGGGTTAATTATATATCCTCCATACAGGGGCAGCCATGGCTTAACTGCCTGCACATAAACAATCCCACCTGTAGATTGTCTTTTGATATGTAAGCAACTCCAGATTCGAGTTTCCACCTGCTTATTATACTCCAACGGTCATCAACAATTTGAGCAAAGAAAAACATTCAAATTAGCCCGTTATCTGGCCAGGATCATCGGCGTATTTCAACCAGTTTACCGCTGCTGTTTATAATACTTTCCCCAGTTAGGCTATGGAAATTTTCTAACAACAGACTTATTCACAGTCCTGAGCTTTCAGCCCCTTTACACTCTGTTTAATTAGCAACTGGGGTCTCTCAAAGGTATGACCAGGTTATAATCCCTGCAACAAAGGGGCATGCTTTGTATTTAACAGAGCCCATCCGGGTAGTCCCACAGGAGAGGGGCGATGATAAAGTGGGGAGCTAACCTCTGGGTCGGCTAAAATATGTATCGGTCTATAGGGTCTAGGTTTACCCCAAAGCTTTAAGGTATTTCTAGCCTGGGGTTCTCCCTATGTCTCCACTCACCCTCTGCCGTCTTCACTACCCTGGTTGCTCCCACTGCAGTCTGCTCGTCTGGATGCCTCCTGCTGCAACATAGCTTGCGTGTCTCACGTGTGCCACATGTCTCTGGCTGCTCAGCTGACGACTGTTGTTCCATGCTCCTGCAGTTGACCCGGACTAAGGGTCAAACAACATCGGCTTATGGGCGGTGGCAGTTCTGTCGGTTCTGACAGGCCTCTCGCTATGACGCAGGGCATTCCAGGCACAGTACCATTGCCAAGGTTAGCTTGTCGGGTATCTTCCTTCTGTTTCCCTGGGAATGCTTTGCTTGCTCTTTCCCTCACAGAGCGTTGCTACGCACCATGCCTTTTTGGCCCCTGTGTCTCCGCCTGTCTGACCATTCTATTGGTTTACCCCTGAACTGTTATACTGCTTGATTTCCTTTGTTGCTGACTCCTGCCTATTCCTGGTCATTCTATTGGTTTACCCCTCAACTGCTATACTGCTGGATTGCCTTCCTGTTGCCGGACTCTGCCTATTTTGACCATTCTCTGCCTTCATCTTATTGCTGTTAAAGACTACCCTACCTACCGTGAGTACTGCTTACCTCATTTCATAAACTCTCTCTGTTCTGGGATATTTCCTATCATTCCACTTGACGCCGGGATAAGAAGACTACTAGCCAGGTTTGGTCTGATAGAGGAATATCCCACAAGCATTACAGATACAATGTAATCACAGAGATAAAAAGTGTATTAATATAGCCGTGTTGAATATGCAAAACTGGGTAATAAAGGGATTATCTATCTTTTTAAACAATAAAACGCACAAGTGCTAATTTGTACTTCACTTTTAATCTAGCCCAGTGAGGGAAGATCAATATTATTTGATGGATGGCTTATGTACAGTGCCCATAGTGAAATTGAGTCTCCATTTTTTTAATTTTATAACATTTGTTAGAATCCAATTAGAATTTTTTAAATCTTTTTGTGATATTTGGAACAAGCATTTCTGTGTGTATTAATTAGTTTAAAACAACAATTTGTTTAAGAAAATCATCTGAAATATACATTTGGAAAACAATCTGCAAATTTGAAATTACTGACATCTATATTGAGGATTTCTGGAAAATATGATTCGGGGGGATTCCAAATTAAACTGCTGTTAAAAGTACTTGGTTCAGACTCACTTAATTATTGCTAGTTTACATGGGGAGGTTGAGCTGTTTATCTTTTTCTTTCCTGAGATATGGAGAGTCCACAACTTAATTCCAATTACTAGTGGGAATAGTACTCCTGGCCAGCAGGAGGAGGCAAAGAGCACCACAGCAAAGCTGTTAAATGTCACTCCCCTATTTATAATCCCTAGTCATTCTCTTTGCCTCTGTCAATGGAGGAGGTGAAGTTTGGTGTCTAAAGAAATTAAATCATTTTTTGGGTACTTTTCCCTGCAAGCAAGGATTTGGGTTTAGCTGAGTCCACGTCAATCTCTTCAGTAGAGTAGTGGTGGCGTTTAAGCAGTTAGGAATTTGTGAGGTAATCCTTACTTTGTTTCCTAACATATTGCTGCCCTAGTTATAGAAAGCCAGAGTTGGTTACTCTGTTCTTTCTTTTTTCTACAGGTCTCTGTAAGGAGCATGTGTCCTTTTACACCTTGTGAGCTGTCTTCCTGCTGGACAGCTCTTCTAGGTATTGGAGACTTGGGGGTCAATTTATTAAAGTCTGGCGGACATGCATACACTGTCCGTATTCAGCATTGCACAAGCAGTTCTAGTGAACTGCTTGTGCAATACCGCCCCCTGCAGATTAGTGGCCAATTGACTGCTAGCAGGGGGTGTCAATCAGCCCGATTGTAAAGGATCGGGCAGATTGCTGTACGCAGCCTCAGAGGTGGCGTATGAGTTATAGAGCAGTGGTCTATACACTGCTGCTTCTTAACTCCTGTTTCCGGGAGGAAACAAGGTGAATTGGCCAAATTCGGCCTAAAATAAATTGACCCCTTGCACGAAAGTAATTTATTTAACTCTGTAGCAATATTGGGACATATTAGATCCTTTATATATAGGATTTTATGAGGCAGTGTGCACGCACTAAGTATGAAGACCAAGAGGGGTACTTATCAAGCCGTCTACTTTACTTGCCTTCGCCGGTCCTATACGCCCGCCTAAGCTCGCCTACCATCGCCGCCGCGGACCTGAATACGTTCGCCTAAGTTATCAAAAAAGCTGTCAAAAATCCGTGCACCAAGTACGGGACGATGAGCAGTGGATTGTGAGAGTTATCACTCATCCAATCTCGCTGCTCTTCGGATTTTTGACAGCTTTATTGACAAGCTGTCACTAAGCACCCACACTAAACTACACTGTTCTACCCCCTATACCGGCGCCCCCGGAGCCCCCCGCAACTAAATAAAGTTACTAACCTCTAAACCGCTGCTCCTAGACCCCACCGCAACTCTTATAAATGTATTAACCCCTAAACCGCCGCTCCCGGACACAGCCGCCACCTACATTATACCTAGCAACCCCTATCCTGCCCCCCTATACCGCCGCCATCTATAATAAAGTTATTAACCCCTATCCTGCCGATCCCGTACCTCGCCGCAACTAAATAGTTTAAACCCTAAACTGCCGCTCCCGGACCCCGCCGCAACCTATATTAAACTTATTAACCCCTAATCTGCCCCCCCTACACCGTCGCCACCTATAATAAAGTTATTAACCCCTATCCTGCCGATCCCGTACCTCGCCGCAACTAAATAAATAGTTTAACCCCTAAACCGCCGCTCCCGGACCCCGCCGCAACCTATATTAAACTTATTAACCCCTAATCTGCCCCCCTACACCGTCGCCACCTATAATAAAGTTATTAACCCCTATCCTGCCGATCCCGTACCTCGCCGCAACTAAATAAATAGTTTAACCCCTAAACCGCCACTCCCGGACCCCGCCGCAACCTATATTAAACTTATTAACCCCTAATCTGCCCCCCGTACACCGTCGCCACCTATAATAAATGTATTAACCCCTATCCTGCCCCCCCTACACCGCCGCCACTGTAATAAAATTATTAACCCCTATCCTGCCCCCCCTACACCGCCGCAACTCTAATAAAATGATTAACCTCTAAACCTAAGTCTAACACTAACCCTAACACCCCCCTAACTTAAATATTAATTAAATAAATCTAAATAAATTTAACTCTTATTAACTAAATGAATCCTATTTAAAACTAAATACTTACCTTTAAAATAAACCCTAATATAGCTACAATATAAATAATAATTATATTGTAGCTATCTTAGGATTTATTTTTATTTTACAGGCAACTTTCAATTTATTTTAACTAGGTACAATAGCTATTAAATAGTTATTAACTATTTAATAGCTACCTAGTTAAAATAAAGAGAAATTTACCTGTAAAATAAAAACTAACCTAAGTTTCAATTACACCTAACACTACACTATACTTAAATAAATTATTCCTATTTAAAACTAAATACTTACCTGTAAAATAAACCCTAAGATAGCTACAATGTAATTAATAATTACATTGTAGCTATTTTAGGATTTATATTTATTTTACAGGTAACTTTGTATTTATTTTAGTTAGTTAGAATAGTTATTAACTATTTAATAAATACCTATCTAAAAGAAATACAAAATTACCTGTAAAATAAATCCTAACCTAAGTTACAATTAAACCTAACACTACACTATCATTAAATTAATTAAATTAATTAGCTACAAATAACTACAATTAAACACAATTAAATAAACTAAAGTACAAAAAATAAAGCTGATACAAAAAATAAAAAAAATAACTTACAAACATTTAAAAAATATTACAACGATTTTAAGCTACTTACACCTAATCTAAGCCCCCTAATAAAATAACAAACCGCCCCAAAATAAAATAATTCCCTACTCTATTCTACATTAAAAAGTAAACAGCTCTTTTGCCTTACCAGCCCTTAAAAGGGCCTTTTGCGGGGCATGCCCCAAATATAACAGCTCTTTTGCCTGTAAAATAAAAATACAACACCCCCCCAACATTAAAACCCACCACCCACATACCCCTAATCTAACCCAAACCCCCCTTAAATAAACCTAACACTACCCCCCTGAAGATCATCCTACCTTGAGCCATGTTCAGCCAGCCGACCACCGATGGAACCGAAGAGGATATCCGGAGCGGCAGAAGTCATAATCCAGGCGGCGCTGAAGAAATCTTCCATCCGATGAAGTC
Organism: Bombina bombina; assembly: GCF_027579735.1. NCBI lineage: Eukaryota > Metazoa > Chordata > Amphibia > Anura > Bombinatoridae > Bombina > Bombina bombina. Next base: position 102,448,755 of record NC_069509.1, read on the forward strand.
ATCATCCAGGCGGAGCTGAAGAAATCTTCCATCCGATGAAGTCATCATCCAGGCGGCGTCTTCAATCTTCATCCATCCGGAGCGGAGCGGAGCCATCTTCAGAGGAGCCTATGCGGATCTATCCTCTTCTTCCCGACGACTAACGACGAATGACGGTACCTTTAAGTGACGTCATCCAAGATGGCGTCACTCGAATTCCGATTGGCTGATCAGCCAATCGGATTGAACTTGAATCTGATTGGCTGATTCAATCAGCCAATCAGATTTTTGTACCTTAATTCCGATTGGCTGATAGAATCCTATCAGCCAATCGGAATTCGAGGGACGCCATCTTGGATGACGTCACTTAAAGGTACCGTCATTCGTCGTTAGTCGTCGGGAAGAAGAGGATGGATCCGCGTAGGCTCCTCTGAAGATGGCTCCGCTCCGGATGGATGAAGATTGAAGACGCCGCCTGGATGATGACTTCATCGGATGGAAGATTTCTTCAGCGCCGCCTGGATTATGACTTCACGGATGGAAGATTTCTTCAGCGCTGCCTGGATTATGACTTCTGCCGCTCCGGATCTCCTCTTCAGTTCCATCGGTGGTCGGCTGGCTGAACACGGCTCAAGGTAGGATGATCTTCAGGGGGGTAGTGTTAGGTTTATTTAAGGGGGGTTTGGGTTAGATTAGGGGTATGTGGGTGGTGGGTTTTAATGTTGGGGGCAGTGTTCCCTCTAAGGACAGTTTTATGTGCAGCCCAGCAGTGAAACAGTTAACAAGAGAACCATACCTTGCCATCTGCATTGTGCAGTGTTTGCTAATTGCAGGGTGTGGTTACCTAATTAACTGTTTCACTGCTGGGCCGCACACAAAACTGGCCTTAGAGGGAACACTGGTTGGGGGGGGTGTTGAATTTTTATTTTACAGGCAAAAGAGCTGTTTTATTTGGGGCATGCCCCGCAAAAGGCCCTTTTAAGGGCTGGTAAGGCAAAAGAGCTGTTTACTTTTTAATGTAGAATAGGGTAGGGAATTTTTTTTATTTTGGGGGGCTTTGTTATTTTATTAGGGGGCTTAGATTAGGGGTATGTGGGTGGTGGGTTTTAATGTTGCGGGCAGTGTTCCCTCTAAGGACAGTTTTATGTGCAGCCCAGCAGTGAAACAGTTAACAAGAGAACCATACCTTGCCATCTGCATTGTGCAGTGTTTGCTAATTGCTGGGTGTGGTTACCTAATTAACTGTTTCACTGCTGGGCCGCACAAAAAACTGGCCTTAGAGGGAACACTGGTTGGGGGGGTGTTGTATTTTTATTTTACAGGCAAAAGAGCTGTTTTATTTGGGGCATGCCCCGCAAAAGGCCCTTTTAAGGGCTGGTAAGGCAAAAGAGCTGTTTACTTTTTAATGTAGAATAGGGTAGGGAATTTTTTTATTTTGGGGGGCTTTGTTATTTTATTAGGGGGCTTAGATTAGGTGTTAGTAGCTTAAAATTGTTGTAATATTTTTTAAATGTTTGTAACTTATTTTTTTTATTTTTTGTAACTTAGCTTTTTTTTATTTTTTGTACTTTAGTTAGTTTATTTAATTGTATTTAATTGTAGCTACTTGTAGTTAATTAATTTAATTTATTTAATGATAGTGTAGTGTTAGATTTAATTGTAACTTAGGTTAGGATTTATTTTACAGGTAAATTTCTCTTTATTTTAACTAGGTAGCTATTAAATAGTTAATAACTATTTAATAGCTATTGTACCTAGTTAAAATAAATTGAAATTTGCCTGTAAAATAAAAATTAATCCTAAAATAGCTACAATATAATTATTATTTATATTGTAGCTATATTAGGGTTTATTTTAAAGGTAAGTATTTAGTTTTAAATAGGATTCATTTAGTTAATAAGAGTTAAATTTATTTAGATTTATTTAATTAATATTTAAGTTAGGGGGGTGTTAGGGTTAGTGTTAGACTTAGGTTTAGGGGTTAATCATTTTATTACAGTGGCGCCAGTGTAGGGGGGGGCAGGATAGGGGTTAATACATTTATTATAGGTGGCGACGGTGTAGGGGGGGGCAGATTAGGGGTTAATACATTTAATATAGGTTGCGGCAGTTTAGGGGTTAAACTATTTATTTAGTTGCGGTGAGGTCCGGGATCTGCAGGATAGGGGTTAATAACTTTATTATAGGTGGCGACGGTATAGGGGGGGCAGATTAGGGGTTAATACGTTTAATATAGGTTGTGGCAGGGTCCGGGAGCGGCGGTTTAGGGGTTTAACTATTTATTTAGGTGCGGCGAGGTATGGGATCGGCAGGATAGGGGTTAATAACTTAATTATAGGTGGCGGCGGTATAGGGGGGGGCAGGATAGGGGTTGCTAGGTATAATGTAGGTGGCGGCGGGGTCCGTGAGCGGCAGTTTAGGGGTTAATACATTTATAAGAGTTGCGGCGGGGTCTAGGAGCGGCGGATTAGGGGTTAATAACTTTATTTAGTTGCGGGGGGCTCCGGGGGCACCGGTATAAGGGGTTAACATGTTTAATATAGTTGCGGTGGGGTCCGGGAGCGGCGGTTTAGGGGGTAATAACTTTATTTAGTTGCGGCGGTGTAGGGGGACAGATTAGGGGTGTTTAGACTCGGGGTACATGTTAGGGTGTTAGGTGTAGACAGCTCCCATAGAAATGAATGGGATGTCTGGCAGCAGCGAACCTGAACTTTCGCTATGGTCAGACTCCCATTGATTCCTATGGGATCCGCTGCCTCCAGGGCGGCGGTTTGAAAACCAGGTACGCTGGGCCGGAAAAGTGCCGAGCGTACCTGCTAGTTTTTTGATAACTAGCAAAAGTAGTCAGATTGTGCCGCACTTGTGTGCGGAACATCTGGAGTGACGTAAGAATCGATCTGTGTCGGACTGAGTCCGGCGGATCGACGCTTACGTCACAAAATTCTACTTTTGCCGGTGTCTAGGGCTTGATAACTAAGGCGAATCAGCCTCGCCTCAAATACGCTGCGGAATACCAGCGTATTTGAGGTAGACACGTTGATAACTACCCCTCTAAGGGGTTAATTTCTCCTCATGTGGGAAAGTTCCTCTGTGGCACTTTTATGGTTATTTTTATTCACTTTCTAGTGTGGAAACAAATAAGAGGGAATTTGTGTTGCATGGTGTACTATAGTACAAGAGTTTTTAAACGTATAAGACTTTAATTAGCACGGCTCTAATAACTTATTGGCAGTTTTTCTTTTCTGGGAATGTGCGCTTTTACTTAGCTGCGCAGTTCCTGTTGGCCGGTCATGTGACTAACAGCTCTTCCAACACGGAGCGAAGTGGCGTCTTCTCCTCAGCTCGGATCGATTATAGAATGGTTTGTGGGCTGCCGGCAGTGTTTCTTTCTAATTGTAAAGCCTCTGAAGGATGGTAGAATGACTCAGTATATCTGAGGTGTAGAGGTTCTGAGTGTTTTTCTTTTCAAACTGTTTTTGTAGCGTGTATTGCTCTGTTAGTTTCAAGTAGGATTTAAAGTGACAGTACACTTTATTTTTAAACATTTTATTTCTCTTTTACTTTGGGAATTTTTTGTAAGCTATGGATATGGAACAAAGAGTCCTTTGTCAAATGCTTGTTATGTCTTGAGGCCCAAATTGTTTTGCCTATGCAATTCTGTACTACATGTTTAACAAGAACACTAGAGTGTAAAGATAAATTGTTGCCCTCTGTGCCTTATGTCTCTCAGGATGATGCTGTTCAGGCAATGCCACAGCTTTCTCCTCAAACGTCCCAAGTCTTAATGGTGTCACATACAGTGCCCTGCAGTTCCTATCAGCCTCCTGGGGGAGTTTATTTGCCTGCAGATTTTGCTGCACAGGTATCTTCTGCAGTATCTGCAGCATTATCTGCTTTTCCTATGCTGGGAAAACGCAAGAGGAAAATTAGACATTCAGATAGTAAGGTTTCTGTTCCTCCTACTGCTATGCAGGTTGCTCTCCCTCATAAGTCTGATGAGGAGGATACATCTGTAGCCTCTGAGGGTGATATCTCAGATTCGGACAGTATAATTTCTTCATCTGATACTGAAGAAGTAAACTTCAGATTTAAGCTTGAACACCTTCGTGTACTGTTAAAGGAGGTATTGGCTACTTTAGACGACTGCGATACTTCTGTCGTTGTCCACCCTAAGAAGTCTAGTAAACGTAATAAATACTATGATGTTCCTTCCTCTGTGGAAGTGTTTCCTGTTCCAGACCATGTGATGGAGATTATTTCACAAGAATGGGAGAAGCCAGGGATTACCTTTCTCCCCGTCTCCCATCTTTAAAAAGATGTTTCCTGTTGCTGACTCCATTAAGGATTCATGGCGCATGGTGCCTAAAGTAGAAGGGGCTATTTCTACTCTGACTTATACAATCCCTATAGGGGATAGCTGCTCCTTTAAGGATCCTATAGACAAAAAGCTGGAGGCTTATTTAAAAAAGATGTATGTTCATCAAGGTCTTCAATGGCAACCTGCAGTTTGTATTGCCTCAGTAGCAAGTGCGGCATCTTATTGGTGCAACGCCTTGTCTCAATTAATTTTAGTAGAGACTCCATTGGAGGAGATCCAAGATAGGATTAAGGCTCTCAAACTAGCTAATTGCTTTATTTCTGATGCTAACATGCAAGTTATTAGACTGGGAGCCAAGCTGTCTGGTTTCACTGTCTTAGCCCGCAGGGCTTTGTGGCTAAAATCTTGGTCAACTGATGTTACCTCCAAGTCCAAGCTTCTGATGCTTCCTTACAAGGGTAAGACCTTGTTTGGACCTGGTCTGGCAAAAATAATTTCTGATATTACAGATGGAAAAGGGTCTTTTCTACAACAAAACAAGAAGAACAGACTAAAGGACATCAAAGTAATTTTCGTTCCTTTTGTAACTTCAGGTCAAAAGTTTCCTCTTCCAAGCAAGAACAGTCAAAGTCTTCTTGGAAGCCCAATCAGTATTGGAATAAGGGGAAACAATCAAAGAAACTCTCAGCTCAGTCTAAGTCAGCATCAAGGGTCGGCCCCGATCTGGGATTGGGTCAAGTGGGGGGCAGACTTTCCCTGTTTTGCCAAGTGTGGATACGAGAAGTCCCAGATCCTTGGGCTGTGGACATAGTATCTCAGGGTTACAAAATAGAATTTAAAACATTCCCTCCCAGGGGCAGATTCCACCTCTCAAGATTATCTGCAGACCAGGTAGAAGGAGAGGCATTCTTGAACTCCGTTCAGGACCTTTCCTCCCTGGGAGTGATTGTTCCAGTTCCAGTAAGGGAACAGGGTCTAGGATTCTATTCAAATCTGTTTGTGGTTCCCAAAAAAGAGGGAACCTTTTGAACCATTTTAGACCTAAAGTCTCTCAACAAGTTTCTCAGGGTACTGTCCTTCAAAATGGAAACCATTCGTTCTATTCTTCCTTTGGTCCAAGAGGGTCAGTTCATGAAGACCATAGACCTGAAGGATGCGTATCTTCATGTTCCCATCCACAGGGATCATCACAAGTTCCTGAGATTCGCTTTTCTAGACAAACACTTTCAGTTTGTGGCTCTTCTGTTTGGCCTTGCCACAGCTCCAAAAATGTTCTCAAAGGTTCTGGGGGCTCTCTTGGCAGTGATCAGGTCTCTGGGAATTGCAGTGGCGCCCTACCTGGATGACATTTTGGTTCAGGCGCTATCTTTTCAACAAGCAAACTCTCATACAGAGATCTTGTTGTCTTTTCTACGTTCCCACGGATAGAAAATTAATCTGGAGAAGAGTTCCCTTGTTCCAGCTACAACGGTGGTTTTCTTAGGAACCGAAATAGATTCCATATCTATGAAAATATTTCTTCCCTCTCTCTTTAGTCTACTGTTCGGCCGTCAGTAGCTCAATGTATGGAGGTAATTGGTTTGATGGTCACTTCCATATTTATCATTCCCTTTGCTCAATTCCATTTGAGAGCTCTGCAGTTATGCATACTCAGACAATGCAACAGAGATCATTCAGATCTGTCTCAGAGGATAGATTTAGACCAGTAGACGGAAGACTCTCTCCCGTGGTGGCTTGCTCAGGAGCATCTGTCTCAGGGCACATGCTTCTGGAGACCTTCCTGGGTGATAGTGACCAAGGTACGGTTCAAGGTCAAGAGATCACCAGGCTTCTCTGATAGATGCTCTGACGGTTCATTGGGTATTCGGTCTAGGATACCTGTTTCCTCTATTTGCACTCCTTCCATGAGTGATTGCTCGTATCAAACAGGAGAGAGCATCGCCTGCATGGCCTCGCAGGATCTGGTATGCAGACCTAGTAAACATGTCATTTTTGGCGTGTCTCTAGGCAGCACCTTCAATGGTCGTAATATCGGTGGCTCTGAGTAAATCACAGATAATCTTCCTTTTATCAGTGATATAGCTGCCCATTTAACACTCTTCTGTGGATATTCAGAGTTAGTACTTTAAGCTGATTTTGATGATATGCTACACTTAGGAATCTTACCTTTGTTCACTGATCTGGAGCATTGGGGCCTAAGGCAGGCTCATTACTGAGAGGCACTCAACCCCCCCCCCCCCCCCCCGGTATCTTGACGCCGGGTATACAGTTTGTAAATGCTTCTAAAAACCTCCAAAAAAAATATTGGAAAAAAAAAAACATGTCATTTCTGCCACTTTGGAGGTTTCCTCTGAGGAAGGATCTTCTAACTCAGGGTCCGATCCTCCATCCCAAATCTCGTTTCTCTGAAACTGACTGCTTGGAGATTGAACGCTTAGTTCTGGCTAAGCGTGGGTTTTCTGAGTCGGTCATTGAGACCATGCTACAGCCTCGCAAGCCTGTTACTCGTAAAATTTACCATAAGGTATGGCGTAAATACTTTTATTGGTGTTAATCCAAAGGCTATTCTTAGAGTAGGGTCAGGATTTCTAGGATTTTGTCTTTTCTCCAGGAAGTTCTGGAGAAAGGGTTGTCAGATTTCAGCTTTATCTATTCTTTTACATAAGCATCTGGCAGATGTGCCAGATGTTAAATCTTTTTGTCAGGCCCTGGTCAGAATCAATCCTGTGTTTAAACCTGTTGCTCCTCCTTGGAGCCTTAACCTTGTTCTTATAAGTTGTTATCTTGGAAGGTTTTGTTTCTTATTGCTATCTCTTCTGCTCAGAGAGTTTCAGGAACTCTCAGCTTTGCAGTGGGATTCGCCTTACCTTATCTTTCATGCAGATAAGGAGGTTCTTCGTACTAAATTGGGGTTTCTCCCTAAAGTATTTTCGGATAGAAATATTAATCTGGAAATTGTTGTTCCTTCTCGCTGTCCCAATCCTTCTTCTCATAAGGAACGTCTGTTGCATAACTTGGATGTTGTGCATGCTCTAAAATTCTACCTTGAGGCGACTAAGGATTTTTGCCTTCTGTCTTCTGCCCTGTTTGTTTGTTTCTCAGTAAAGCGTAAGGGTCAGAAGGATACTTCTACTTCTCTTTCCCTCTGGTTGAGAAGTATAATTCGTTTTGCTTAAGAGACTGCTGGTCAGCAGCCTCCTGAGAGAATTACAGCTCATTCCACTAGGGCTGTCTCCTCTTCTTGGCCTTTCAAAAATGAAGCTTCTGTGGAACAGATTTGCAAAGCTGCAACTTGGTGCTCTCTGCATACTTTTTCCAAATTTTACAGATTTGATACTTTTGCCTTGTCTGAGCCCTCTTTTGGGAGAAAGGTTCTTCAGGTGGTGGTGCCTTCTGTTTAGGTCTGGCTGTCTTGTTCTCCCTCCCTATTCATTCCGTGTCCTCTAGCTTGGGTGTTGGTTCCCACTAGTAATTGGAATGACCTTGTGGACTCTCCATATCTTAGGAAAAAAAACAAAATGTATGCTTACCTGATAAATGTCTTTCTTTCTGGATATAGAGAGTCCATGACCCCACCCTTTTTTTTTTTTTTTTATAAAGACAGTTATTTTTTACTAAACCTCAGGCACCTCTACACCTTTGTGTTATTCTTTCTTGCCATTTCCCTTCAGTCAAATGACTGGGGAATATGGGTAGGGGAATGTCACTTGATTGATATTTCCACTAGTAATTGTAATGACATTGTAGACTCTCCATATCCGGAAAGAAAGACATTTATCAGGTATGCATAAATTTTGTTTTTTCATAAGACGGTGAGAGTCCACGATCCATTATGCATGGGATTCACTTCCTAGCAACTAGGAGGAGGCAAAGATTACCCAAAACTTTCAAAAGCACTTCATCCCTACCACCTCACTGGCACACCAGTCTAAACTTTGCCTCCCAGGAGTTGGGTGAAGAATTGAGGTGCTCCAGATTTCTTCATTGAGAGGGGTTCTCAGACTGATTTGATGCCTGTATTCCCCTTCAGAGAGCTGATATAGCCAACACTAAATAAACCTATTAACCCCTAAACCACTGCCCCCCACAGCGCTACTAATAAACTAAACCTGTTCAAATTAGCCAATAGGATTTCAGTAGCTCTCATCCTTTTGACTGATTTGAAATTTTCAGCCAATAGGAATGCAACTGTACCCCAATATAAAAGGGGTACCTTGCATTCAATCCTCAGTGTGCGGCGACGATCGTACGAAGAGGATCCCCCATGCTGGATGGCTCCGTGGTCGCCGGTCCTGTTCCGCGTTCACCTCCGCTCCGCGCCACCTTCGCCCTGGATGACAAAAGAAGAGGTCCCGGCGCTGTATTAAGATGTCGCCGCCTGGAAGAAGACTTCACCGCCTGGAAGAAGACCTTCTCCGCCTGACTTCAGAACAGTGAGTACCTATTTGGGGGTTAGACTTAGGGGTTTTTTTTTGTTTTTTTGGGTGGGGTTTTATTGGGTTGGTTTTTTTGTTTTTAGAATAGGGCTTTCTTATTTTAATGGGCTGTAAAAGTGTTGAATGCCCTTTTAAGGGCAATGCCCATACAAATGCCCCTTAATGGGCAATGGGTAGCTTATGATTTTTTAGAGTTAGGTTTTTTTTATTTTGGGGGTTTGGTTGCAAAATCCATAACTACTGGTCTCAGGTCGCAGAATGGATCATGGCGGTATAGGCTATAACGCAAGCATTTTAGCCGGAACGCACAACCTGTAATACGGCGCAATGGAAATCCTGCATTTAAAAGTAATTTTTTGAGTGCGGAATGGAGAGTTGCGTTACAGGCTAAAATTCTTGCGGAATAGCTATACCGCCGCGACTTGTAATACAGGAGACCTGCCATTCCACGCGCAATGGCCAATTTTTCAGCGGTATAGCCGCCCTGCACCGTAACGGAAAACTTGTAATCTTGGTAAATATTTGAAAAGCTGGAATGTAAGTTTAGGAGCCGATCCATTTTTTATTCAGCACCCTGGGTAGCGCTTGCTGATTGGTGCCTACATTTACACACCAGTCAGCAAGCACTAACCAAAAATAGTTTGGCTTCTAAACTTACATTCCTACTTTTTCAAATAAAGCTAGCAAGAGAATGAATACAAATTGATAAGAGGACTAAAATAGAAAGTTGCTTAAAATTGCATGCTCTATCTGAATCATGAAAGAAAAAAATTGGGTTTAGTGTCCCCTTTAATGTGTTGTACAGTATACTACATACACATAAAACAATATATAAATACCCACAATCCCCTAGCTCATATAGGTTTTTTATGTATAAGTTTCACTATTGTATTGTAACGATAGAGTTTCTGTTTTGGTTCACACATGTAAATAGTATTGTCATTTAATACTGCCTAAAGGGATCATTTTACATTTAACCTTATCTGCACATAGTGATTCAGCGCTGCGGAATCTGTTGGCGCTCTACAAATAACTGATAATAATAATAATAATAATAATAATAATAATAATTCTGCTTTTAACATTCCCTAGTGGCAGAGAACCATTGCTTCTCACAGTGGAGTGGCAAGACTACCTTCAAACAGAGATTTCATCCCTTTAGAACATTTCACCTGCAATATTGATAGTGATGCACATACTTTTATAACACAGTCCTATTGTGACAATGCTTATAACATCAGGCACTTACGCCTAGATTTAGAGTTCTGCGTTAGCCGTCAAAACCAGCGTTAAGGGCTCCTAATGCTGGTTTTGGCCGCCTGCTGGTATTTAGAGTCAGTCAGGAATGGGTCTAACGCTCACTTTCCAGCCGCGACTTTCCATACCGCAGATCCCCTTACGCCAATTGCGTATCCTATCTTTTCAATGGGATCTTTCTAACGCTGGTATTTAGAGTCTTGGCTGAAGTGAGCGTTAGAACTCTAACGACAAAACTCCAGCCGCAGAAAAAAGTCAGGAGTTAAAGGGACACTGTACCCAAATTTTTTTCTTTTGTAATTCAGAAAGAGCATGCAATTTTAAGCAACTTTCTAATTTACTCCTATTATCATTTTTTCTTCGTTCTCTTGCTATCATTATTTGAAAAAGAAGGCATATAAGCTTTTTTTGGTTTCAGTACTCTGGACAGCACTTTTTTATTGGTGGATGAATTTATCCACCAATCAGCAAGGACAACCCAGGTTGTTCACCAAAAATGGTCCGGCATCTAAACTTACATTCTTGCATTTCAAATAAAGATACCAAGAAAATGAAGAAAATTTGATAATAGGAGTAAATTAGAAAGTTGCTTAAAATTTCATGCTCAATCTGAATCACGAAAGAAAATTTTTGAGTACAGTGTCCCTTTAAGAGCTTTATGGGCTAACGCCGGTTTATAAAGCTCTTAACTACTGTGCTCTAAAGTACACTAATACCCATAAACTACCTATGTACCCCTAAACCGAGGTCCCCCCACATTGCCGCCACTCTAATAAATTTTTTTAACCCCTAACCCGCCGCCACCTACGTTTTCCCTATGTACCCTATTCTGCTGCCCCTAATATCGCCGACACCAACATAATATTTATTAACCCCTAATCTGCCCCCCCCAACGTCGCCGCTACCTACCTACACTTATTAACCCCTAATCTGCCAACCGGACCTCGCCGCTACTCTAATAAATGTATTAACCCCTAAAGCTAAGTCTAACCCTAACACTAACACCCCCCTAAGTTAAATATAATTTTTATCTAACGAAATAAATTAACTCTTATTAAATAAATTATTCCTATTTAAAACTAAATACTTACCTGTAAAATAAACCCTAATATAGCTACAATATAACGAATAATTATATTGTAGCTATTTTAGGATTTATATTTATTTTACAGGCAACTTTGTATTTATTTTAACTAGGTACAATAGCTATTAAATAGTTAATAACTATTTAATAGCTACCTAGTTAAAATAATTTCAAAATTACCTGTAAAATAAATCCTAACCTAAGTTACAATTAAACCTAACACTACACTATCAATAAATAAATTAACTAAACTACCTACAATTACCTACAATTAAATCAACTAAACTAAATTACAAAAAAAACCAAAACACTAAATTACAAAAAAAAAAAAGATTACAAGAATTTTAAACTAATTACACCTACTCTAATCCCCCTAAAAAAATAACAAAGCCCCCCAAAATAAAAAAATGCCCTACCCTATTCTAAAATAAAAAGTTAACAGCTCTATTACCTTACCAGCCCTTAAAAGGGCCTTTTGCGGGGCATGCCCTAAAGAAATCAGCTCTTTTGCCTGTAAAAAAAACATACTATACCCCCCCCAAACATTTACAACCCACCACCCACATACCCCTAATCTAACCCACCCAAACCCCCCTTAAAAAACCTAACACTAAGCCCCTGAAGATCTTCCTACCTTATCTTCACCCAGCCGGGTATCACCGATCCGTCCAGAAGAGGGTCCGAAGTCTTCATCCTATCCGGGCAGAAGAGCTCCTCCAGAGGGTCCGAAGTCTTCATCCAATCCGGGCAGAAGAGGACATCCGGACGGCAGACATCTTCATCCATGCGGCATCTTCTATCTTCTTCCATCCGGTGCGTAGCGGGACCATCTTTAAGCAGTCGACGCGGAGCCATCCTTCTTCACCGACGGACTAACGACGAATGAAGGTTCCTTTAAATGACGTCATCCAAGATGGCATCCCTTGAATTCCGATTGGCTGATAGGATTCTATCAGCCAATCGGAATTAAGGTAGGAAAAATCTGATTGGCTGATTGAATCAGCCAATCAGATTAAAGTTCAATCCGATTGGCTGATCCAATCAGCCAATCAGATTGAGCTCGCATTCTATTGGCTGATCGGAACCTTCATTCGTCGTTAGTCCGTCGGTGAAGAAGGATGGCTCTGCGTTGGCTGCTTCAAGATGGTCTCGCTCTGCGCCGGATGGAAGAAGATAGAAGATGCCGCATGGATGAAGATGTCTGCCGGTCCGGATGTCCTCTTCTGCCCAGATAGGATGAAGACTTCGGACCCTCTGGAGGAGCTCTTCTGCCCGGATAGGATGAAGACTTCGGACCCTCTTCTGGACGGATCGGTGATACCCAGCTGGGTGAAGATAAGGTAGAAAGATCTTCAGGGGTTAGGTTTTTTAAGGGGGGTTTGGGTGGGTTAGATTAGGGGTATGTGGGTGGTGGGTTGTAATGTTGGGGGGTATTGTATGTTTTTTACAGGCAAAAGAGCTGATTTCTTTGGGGTATGCCCCGCAAAAGGCCCTTTTAAGGGCTGGTAAGGTAATAGAGCTGTTAACTTTTTATTTTAGAATAGGGTAGGGCATTTTTTTATTTTGGGGGGCTTTGTTATTTTTTTAGGGGGCTTAGAGTAGGTGTAATTAGTTTAAAATTCTTGTAATCTTTTTTTTTTTTGTAATTTAGTTTAGTTGATTTAATTGTAGGTAGTTTAGTTAATTTATTTATTGATAGCGTAGTGTTAGGTTTAATTGTAACTTAGGTTAGGATTTATTTTACAGGTAATTTTGTAATTATTTTAACTAGGTAGCTATTAAATAGTTATTAACTATTTAATAGCTATTGTACCTAGTTAAAATAAATACAAAGTTGCCTGTAAAATAAATATAAATCCTAAAATAGCTACAATATAATTATTTGTTATATTGTAGCTATATTAGGGTTTATTTTACAGGTAAGTATTTAGTTTTAAATAGGAATAATTTATTTAATAAGAGTTAATTTATTTTGTTAGATAAAAATTATATTTAACTTAGGGGGGTGTTAGTGTTAGGGTTAGACTTAGCTTTAGGGGTTAATACATTTATTAGAGTAGTGGCGAGGTCCGGTTGGCAGATTAGGGGTTAATAAGTGTAGGTAGGTAGCGGCGACGTTGGGGGGGGGGGCAGATTAGGGGTTAATAAATATAATATAGGTGTCGGCGATGTTGTAGGCAGCAGATTAGGGGTACATAGGGATAATGTAGGTTGCGGCGGTGTCCGGAGCGGCAGATTAGGGGTTAATAATAATATGCAGGGGTCAGCGATAGCGGGGTCGACAGATTAGGGGTTAATAAGTGTAAGGTTAGGGGTGTTTAGACTCGGGGTACATGTTAGAGTGTTAGGTGCAGACTTAGGAAGTGTTTCCCCATAGGAAACAATGGGGCTGCGTTAGGAGCTGAACGCTGCTTTTTTGCAGGTGTTAGGTTTTTTTTCAGCTCAAACTGCCCCATTGTTTCCTATGGGGAAATCGTGCACGAGCACGTTTTTTAAGCTGGCTGCGTCCGTAAGCAACGCTGGTATTTAGAGTTGAAGTCGCGGTAAATTGTGGTCTACGCTCCCTTTTTGGAGCCTAACGCAGCCCTTCAGAGAACTCTAAATACCAGCGGTATTTAAAAGGTGCGGGGGGGAAAAAACACGCGTAGCTAACGCACCCCTTTGGCCACAAAACTCTAAATCTAGCCGTTAGTGTTCTTACTTTTAATTTTAATTCCAAAAAAATTACGTGTATCTATTTTAGGAACAATGCATTTATCTTCCAAATTAAATGGCTGTACTTTTACCATATCATAAATATTTACTTTTTATTTATGTATCTATGTTCCTATATTTGATTAAGACTTCATAAGAACATTCCTTACTATATTTAACTTAATTTGATTTTCTTTCTCTTCTTTAATAAAGTTAGTCCCATTGATCCAATTTACCTGCTAAATTGTTTCTTCTTTACCTTTATTTTGTCATTTGAAATAACTGTTTTTGACGGTTGTATCTCCATCTATACTGAAAGTTTCAATACATAGGTAATGGTTATATAAAAGCTATGTAACCCGGAAGGTTTAGCAAAAATCACACTCCAAGAGGGAGGTGGACAGAGAGGTACTAAAATGTTTTTCATCTCACTGTGTATATTAAAATAAGATAAGGACAATTTTGCTTGAGAGATAAGCTATCGAGGAACTGCTTTCCCTGCAAGCTCTGCCCGTTTCATTGGGCTGAGGTTTCAATTAACAGAAACACCTATTTCATATATGGTAATATACCTAAATGAGCAATTTCCCATACATTTTAATCTTTGCTGCTGGTATAACAGGTAATTGTAAAAACATTAATTGGAAAACAATTTTACAGTACACTTTCCCTTTAACTTGTTCGGGTCCTCAATGTTGCATTTCTCTAACTTTATATCCACTTAATCACTCTTTGGGGCGTATGTATCAAGCTCCGAATGGAGCTTGATGCCCCGTGTTTCTGGCGAGTCATCAGACTCTCCAGAAACAGCAGTTATGAAGCAGCGGTCACAACGACCGCTGCTCCATAACCTGTCCGCCTACTCTGAGCAGGCGGACAAACATCGCCACAATACAACCCAATCAAGTACGATCGGGTTGATTGACACCCCCCCTGCTGGCGGCCTATTGTGAGCTGCTGGTGCAATGCTGATACGGCGAGCGTATTGCTCGCCGTATTCAGCGAAGTCTGACGGACCTGATCCGCAGTGTCGGATCAGGTCCGCCAGACCTTAATACATGTGCCCCTTTGTCTGGATGTATATATATATATATATATATATAAAATATGTTTACTTTTTACTTACCCAGTTTTCTTAATTAGATATTTAATCTAACGCACATACGGCTAGATTACGAGTTGTGCGTTAAGGTAAAAAAGCAGCGTTAACAGGTCTTAACGCTGCTTTTTTATGCCCGCTGCTGTTACGAGTCTTGCAGGTATAGGTGTCCCGCACACTTTGTTGGTCTTACCGCAAACCGACTTACATAAAGTTCGTAAAGCCTTTTTCTCTTGTAAGGTGTATCCAGTCCACGGATTCATCCATTACTTGTGGGATATTCTCCTTCCCAACAGGAAGCTGCAAGAGGATCACCCACAGCAGAGCTGTCTATATAGATCCTCCCCTAGCTGCCACCCCCAGTCATTCTCTTGCAGCTCTCAAGAGAGATGTGGTGAATTAGTGTAGTTTATCTTCAATCAAAAGTTTGTTATTTTTAAACGGTACCAGCGTTGTGCTGTTTTTTTTTTACCTCAGGCAGAAATTAGAGAAGAGTTTTGCCTGAGGTTTTTGATGATCTTAGCAGGTTGTAACTAAGGTCCACTGCTGTTCTCACACATAACTGAAGAGTATGGGGAAACTTCAGCTGGGGGAACGGCCTGCAGAATTAACTGCCCTGAGGTATGTTCAGTATATTTTTTTCTAGAGGATTGATAAGAACTAGAAAATGCTGACAGTGCCTGATATATTTAAGGTAAGCCTGATTTCAGTGATTTAATAACGACTGGCATCATGCTTGCAGTAAAGGGTAATATTCATATTACTTTCTATTATGGCTTAGTATGTAAAACGTTTGCATATATATAAAGAACGTTTTTTTTACTGAGGGTGATAAATCTTTATTTGGGGCCTAGTTTTCCACATGGCTGGCTAGATTTCTCCTAGGAGTAGTTATTTATGGCCCTTTCACTTTGAGTGCATGGTGGGAGGGGCCTATTTTCGCGCTCTAATTGCGCAGTTGTTTTTATATTCTGAGACATCCAGCTTCCCTGAAGGAGTCCCCTGACATATTGGACCTCTGTAAAGGGTTCTTGTGCCTACAAAAGCCGTTTTATGGGGTGCAATGCTATTTTAGTCTGTTATACACACTGTAAAAATTTCATAAAGTTAACTGCTTTTTTCACTGTTTTGCAGTTTTTGTGTTTGTTTTTTTCCCTTAAAGGCACAGTACCGGTTTTTTTTTAATCTGCTTTTTCACATTAATTAAAGTGTTTTCCAAGCTTGCTGGTATTATTACTAGTCTGTTAAACATGTCTGACATAGAGGAAACTGCTTGTTCATTATGTTTAGAAGCCATTGTGGAACCCCCTCTTAGAATGTGTACCAAATGTACTGATCTTACTATAAGTTATAAAGACCATATTCTGGCTTTAAAAGATTTATCACCAGAGGAAATTGACAAGGGGGAAGTTATGCCGACTAACTCTCCCCACGTGTCAGAGCCTATAACTCCCGCTCAAGGGGCGCCAAGTACATCTAGTGCGCCCATTGCGTATACTTTACAAGATATGGCGGCAGTTATGAATCATAGTCTTACAGAAGTATTGTCCAAACTGCCAGGGTTACAAGGAAAGCGAGACAGCTCTGGGGCTAGAACAAATACAGAGCTCTCTGACGCTTTAGTAGCTATGTCTGATATACCCTCACAATGTGCAGAAGCCGAAGAAGGAGAGCTTCTTTCTGTGGGTGATTTTTCTGATTCAGGGAAGACACTTCAACCTGATTCTGATATGTCTACATTTAAATTTAAGCTTGAACACCTCCGCATGTTGCTCAGGGAGGTTTTAGCAACTCTGGATGACTGTGACGCCATTGTAGTCCCAGAGAAATTGTGTAAATTGGATAAATACTATGCAGTGCCTGTTTATACTGATGTTTTTCCAATACCTAAGAGGTTTTCAGAAATTATTACTAAGGAATGGGATAGACCAGGTGTACCGTTCTCTCCCCCTCCTGTTTTTAAAAAGATGTTTCCCATAGATGCCGCTACACAGGATTTGTGGCAAATGGTCCCTAAGGTGGAGGGAGCAGTCTCTACCCTAGCGAAGCATACAACTGTCCCTGTTGAAGACAGTTGTGTTTTTCTAGATCCAATGGACAAAAAATTAGAGGGTTACCTTAAGAAAATTTTTATTCAACAAGGTTTTATTCTCCAGCCCCTTGCATGCATTGCCCCTGTCACTGCTGCTGCGGCCTTCTGGTTTGAGTCTCTAGAAGAGGCTCTACAGGTAGAAACCCCATTGGACGATATCCTTGACAAGCTTAAAGCTCTTAAGCTAGCCAATTCATTTGTTTCTGACGCCGTTGTTCATTTAACCAGGCTTGGAACAAAGGAAAGCAGGCCAAAAAACCTGCTGCTACCTCTAAGACAGCATGAAAGATCAGCCCCCGATCCGGAAACGGATCTAGTAGGGGGCAGACTTTCTCTCTTTGCCCAGGCTTGGGCAAGAGATGTCCAGGATCCCTGGGCGTTGGAAATTGTGTCCCAGAGATATCTTCTGGATTTCAAAGCTTCTTCCCCAAAAGGGAGATTTCATCTCTCACAATTATCTGCAAACCAGATAAAGAGAGAGGCATTCTTACATTGTGTTCAAGACCTCCTAGTTATGGGAGTGATCCACCCAGTTCCAAAGGAGGAACAGGGGCAAGGCTTCTATTCAAATATGTTTGTAGTTCCCAAGAAAGAGGGAACTTTCAGACCAATCTTAGATCTCAAGATCCTAAACAAATTTCTCAGGGTCCCATCCTTCAAGATGGAGACTATTCGAAACATCCTACCTATGATCCAGGAGGGTCAATATATGACTACCGTGGACTTAAAGGATGCTTATCTTCACATTCTGATACACAGAGATCATCATCGGTTTCTCAGGTTCGCCTTCCTAGACAGGCATTACCAGTTTGTGGCTCTTCCCTTTGGGTTAGCTATGGCACCAAGAATCTTTACGAAGGTTCTAGGGTCACTCCTAGCAGTCCTAAGGCCGCGGGGTATAGCAGCAGCCCCTTACCTAGACGACATTCTGATACAGGCGTCAAATTTTCAAATCGCCAGGTCCCATACGAACATTGTGCTGGCATTTCTGAGGTCTCATGGGTGGAAAGTGAACGAAGAAAAGAGTTCTCTATCCCCTCTCACAAGAGTTTCCTTCCTAGGAACTCTGATAGATTCTGTAGAAATGAAGATTTACCTGACAGAGGCCAGGTTGTCAAAACTTCTAAATTCCTGCCGTGTTCTTTATTCTACTTCTCGCTCTTCAGTGGCTCAGTGTATGGAAGTAATCGGCTTAATGGTAGCAGCGATGGACATAGTGCCGTTTGCCCGCCTACATCTCAGACCGCTGCAACTTTGCATGCTCAGTCAGTGGAATGGGGATTACACAGATTTGTCCCCTCTACTAATTCTGGATCAAGAGACCAGAGATTCTCTTCTCTGGTGGCTATCTCGGGTCCATCTGTCCAAGGGTATGACCTTCCGCAGGCCAGATTGGACAATAGTAATGACAGATGCCAGCCTTCTGGGCTGGGGTGCAGTCTGGAACTCCCTGAAGGCTCAGGGCTCGTGGACTCAGGAGGAGGCACTCCTTCCGATAAACATTCTGGAACTAAGAGCGATATTCAATGCTCTTCAGGCTTGGCCTCAGCTTGCTGCAGTCAGGTTCATCAGATTTCAGTCGGACAATATCACGACTGTAGCCTACATCAACCATCAAGGGGGAACAAGGAGTTCCCTAGCAATGTTGGAGGTTTCAAAAATAATTCTATGGGCAGAGGTTCACTCTTGCCATCTATCAGCTATCCATATCCCAGGAGTAGAGAACTGGGAGGCGGATTTTCTAAGTCGACAGACTTTTCATCCAGGGGAGTGGGAGCTCCATCCGGAGGTGTTGATTCAACTTTGGGGCAAACCAGAACTGGATCTCATGGCATCTCGTCAGAACGCCAAGCTTCCTTGTTACGGATCCAGGTCCAGGGATCCCAAGGCAGCGCTGATAGATGCTCTAGCAGCGCCTTGGTCCTTCAACCTGGCTTATGTGTTTCCACCGTTTCCTCTGCTCCCTCGTCTGATTGCCAAGATCAAGCAGGAGAGAGCTTTGGTGATTTTGATAGCACCTGCGTGGCTACGCAGGACTTGGTATGCAGATCTGGTGGACATGTCATCCCTTCCACCATGGACTCTGCCGCTGAGGCAGGACCTTCTACTTCAGGGTCCTTTCAACCATCCAAATCTAATTTCTCTGCGTCTGACTGCTTGGAGATTGAACGCTTGATTTTATCAAAACGTGCGTTCTCCGAGTCGGTCATTGATACCTTAATTCAGGCTCGAAAGCCTGTCACCAGGAAAATCTATCATAAGATATGGTGTAAATATCTTCATTGGTGTGAATCCAAGGGTTACTCATGGAGTAAAGTCAGGATTCCCAGGATATTATCTTTTCTCCAAGAAGGATTGGAGAAGGGACTGTCAGCTAGTTCCTTAAAGGGACAGATTTCTGCTCTGTCTATTCTTTTGCCCAAGCGTCTGGCGGATGTTCCAGACGTTCAGGCGTTTTGTCAGGCTTTAGTTAGAATTAAGCCTGTGTTTAAACCTGTTGCTCTGCCATGGAGTTTAAATTTAGTTCTTAAAGTTCTTGAAGGGGTTCCGTTTGAACCTCTGCATTCCATAGATATCAAGCATTTATCTTGGAAAGTTCTGTTTTTGGTAGCTATCTCTTCGGCTCGAAGAGTTTCAGAGTTATCTGCCTTACAGTGTGATTCCCCTTATCTGATCTTCCATGCAGATAAGGTAGTTTTGCGTACCAAACCTGGGTTTCTTCCTAAGGTGGTATCTAATTGGAATATCAATCAGGAGATTGTTGTTACGTCACTGTGTCCTAATCCTTCTTCAAAGAAGGAACGTCTATTACATAATCTTGACGTGGTTCGTGCTTTAAAGTTTTACTTACAAGCTACTAAGGATTTTCGTCAAACATCGGCATTGTTTGTGGTCTACTCTGGACAGAGAAGAGGCCAAAAGGCTTCAGCAACTTCTCTTTCTTTTTGGTTAAGAAGTATAATCCGCTTAGCTTATGAGACTGCTGGCCAGCAGCCTCCTGAAAGAATTACAGCTCATTCCACTAGAGCGGTGGCTTCCACATGGGCTTTTAAAAATGAGGCTTCTGTTGAACAGATTTGTAAGGCGGCGACTTGGTCTTCGCTTCATACTTTTTCTAAATTCTACAAATTTGATACTTTTGCTTCTTCTGAGGCTATTTTTGGGAGAAAGGTCTTACGGGCAGTGGTGCCTTCCATTTAAGCGCCTGCCTTGTCACTCCCTTCATCCGTGTCCTATAGCTTTGGTATTGGTATCCCACAAGTAATGGATGAATCCGTGGACTGGATACACCTTACAAGAGAAAACAAAATTTATGCTTACCTGATAAATTTATTTCTCTTGTGGTGTATCCAATCCACGGCCCGCCCTGTCATTTTAAGGCAGGTGTTTTTTATTTTTAAACTACAGTCACCACTGCACCCTATAGTTTCTCCTTTCTCTTGCTTGTCTTCGGTCGAATGACTGGAGGTGGCAGTTAGGGGAGGAGCTATATAGACAGCTCTGCTGTGGGTGATCCTCTTGCAGCTTCCTGTTGGGAAGGAGAATATCCCACAAGTAATGGATGAATCCGTGGACTGGATACACCACAAGAGAAATAAATTTATCAGGTAAGCATACATTTTGTTTTTCTATGGGACTTCCATAGCGCTGGTATTACGAGTTTGTCCTGGGAGGCCAAAAAGTGAGCGGTACACCCTCTACCGACAAGATCCGTAACGCATTCTAAAGTCAGTAGTTATGAGTTTTACACTACAACGCTGTAGCATAAAACTCATAACTTAAGTGCTAAAAAGTACACTAACACCCATAAACTACCTATTAACCCCTAAACCGAGGCCCTCCCGCATTGCAAACACTGTAATAAAAATTTTAACCCCTAATCTGCCGCTCCTGACATCGCCGCCACTATAATAAACATATTAACCCCTAAACCGCCGCACTCCCGCCTCGCAAACACTAGTTAAATATTATTAACCTCTAATCTGCTGCTCTGGACATCGCTGCCACCTACATTATACCTATTAACCCCTAATCTGATGTCCCCAACATCGCCGACACCTACATTATATTTATTAACCCCTAATCTCCCACTCCCAATGTCGCTGCAACCTACCTACACTTATTAACCCCTAATCTGCTGCTCCCAACGTCGCTGCCACTATATTATATGTATTAAACCCTAAATCTAAGTCTAACCCTAACACCCCTTAACTTAAATATAATTTAAATAAATCTAAATAAAATTACTATCATTAACTAAATTATTCCTATTTAAAACTAAATACTTACCTATAAAATAAACCCTAAGCTAGCTACAATATAACTAATAGTTACATTGTAGCTAGGTTAGGGTTTATTTTTATTTTACAGGCAAGTTTGTATTTATTTTAACTAGACAGAATAGTTAGTAAATAGTTATTAACTATTTACTAACTACCTAGCTAAAATAAATACAAATTTACCTAATAAAACCTAACCTAAGTTACAATAATACCTAACACTACACTACAATTAAATACATTCCCTACATTAAATACAATTAAATACATTCAATTAAATTAGCTAAATCACAACCCCCCCCTCACTAAATTACAGAAAATAAAAAACAAATTACAGATCTTTAAACTAATTACACCTAATCTAATAGCCTTATCAAAATAAAAAAGCCCCCCAAAATAAAAAAAAACCCTAGCCTAAACTAAACTACCAATAGCCCTTAAAAGGGCCTGATTGGAACAGCCAATAGAATGCCAGCTCAATCCTATTGGCTGATTGCATCAGCCAATAGGATTAAAGTTCAATCCTATTGGCTGATCCAATCAGCCAATAGGATTTTTTCTACCTTAATTCCGATTGGCTAATAGAATTCTATCAGCCAATCGGAATCTGGAGGACCACTTCTGCCCGTCTGGAGGACCACTTCTGCCGGCTTCATTGAGGACTTCTTGCCGCTTGGATGAAGACTTCTCCCGGTAAGTGAATCTTCGGGGGTTAGTGTTAGGATTTTTTAAGGGTGTATTGGGTGGGTTTATTTTTTAGGTTAGGGCTTTGGGCAGCAATAGAGCTAAATGCCCTTTTAAGGGCAATGCCCATCCAAATGCCCTTTTCATGCAATGGGGAGCTTAGTTTTTTTTAGTTAGGCTTTTATTTGGGGGGTTGGTTGTGTGGGTGGTGGGTTTTACTGTTGGGGGGGTGTTAGTATTTTTTTTACAGGTAAAAGAGATGATTTCTTTGGGGCAATGCTACGCAAAAAGCACTTTTAAGGGCTATTGGTAGTTTAGTTTAGACAAGGTTTTTTTTTTTTTGGGGGGGGGGGCTTTTTTTTATTTTGATAGGGCTATTAGATTAGGTGTAATTAGTTTAAAGATCTGTAATTTGGTTTTTATTTTCTGTAATTTAGTGGGGTTTTTTTGTGATTTAGCTAATTTAATTTAATTTATTTAATTGTGTTTAATGTAGGGAATTTATTTAATTGTAGTGTAGTGTTAGGTGTTATTTAGTGTAACTTAGGTTAGGTTTTATTTTACAGGTACATTTGTATTTATTTTAGCTAGGTAGTTATTAAATAGTTAATAACTATTTAATAACTATTCTACCTAGTTAAAATAAATACTAACTTGACTGTAAAATAAAAATAAACCCTAAGCTAGCTACAATGTAACTATTAGTTACATTGTAGCTATCTTAGGGTTTATTTTATAGGTAAGTATTTAGTTTTAAATAGGAATAATTTATTTAATGATAGTAATTTTATTTAGATTTATTTAAATTATATTTCAGTTAGGGGGTGTTAGGGTTAGACTTAGATTTAGGGGTTAATACATTTAATATAGTGGCGGCCACGTTGGGGGCGGCAGATTAGGGGTTAATAAGTGTAGGTAGGTTGTGGCAACATTGGGGGTGGGAGTTTAGGGGTTGATAAATATAATGTAGGTGTCGGCGATGTTGGGGGCAGCAGATTAGGGGTTAATAGGTATAATGTAGGTGGCGGCAATGTCCGGACCGGCAGATTAGGGGTTAATAAGTATAATGTAGGTGTCGGCGATGTTGGGGGCGGCAGATTAGGGGTTAATAAGTGTAAGATTAGGGGTGTTTAGACTCAGGGTTCATGTTAGGGTGTTAGGTGTAAACATAAAATGTGTTTCCCCATAGGAATCAATGGGGCTGCGTTACTGAGTTTTACACTGCTTTTTTGCAGGTGTTAGACTTTTTCTCAGCCGGCTCTCCCCATTGATGTCTATGGGGAAATCGTGCTCGAGCATATACGACCAGCTCACCGCTCACTTAAACAGCGCTGGTATTGGAGTGCGGTATGGAGCACAATTTTGCTCTATGCTCACTTCTTGCCTGTTAACGCCGGGTTTGTAAAAACCTGTAATACCAGCGCTGTAGGTAATTGAGTAGTGAGAAAAAACTGCACGGTAGCACCGCACAACTCATAATGCAAGACTCGTAATCTAGCCGATAGTTCTTCTACAAATTACATTATGCAATTTTAGGTGAATTAAGAATATCACTTTGGGCTACATAATTACCCTGGATTTTCAGAGATCATAAAGAATCATTTAATGTTCCTAAAGGTTTCCAAATTAAAGTTATAATTATTTTTTACTATTATATTCTGATTTTTCCACATAACTGAGTATTTGTAATGTAATGGCAGGTATTGGAAGCAGCAAAATGTGGATTCCGTCCTGCAATTGGCTATGAGCTAAATCCTTGGTTGGTTTATCTTTCCAACTTTTATGCCTGGAGAGCTGGTTACCATAGAAAGGTTTCATACCAACGAAAGGATCTTTGGAAGGTAAAGAATAATATTCACACTGATATCTGTGTTAAATAAAAGTAAAGCTAAAGAAATGATTCTGAACATCTTATTTTAGGTGAACCTAACTGACTGTGGAAGTGTTTCCATATTTCTTGCCCCTAGCGTGGTAAGTATAGCCTCTGAATAGCATTACTTTGCTGCAAACTTTAAAGCATACAAAATATTAGGAAAGATGCATGCAAAAGTCATTCTGAATGAAGTTTTCTTTGAATTTGTCTAATTTGATTAATGAAAAATTCACCATTTTGGTAACCAAGGAAGAGGAATATTAAAAAAACAAAATGTATGCTTACCTGATAAATGAATTTATTTTGTGGTAAGAGTCCACAAGCCCAGTCTGCAGGAGGAGGCACCCCAAATAACTGAGCTGTAATCTCTCTCTCTCAAGAGAAAGGAGAAAATAAGAAAACAAGAAAGGAAAAGCAAGGTAAGAAAACTGTTACTGCTACCAACTCTTATGAAAAAACAAGGGCAGGTCTCATCATGAAAGAAATAAATTTATCAGATGAGCATAGAGTGTAAAGTCCACAAGATACCATGAAATAGGGAGGAAAAAATATTTATGGCAGGTAGAGGTGCTAAACAGACACTGCAGTCTGCAGAACTTTCCTACTAAAAGCAGCCTCAAAAGGGGGCAAACATGATGAAATGGTAGTTCAATCACCATACCGTTAAATTGAGAGATTTGAGGTTTTCAAGGAAGAAGGGACCTTGAGGTTCTGATGATGATCGCCAGACCCACAAGAATTTTTGGTCTTGCCAGTCTCACAATCCGTGCGTCCGGTAATATTTTAGAAAAACTGGGCTGACCCTCTCTGTCCAGATGAGTGGTTATGTACCTTCCATAGCAAACAATAGGGATTGCTGTCTGAGCAAAACTCCTTCCACATTATGAGTAAACTCAGATATTGGCAGTGGGGAGTGGGCATGTATTCAAAGCATGTTTACACAAAATATACTGTGCATTCAACAAATATATAATTTGGTTTCTGTTTAGTAACAGTTCAAATAATACAATTGTAAACTAACGGCTAGTTTTGCGGTAAGGTAAAAAAGCAGCGTTAACAGGTCCTAACGCTGCTTTTTCACTACCGCTGCTATTACGAGTCTTGCAGGTTTAGGGGCCCCGCACACTTTTTTGGCCTTACCGCAAACCGACTTACGTAAACTTCGTAAACCCTGTTTTCAATGGGACTTGCATAGCGCCGGTATTACGAGTCTGTCCTGGGAGGCCAAAAAGTGAGCGGTACACCCTCTACCTCCAAGAACCGTAACACATTCTAAAGTCAGTAGTTATGAGTTTTACACTACAAAGCCGTAGCATACAACTCATAACTAAAGTGTTAAAAAGTACACTAACACCCATAAACTACCTATTAACCCCTAAACCGAGGCCCTCCCGCATCGCAAACACTGAAATACAATTATTAACCCCTAATCTGCCACTCCGGACATCGCCGCCACTATAATAAACATATTAACCCCTAAACCGCCGCACTCCCACCTTGCAAACACTAGTTAAATATTAAAAAAGAGTAGAGAGAGGGCGCCACAATAGCGTGATACCATCTGGAATGCAGATACAGATAAAAGTAAGTATTATGCTTACCAAATAGTGTGGCACTGTGCTGTGACCAGTGCAAAAGAGCAGGCTAGCACTTAACAGTGGCTAGTACACTGTGGAAGCCAAGCTCCAAAGGCACTTGTCCTGGTTGCAACTTGGTGTATGTCTCCTGTTGTCTGGACTTCAGGTGCTGCAAAGGTGTAATCTTTTGTGTGTTGTTTAGTTGGTATTGATAAACCACAACACAGACAACTTCAAATAAAAATGACTTTTAATACTTATGACGCGTTTCTCAACCTCCAGGGGTTGTTTCATCTTTTTTTTATCTGATGAAACAACCCCTGGAGGTTGAGAAACGCGTCATAAGTATTAAAAGTCATTTTTATTTGAAGTTGTCTGTGTTGTGGTTTATCAATACCAACTAAACAACACACAAAAGATTACACCTTTGCAGCACCTGAAGTCCAGACAACAGGAGACATACACCAAGTTGCAACCAGGACAAGTGCCTTTGGAGCTTGGCTTCCACAGTGTACTAGCCACTGTTAAGTGCTAGCCTGCTCTTTTGCACTGGTCACAGCACAGTGCCACACTATTTGGTAAGCATAATACTTACTTTTATCTGTACCTGCATTCCAGACGGTATCACGCTATTGTGGCGCCCTCTCTCTACTCTTTTTTAACAGTTGTTCCACACTCTCTGGGATCAAGAGGAGCAGCCTGACTCACCATACCCATTAGGAGGATATCCATATCCCTTTAATTTACCACCAGCTTATGGACACTAAACAGGACTAATACGGTAGATCTGATCTACTATATTTAAAGTGTATTACCTTGTTTTATATAGAATATTGTTTTCTTTTTTAAACATCAGCGCTCTTTTATATCCCTTTATTGGGATATGTTCATTTTTACTAGTTAAATATTATTAACCCCTAATCTGCCGCCCCTAACATCGCCGCCACCTACATTATATATATTAACCCATAATCTTCCGTCCCCAACGTCGCCGCCACTATATTAAATTTATTAACCCCTAAACCTAAGTCTAACCCTAACATCCCCTAATTGAAATATAATTTTAATAAATCTAAATAAAATTACTATTATTAACTACAATTAAATAAATTCCCTACATTAAATACAATTAAATAAATTAAATTAAATTAGCTACATTACAAAAAGAAACCTCTAAATTACAGAAAATAAAAAAAAAATTACAGATCTTTAAACTAATTACACCTAATCTAATAGCCCTATCAAAATAAAAAAAGCCCCCCCCCCCCCAAAATAAAAAAAAACCCTAGCCTAAACTACCAATAGCCCTTAAAAGGGCCTTTTGCGGGGCATCGCCCCAAAGAAATCACCTCTTTTTCCTGTAAAAAAAAAAAATACAAACACCCCCCAACAGTAAAACCCACCACCCACACAACCAACGCCCCCAAATAAAATACTAACTAAAAAAACCTAAGATCTCCATTGCCCTGAAAAGGGCATTTGGATGGGCATTGCCCTTAAATGGGCATTTAGCTCTTTTGCAGGCCCAAAGCCCTAACCTAAAAAATAAACCCACCCAATACACCCTTAAAAAAATCCTAACACTAACACCCAACGAAGCTGGCAAAAGTGGTCCTCCAGACGGGCAGAAGTGGTCCTCCATACGGGAAGAAGTCTTCATCCAGATGGAATCTTCTGTCTTCATCCTTCCGGCGTGGAGTGGGTCCGTCTTCAAGACATCCAATGCGGAGCATCCTCTTCAAACGACGGCTTCTTCATAAAGAATATCTCTTTAAGTGATGTCATCCAAGATGTTGTCCCTTAGATTCCGGTTGGCTGATAGAATTCTATCAGCCAATCGGAATTAAGGTAGAAAAATCCTATTGGCTGATGCAATCAGCCAATAGGATTGAGCTGGCATTCTATTGGCTGTTCCAATCAGCCAATAGAATGCAAGCTCAATCCTATTGGCTGATCCAATCAGCCAACAGGATTTTTTCTACCTTAATTCTGATTGGCTGATAGAATTCTATCAGCCAATCAGAATCTAAGGGACGCCATCTTGGATGACGTCACTTAAAGAAATATCCATTACGATGAAGCCGTCGTTTGAAGAGGATGCTCCACGTCGGATGTCTTGAAGATGGACCTGCTCCGCGCCGGACGGATGAAGATAGAAGATGCCATCTGGATGAAGACTTCTGTCCGTCTGGAGGACCACTACTGCCCGTCTGGAGGACCACTTCTGCCAGCTTCGTTGAGGACATCTTGCCGCTTGGATGAAGACTTCTCCCGGTAAGTGAATCTTCGGGGGCTAGTGTTAGGATTTTTTTAAGGGTGTATTGGGTGGGTTTATTTTTTAGGTTAGGGCTTTGGGCCTGCAAAAGAGCTAAATGCCCTTTTAAGGGCAATGCCCATCCAAATGCCCTTTACATGGCAATGGGGAGCTTAGGGTTTTCTAGTTAGTATTTTATTTGGGGGGTTGGTTGTGTGGGTGATGGATTTTACTATTTGGGGGGGTGTTTGTATTTTTTTTTTTTTACAGGAAGAAGAGCTGATTTCTTTGGGGAAATGCCCCGCAATAGGCCCTTTTAAGAGCTATTGGTAGTTTAGTTTAGGCTAAGGTTTTTTATTTTATTTTTGGGGGGGGCTTTTTATTTTGATAGGGCTATTAGATTAGGTGTAATTAGTTTAAAGATCTGTAATTTGTTTTTTATTTTCTGTAATTTAGTGGGGGGGTTTTGTAATTTAGCTAATTTAATTTATTTAATTGTATTTAATGTAGGTAATTTATTTAATTATAGTGTAGTGTTAGGTGTTAGTGTAACTTAGGTTAGGTTTTATTTTATTTATTTTAGCTAGGTAGTTAATAACTATTTAATAACTATTCTACCTAGTTAAAATAAATACAAACTTGCCTGTAAAATAAACATAAACCATAAAGTAGCTACAATGTAACTATTAGATATATTGTAGCTAGCTTAGGTTTTATTTTATAGGTAAGTATTTAGTTTTAAATAGGAATAATGTAGTTAATAATTAGGGAGTGTTAGGGTTAGACTTAGGTTTAAGGGTTAATATATTTAAAATAGTGGCGGCGACGTTGGGGTGGCAGATTAGGGGTTAATAAGTGTAGGTAGGTTGTGGTGACATTGGGGGTGGCAGATTAGGGGTTAATAAATATAATGTAGGTGTCAGAGATATTGGGGCAGCAGATTAGGGGTTAATAAGTGTAAGATTAGGGGTGTTTAGACTTGGGGTTCATGTTAGGGTGTTAGGTGTAACCAGAAGGCCACTTTAGTTTCCCCTTAGTAATCAATGGGGCTGCGTTACTGAGATTTACGCTGCTTTTTGGCAGGTGTTAGACTTTTTCTCAGCTGGCTCTCCCCATTGATGTCTATGGGGAAATCGTGCACAAGCACGTACGACCAGCTCACTGCTGATTTAAGCAGCGCTGGTATCGGAGTGCGGTATGGAGCAAAATTTTGTTCTGCGCTCACTTCTTGCCTTTTAACGCTAGGCTTGTAAAAACCTGTCATACCAGCGCTGCATGTAAGTGAGCGGTGAGAAAAACTGCTCGTTAGCACCGCACAGCTCCTAACGCAAAACTCGTAATCTCGCCGTAAATTTCTAAGTCAGTAGTTTTCTTACAGTTTAAAATCTTACTAATGAAAGCCTGGCAAGACTGGTATAGGTGAAAAGGTGCACATTTGAATATAGGTTACGCCCATGCATCGCCCATGAAACTCCCATAGAATGTCTATACATTCACTATGTATGTGATCACATTGTTAAAGGGACATGAAACTCTTTTTCATAATTACATACTATTTTCGATTTCATTGTGTGTTTAACCAATCTGGAGTTAAAAATCCTCTATTTTCAACCCCCACCCTCCATGGGAGTCATTATATGAGTCCTATCAGGGAGGTCTACCCAGTTTGTGCTGGTACTCGGCAGTGCGCATTTCCTTTCTAACGCGTCATCGCTTATGTCACCAACCCAGCTTCAGATTGACAGAGAATCAGACCTGCCCAATCTATTGCCGAGAGACTCACAGAGCTGTACTGCTGAAGTAAGTATTGGTGCACATGTAGCTTGAATCTCCCCAAGTGTTAATGAGGAATGCAATCCATATATATGATTCTAATTTATATTATAATCATATTATGAATTAAAGTTTAATTGAAAACATTAGTAATGCAAAAAAAAAGTTTTAAACAGCAATATTTGGTGAGGTAATGAATATTCCAACAAATGAGCAGATTGAATAAATAAATTGTAAAAACAAAATTTATGCTTACCTGATAAATTTCTTTCTTTCTGGACATGGAGAGTCCACAACGTCATTCCAATTACTAGTGGAATATTCAACTCCTGGCCAGCAGGAGGAGGCAAAGAGCACCCCAGCAAAGCTGTTAAGTGTAACTTCCCTTACCCATAATCCCCAGTCATTCGGCTGAAGGAAAATAGAAAAAAAAGAAACACAAGGGTGAAAAAGGTGCCTGAGGTTTATTTAAAAAAAACCCTGCTAAATTATAATTAAAAAGAGGGCGGGGTCATGGACTCTCCATGTCTGGAAAGTAAGAAATTTATCAGGTAAGCATATATTTTGATTTCTTTCCTAAGACATGGAGAGTCCACAACGTCATTCCAATTACTAGTAGGAACTAATACCCAAGCTAAAGGACAAAGAATGAACAGGGAGGGAGAAAAAAGGCAGGAGGACCTAAACAGAAGGCACCACTGCTTGAAGAACCTTTCTCCCAAAGGAAGCCTCAGCCGAGGCAAAAGTATAACATTTGTAGAATTGGAAAAGGTACGCAAAGAGGACCATGTTGCCGCCTTACAAATCTGTTCCACAGAAGCTTCATTTTTGAAAGCCCAAGAAGAGGAGACAGTCCTAGTGGAATGAGCCGTAATTCTCTCAGGAGGCTGCTGTCCAGCAGTCTCATAAGCCAAATGAATCATACTTTTTTAACCAGAGGGAAAGGATAGCAGAAGTGGCCTTCTGATCTTTACGCTTTTCAGAGAAAACAACAAAAAGGGCAGAAGATTGCCTAAAATCTTTAGTAGCTTGAAGGTAAAACTTTAGAGCATGCACAACATCCAAGTTATGCAAAAGACGTTCCTTATGAGAAGAAGGATTAGGACAAAAAGGAGCAGCAATTTCCTGATTAATGATTCAATCCGACACCACTTTAGGGAGAAAACCCAATTTAGTACGAAGGACCGCCTTATCACCATGAAAGATAAGGTACGTGAATCACACTGCAGAGCTGAAAGTGCGGTCACTCTGCAAGCAGAAGAAATAGCAAGAAGAAATAAAACCTTCCAAGATAACAACTTTATATCAACAACATGCATCGGCTCAACCGAAGCCTGCTGTAAAACTTTAAGAACTAGATTAAGGCTTTACGGAGGAGCAACAGGTTTAAACACAGGCCTGATTCTAACCAGAGCTGGAACAAAGGCTTGAACATCTGGTAAGTCTGCCAGACGTTTGTGCAAAAGGATAGATAGCGCAGAAATCTGACCCTTTAGAGTACTGACTGAAAAACCCTTCTCCAGACCATCCTGAAGAAAACACAAAATCTGGGGAATCCTCACCCGGCTCCAGAAGAACCCTTTAGATTTGCACCAATAAAGATATTTACACCATACCTTATGGTAAATCTTGCAAGCAACAGGTTTGCGAGCCTAGAGCATAGTTTCAATGACCACTTCATAAAAACCACGTCTAGACAAAACTAGGTGTTCAATCTCCAAGCAGGCAGCTTCAGAGAATCTAGGTTTGGATGGATGAAAGGACCCTGAATAAGAAGGTCCTTCCTCAGTGGTAACCTCCAGGCAGGTAGAGATGACATCCGTACCAGATCCGCAAACCAGATCCTGCGAGGCCATGCAGGAGCTATTAGGAATACCGATGCTCTCTCCTGTTTGATACGAACAATGACTCATGGAAGGAGAGCAAACGGAGGAAACAGGTAAGCCAGAGAGAACATCCAAGGAACCGCTAGAGCATCTATCAGAACGGCCTGAGGATCTCTTGACCTTGAACCATACTTTGGAACCTTGGCGTTTTGGCAGGACACCATCAGATCCAACTCTGGAACCCCCCACCTGAGGGTTATCTGAGAGAACACTTCCAGATGGAGAGCCCACTCCCAGGATGAAAGATCTGCCTGCTCAGAAAATCTGCCTCCCAATTGTCCACTCCTGGAATGTGGATGGCATATAGAAGACAATCATGAGCTTCCGCCCACTGCAAAATGCGAGTCACCTCCTTCATGGCCACGTAACTTCGAGTTCCTCCCTGATGGTTGATGTAAGCCACTGAGGTGATGTTGTCTGACTGGAATCTGATAAACCAGACCAAAGATAATTGAGGCCAAGCTGTTAAGGCATTGAAGATTGCTCTTAACTCAAAGATGTTTATGGGAAGAGAGGACTCTTCCCAAGACCACATGCCTGAGCCTTCAGAGAACCCCAAACAATTTCCCAGTCTGACAGGCTGGCGTCTGTAGTTACAATCACCCAGCAAGGTCTCATGAAGGAAGTGCCCTGAGACAGATCATGCTGTGAAATCCACCACGAGAGATAGTCTCTTGTTAGGGGATCCAGCTTTATCCTCTGCAATAAATATGAATGGTCTCTGTTCCATTGACAGAGCATGCAAAGCTGCAGTGTTTGCAGATGGAACTGAGCAAAAGGAATGATGTCCATAGAAGCCACCATCAGACCAATCACCTCCATGCATTGAGCCACTGATGGACGAAAGGCAGACTGGAGGGAAAGGCAGGAAGCATGAAGTTTGGATTCTCTGACCTCCATCAGGAAAATCTTCATGGACAGAGAATCTATGATTGTCCCTAGGAAAACCACTCTTGTAGTCGGAACTAGAGAACTCTTTTCCAGATTCACTTTCCACCCGTGGGAACGTAGAAAAGACAACAACATCTCTGTATGAGATTTTGCTAGTTGTAAAGATGATGCCTGAACCAAGATGTCATCTAGATAAGGCGCCACCGGAATTCCCTGGGATCTGATCACTGCCAAAAGAGCTCCCAGAAACTTTATGAATACTCTGGGAGCTGTGGCAAAACCAAACGGAAGAGCAATAAACTGGAAATGCTTGTCCAGAAAGGCAAATCTTAGGAACTGGTAATGATCCCTGTGAATGGGAACGTGTAAATATGCATCCTTCAGGTCTATGGTCATCATGAACTGACCTTTCTAAACCAATAGAAGAATGGAACGAATAATTTC
Organism: Bombina bombina; assembly: GCF_027579735.1. Taxonomy (NCBI): domain Eukaryota; kingdom Metazoa; phylum Chordata; class Amphibia; order Anura; family Bombinatoridae; genus Bombina; species Bombina bombina. The sequence goes on from NC_069509.1 coordinate 102,481,376, forward strand.
TATCTTGTAGGACGGAACCCTGAGGAATTTGTTGAGGCACTTGAGATCTAGGATTGGTAAAAAAAGGTTCCTCCTTTTTGGGAATCACAAATAGATTTGAATAGAATCCTAGACCCTGTTCCTCTAGAGAGACTGGTATGATGACTCCCAGGGAGGGTAGGTCCTTTACGCAATTTAAGAAGGCCTTCCTCTTTACCTGGTTTGAGGATAGACTTGATAGGAGAAATCTGCCCCTTGGAGGGCGAGACTTGAATCCTATTTTGTAACCCTGGGATACTATGTCTACAGCCCATGGATCTGGGACATCTCTTTACCAAGCCTGGCAAAAAGGAGAAAACCTGCTGATTTAGAGTTAGATGAAGGCTTTTTGTTTTGTTTTCCCTTATTCCATGGCTGGCTGGTTTTCCAAAAGGATCTGGATTGGTCTGTTTTGGAAGAAGAATAAGAGGGCTTCTGTTCCTTAAAATTCCAAAAGGAACAAAAATTAGAAGTCTTACCCTTATAAGGCAAAGCCAAAATCTTGGCCTTTGAAGAAGCATCAGCTGAACAAGATTTTAATCACAGAGCTCTGCGAGCTAAAACAGTGAAGCTAGATATCTTAGCTCCCATTCTAATTACATGCATGTTGGCATCACAGATAAAGGTATTGGCCAGTTTAATAGCCTTGAACCTGTCTTGGATCTCCTCTACAGTAGTCTCTTCTGAAATCAGATCAGATAGGGCATCACACCAATAAGATGCTGCTCCCGCAACCATGGAAATACTTTCCGCAGGTTGCCACTGTAAACCTTTATGGACATACATCTTTTTTTAAATAAGCCTCCGGCTTTCTATCTATATGATCCTTAAAAGAACAACTATCCTCTATAGGAATGATAGTTCTCTTAGCTAGAGTAGAAATTGCATCTTTTACCTTAGGAATAGTGCCCCATGAGTCTTGAATAGAGTCAGGAACAGGAAACATCTTTTTAAAAACAGGGGAAGGGGAAAACGGTACCCCTGGTTTATCCCATTCCTGGGCTATAACTTCTGAAATTTTTCTAGGAACAGGAAAAACATCATCAGAAGAAGGAGAATCATAAACTCTATCCAGCTTAGAAGACGTCTTAGGGTAGGCAGCCACCGAAGGTTCACAGTCATCCAAAGTAGCTAGAACCTCCTTCAGAAGTAACTGAAGATGTTCACGCTTAAATCTAAAATTAACCTCTTCAGATTCTGAAGATTTCACTGCCAAGGAGTCAGAGTCTGAAATATCACCTTCAGAAGCTACTGAAGTATTTTCCTCATCGGACAAGTGAGAAAGGTTGACCAGCACAGCTTTAGAAGGGTCAGAAGCCTTACTAGCGGAAAAATGTTTAGATTTTCTCTTATGCTTACCCAAAGAAGGTTACTGCAGAAGTAATCTGAGCGGCAAAATCCCCAGGTATATAAACACCCCCAGGGGGTTGAGTGGACACAGATGGTAAAGTATTAGAAACAACTAAAGCTTGGGACCTTTGAGGAGAAAGCAGAGGCATGTCACACATAGCATTGTCCTGAGGGACACTTGGCTCAGAAGGGAGTAACTTGTCTTTAAATTTTAGTTTTAAATAAGCATGAGGAACAAAATTGCATTGGCAGGACAATTTAAGCTTTTAAACATAGTAAGGATTTGTCAACAGACATTGACTGATCTAATTCAGAATCCATTACTGTAGTCACAGCCACAGACAAAAAGAACCCAAAATCAAATTAAATTTCAAAATAATTTGAGGTTGATAATCTTATAACAATCTTATTTAACACCAAAAAATAAATAACCCCTTATAAACCACCTCAGATGTCTGAGGCTCCTACCGTACAAGAGAAAAACACCCCAGTAGTAATAGGAAGGCAGACTCTACTGATGAGTATAACACCACAAGAGAGTTTGCAGCACCTGTTAGCGTGTTACCGCGGTTGCTTACATTCACATATATATAAACCCCTGTATACTGCACTTGCTCCAAAACCCTTTGACCCCTCAGAAAGTTCTGTGCTCATATATGTACTTTCAAACAATGTGCTGATATAACGCTGATCCTGGGGACCCACCTTAAGTCTTCATTGCTCTAGATCCTCTCTCTCCGAAATCTGTGCATCCACAGTAGCCTGGAGGTCGAGCAGCAGCATGGATCCCTACAGCGTATCAGCTTGTGTGCAGTCGGTCCGGGACTGCGTGACGTCACGGTAAGGGGCGGATGGATCCGTTGGTGAGGAGAGTCCACGGCCTGAATAGGCCGATATTCCAATGTAGTGCTGCGTCTTACAGGGGAAGTTTATCACTGCTCAGTGAATGTGAATGTCCGTGCCTTGAACATATCCAGAAGGTAACAGCAAAATAAACAAGCAGAGGCACCGGGTAGTTCACAAAAAGCAAAGCGTCCTTTATTCAAGTATTAAAAAGACAGCTGGAGACACATAGGAAAAAGCTTTAAACCTCTGGGGCAAAAGTGGAGTGGTGATTCCCCACGTACCCTGATGCTGACGCGTTTCGGCAGTTGCCGTAATCGTAGCTGAAGGGTGTAAGCTTAATCACTTATTTAAAGAGACAGATCACCTGTGATAGGTTAAAAACTTATGCTACGTGGGTGACACCCACCTCCACCTGTGTATTAGACAAATGCCCTAATTTGGGATAGTATAACCATATTATCCACTTCATATAAACCTTTTTATGCATATATATAAACAAAAATGAAATAATAATAATAATGATATTTACAGAACATTTCTTGTTATACATTTGTAAACACAACAGGAGGAGCATGCAAAATTATCAACATATATATGTATACATATGTCTGCACTGCTCAGATGGCATTTCACACAGATACATTTCTAGAATGCGCAGCCATATAAGACTGCCTGAGCTAATTTTATAATCTCAATATTATCCTTTGTGTGCCTTATTTATACTTAAGTCAATAGAAAAATTAGTGATTTAAGAAAGAATACCTATTGAATCACAAATGATGTTCTAAAAATGAAAATAATAATAATAATAATAATGATAAAGATAGAAAATGTAGGAAACCAGGACAATGGGGATATACTTATCACCTCTATATCTATATATATATATATATATATATATATATATATATATATATATATAAATGGCTGCTTAGGGGGAGAAACACATTCCATATCCATACATCATCGTATAGTGTCTTTTTGGAAAAATACACAGGTTAACACCAGAAATTGATCAAATCATATTCAGAATTAAGCCCATTGGGCATCCTGGTGTGCAACCTGTGTATCCAAAACACCTCCCTCTTAAGGAGCAAATTATCCCTGTCACCCCCCCTATTGTTTGTATTTACCACTTCAATAATCGTCCATGACAATGTCCCTGGATCTTTATTGTGTTTTGTCTTGAAGTGGTTCACTAAGGGGGTAGTTAGTTTGCCTGACTTAATGTCATTTATGTGTTCCCTTATCCTGGTTCTGACCTGTCGAGACGTTTGACCTGTATATTGGATGTCACATGAGTCACAATTGAGGAGATAGACTGCATATGTGGATCTGCAATTGAAAAGCGCCCTGTGTGCAAATGTCTCTCCAGAGTATGCGCTTCTGAACACATTGCCCAATTTTGCATGTCCACATGCTATGCAGCTAGTATAACTACATTTGTAGACTCCTTTATATCTTAACCAAGAGGATGTATTAGTTTCATCCTGTTTCAATTGCGTGGGGGCTACATAGTTGCCTATGGTTTTACCCCTTCTGAAGGCAAACCTCACCTTTTGTGTGGCAATATGTGTAAGTTCATCATCAGCCCTGAGTAATGTCATATGTTTGCGTATAATATTACACACCTGGTAATATTGCCTGCTAAACTGAGTCACAAAAGTTAACTGTTCAGATTTAGCATCACACACTGATGGTTTCTCACTAAGAAGAGTGGCCCTCTCTGCGGCCCTTACTTCCTCCCGGGCCCTGATGATATCCTGTCTGGGGTACCCCCTCTCTTGGAATTTTTTGAAAAGTTCAGTCTCATGCTTAAAGTGTTCACTGTCCCGGGTACAATTCCTTTTTACCCTAGTGAACTGACACTTCAAAACTGACTTGAAAACCTGTTTAGGATGGCTACTGTGAGCATGTAATAGAGTATTCCTAGTTATAGGTTTTCTATATAGCTCGACCTTTACATTTTCTGACCCCTCACCATGAAGGGTGACATCCAAGAAATTAATCCTAGAAGACCCAAATTCATGGGTAAACTGTAGACTGGCATTATTGACATTTAAATACCCTACGAACTCCTGCGCTTCGTCTAAACTTCCATCCCAAATGAAGAGCAAATCGTCTATGTAGCAATGATAATAGACGATTTTGCCCCTTTGCCTGTTTATATCTCCAAAGATGTGGCACAGCTCCCACCAACCCATGTAAAGGTTGGCGTAAGAGGGAGCAAATTTTGCTCCCATGGCTGTGCCACACCTCTGGAGATAGAAAACACGTTCAAACACAAAAAAGTTATGGGTAAGCAGGAATTCGGTAACTCTGATAACAAACCTAATGAAATCATCGCTATACTCAGTAGATCTCCTTAGAAAGAGAGAAGGATATGGCCTCAAGACCAGATCTATGTGGAATAGACGAATATAATGACTTGACATCCACTGATAACCAGCCATAGCCCTCCTTCCAAGGTATCATTTCTACTTCTTTGAGAAGCTGTTTAGTATCCCTCAGGTGACTAAGAAGTTCCCCCACTAGGGGTTGTAAGAAGGGAGTCTAGCCACCTAGATAGAGGTTCCAACATTGAGCCAATCCCACTGATGATGGGCCTGCCCTCAACATTCTCCAAGGTCTTGTGTACCTTTGGGAGAAGATTGAAGGTAGGAATTTTAGGGTTTCTGGCATATAAGTAATCACACGTACCATCATCAAAAAATCCCCCTTCCATCCCATCATCAATCAGGTGTGAGAGTTCCTTTTGAAACCTAGAGGTGGGGTCAAAATCTAATATGGTATATTGTTTAGGGTCATTCAGTTGTCGGAGAGCTTCTTTAATGAAGAACTCCCTATCCATTAAAACAACAGACCCTCCCTTATCTGCTGCCCTCACCACCAGATTTTTATTTTCACTTAAATCTTTGAGCGCAATTCTTTCTTTAGCGCTGAGGTTACCTTTCGTTCCAAGTCCAGAGGTGTATGCCAATTTGTTTAAATCATCCTCTTACGCCAACCTTTACATGGGTTGGTGGGAGCTGTGCCACATCTTTGGAGATATAAACAGGCAAAGGGGCAAAATCGTCTATTATCGTCGCTACATAGACGATTTGCTCTTCATTTGGGATGGAAGTTTAGACGAAGCACAGGAGTTCGTAGGGTATTTAAATGTCAATAATGCCAGTCTACAGTTTACCCATGAATTTGGGTCTTCTAGGATTAATTTCTTGGATGTCACCCTTCATGGTGAGGGGTCAGAAAATGTAAAGGTCGAGCTATATAGAAAACCTATAACTAGGAATACTCTATTACATGCTCACAGTAGCCATCCTAAACAGGTTTTCAAGTCAGTTTTGAAGGGTCAGTTCACTAGGGTAAAAAGGAATTGTACCCGGGACAGTGAACACTTTAAGCATGAGACTGAACTTTTCAAAAAATTCCAAGAGAGGGGGTACCCCAGACAGGATATCATCAGGGCCCGGGAGGAAGTAAGGGCCACAGAGAGGGCCACTCTTCTTAGTGAGAAACCATCAGTGTGTGATGCTAAATCTGAACAGTTAACTTTTGTGACTCAGTTTAGCAGGCAATATTACCAGGTGTGTAATATTATACGCAAACATATGACATTACTCAGGGCTGATGATGAACTTACACATATTGCCACACAAAAGGTGAGGTTTGCCTTCAGAAGGGGTAAAACCATAGGCAACTATGTAGCCCCCATGCAATTGAAACAGGATGAAACTAATACATCCTCTTGGTTAAGATATAAAGGAGTCTACAAATATAGTTATACTAGCTGCATAGCATGTGGACATGCAAAATTGGGCAATGTGTTCAGAAGCGCATACTCTGGAGAGACATTTGCACACAGCTTTTCAACTGCAGATCCACATATGCAGTCTATCTCCTCAATTGTGACTCATGTGACATCCAATATACATGTCAAACGTCTCGACAGGTCAGAACCAGGATAAGGGAACACATAAATGACATTAAGTCAGGCAAACTAGCTACCCCCTTAGTGAACCACTTCAAGACAAAACACAATAAAGATCCAGGGACATTGTCATGGACGATTATTGAAGTGGTAAATACAAACAATAGGGGGGGTGACAGGGATAATTTTCTCCTTAAGAGGGAGGTGTTTTGGATACACAGGTTGCACACCAGGATGCCCAATGGGCTTAATTCTGAATATGATTTGATCAATTTCTGGTGTTAACCTGTGTATTTTTCCAAAAAGACACTATACGATGATGTATGGATATGGAATGTGTTTCTCCCCCTAAGCAGCCATTTATATATATATATATATATATATATATATATATATATATATATATATATATATATATATATACATATAGAGGTGATAAGTATATCCCCATTGTCCTGGTTTCCAACATTTTCTATCTTTATCATTATTATTATTTTCATTTTTAGAACATCATTTGTGATTCAATAGGTATTCTTTCTTAAATCACTAATTTTTCTATTGACTTAAGTATAAATAAGGCACACAAAGGATAATATTGAGATTATAAAATTAGCTCAGGCAGTCTTATATGGCTGCGCATTCTAGAAATGTATCTGTGTGAAATGCCATCTGAGCAGTGCAGACATATGTATACATATATATGTTGATAATTTTGCATGCTCCTCCTGTTGTGTTTACAAATGTATAACAAGAAATGTTCTGTAAATATCATTATTATTATTATTATTTCATTTTTTTTATATATATATGCATAAAAAGGTTTATATGAAGTGGATAATATGGTTATACTATCCCAAATTAGGGCATTTGTCTAATACACAGGTGGAGGTGGGTGTCACCCACGTAGCATAAGTTTTTAACCTATCACAGGTGATCTGTCTCTTTAAATAAGTGATTAAGCTTACACCCTTCAGCTACGATTACGGCACCTGCCGAAACGCGTCAGCATCAGGGTACGTGGGGAACCACCACTCCACTTTTGCCCCAGAGGTTTAAAGCTTTTTCCTATGTGTCTCCAGCTGTCTTTTTAATACTTGAATAAAGGACGCTTTGCTTTTTGTGAACTACCCGGTGCCTCTGCTTGTTTATTTTGCTGTTATCTACTGATGAGTACACTGATCCTCTCCTCTAACGATCCGCTAGATGTAACAAGGATCCGACACAGATTATTGATGCAAAGCAACTCCTACGCACTTCAGACTTACTGAGCTCCGTTTTGGATTAGCAGAAGTGCAGCCGTCACGTGAGCTGGAAGAAAACCTAATTTATGTAAGAACTTACCTGATAAATTCATTTCTTTCATATTAGCAAGAGTCCATGAGCTAGTGACGTATGGGAAAAACATTCCTACCAGGAGGGGCAAAGTTTCCCAAACCTCAAAATGCCTATAAATACATCCCTCACCACACCCACAATTCAGTTTAACGAATAGCCAAGAAGTGGGGTGATAAGAAGGGAGCGAAAGCATCAAAAATAAGGAATTGGAATAATTGTGCTTTATACAAAAAAATCATAACCACCACAAAAAGGGTGGGCCTCATGGACTCTTGCTAATATGAAAGAAATGAATTTATCAGGTAAGTTCTTACATAAATTATGTTTTCTTTCATGTAATTAGCAAGAGTCCATGAGCTAGTGACGTATGGGATAGCAGATACCCAAGATGTGGAACTTCCACGCAAGAGTCACTATAGAGGGAGGGATAAAATAAAGACCGCTAATTCCGCTGAAAAAATAATCCACAACCCAAATCAAAAAGTTTTAATCTTATAATGAAAAAACTGAAATTATAAACAGAAGAATAAAACTGAAACAGCTGCCTGAAGTACTTTTCTACCAGAAACTGCTTCAGAAGAAGAGAAAACATCAAAATGGTAGAATTTAGTAAAAGTATGCGAAGAAGACCAAGTTGCTGCTTTGCAAATCTGATCAACAGAAGCTTCATTCCTAAAAGCCCAGGAAGTAGAAACTGACCTAGTAGAATGAGCCGTTCTCCTTTGAGGCGGGGACTTACCCGACTCTACATAAGCATGATGAATCAAAGATTTTAACCAAGATGCCAAGGAAATGGCAGAAGCCTTCTGACCTTTCCTGGAACCAGAAAAGATAACAAATAGACTAGAAGTCTTTCTAAAACATTTAGTAGCTTCAACATAATATTTCAAAGCTCTTACTACATCCAAAGAATGTAAAGATCTATCCATAGAATTCTTAGGATTAGGTCACAATGAAGGGACAACAATTTATCTACTAATGTTGTTAGAATTCACAACCTTAGGTAAAAATTTAAATGAAGTCCACAACACCACCTTATCCTGATGAAAAATCAGCAAAGGAGATTCACAAGAAAGAGCAGATAACTCAGAAACTCTTCTAGCAGACGAGATGGCCAAAAGGAACAACACTTTGCAAGAAAGTAATTTAATATCCAGAGAATGCATATGTTCAAACGGAGGAGCCCGTAAAGCCCTCAGAACCAAATTAAGACACCAAGGAGGAGAGATTGACTTAATGACAGGCTTGATACGAACCAAAGCCTGTACAAAACAATGAATATCAGGATGATTAGCAATCTTTCTGTGAAAAAGAACAGAAAGAGCAGAGATTTTACCTTTCAGAGAGCTTGAAGGCAAACCCTTATCCAAACCATCCTGAAGAAACTGTAAAATCCTAGGAATTCTAAAATAATGCCAAGAGAATTTATGAGAAGTACACCAAGAAATGTAAGTCTTCCAGACTCGGTAATAAATCTTTCTAGACACAGACTTACGAGCCTGTATCATAGTATTAATCACTGAGTCAGAGAAACCTCTATGACTAAGAATCAAGTGTTCAATCTCCATACCTTCCAATTTAATGATTTGAGATCCTGATGGAAAAATGGGCCTTGAGATAGAAGGTCTGGCCTTAACGGAAGTGTCCAAGGTTGGCAACTTGCCATCCGAACGAGATCCGCATACCAAAACCTGTGAGGCCATGCTGGAGCCACCAGCAATACAAACGAACGTTCCATTAGAATTTTGGAAATCACTTTTGGAAGAAGAACTAGAGGCGGAAAGATATAAGCAGGTTGATAATTCCAAGGAAGCGACAACGCGTCCACTGCTTCCGCCTGAGGATCCCTGGATCTGGACAGATACCTGGGAAGTTTCTTGTTTAGATGAGAGGCCATCAGATCTATTTCTGGAAGTCCCCAGATTTGAACAATCTGAAGAAATACTTCTGGATGAAGAGACCATTCGCCCGGATGTACCGTCTGGCGACTGAGATAATCCGCTTCCCAATTGTCTACACCTGGGATGTGAACCGCAGAGATTAGACAGGAGCTGGATTCTGCCCATACAAGTATCCGAGATACTTCTTTCATAGCCTGAGGACTGTGAGTCCCACCTTGATGATTGACATACGCCACGGTTGTGACATTGTCTGTCTGAAAACAAATAAACGATTCTCTCTTCAGAAGAGGCCAGAACTGAAGAGCTCTGAAAATCGCACGGAGTTCCACAATGTTGATTGGTAATATCGCCTCCTGAAATTTCCAAACCCCCTGCGCTGTCAGAGATCCCCATACAGCTCCCCAACCTGAAAGACTTGCATCTGTTGAGATCACAGTCCAGGTTGGACGAACAAAAGAGTCCCCTTGAATTAGACGATGGTGATTCAACCACCAAGTCAGAGAAGATCGAACATTGGGATTTAAGGATATTAATTGTGATATCTTTGTATAATCCCTGCACCACTGGTTCAGCATACAAAGCTGGAGAGGTCTCATGTGAAAGCGAGCAAAGGGGATGGCGTCCGATGCAGCAGTCATGAGACCTAGAATTTCCATGCACAAAGCTACCAAAGGGAATGATTGAGACTGAAGGTTTCGACAAGCTGAAACCAACTTCAGACGTCTCTTTTCTGTTAGAGACAAAGTCATGGACACTGAATCTATTTGAAAACCCAAAAAGGTTACCTTTGTCTGAGGTATCAAGGAACTCTTTGGTAAATTGATCCTCCAACCATGTCTTTGAAGAAACAACACAAGTTGATTCATATGAGATTCTGCAGAATGTAAAGACTGAGCAAGTACCAAGATATCGTCCAAATAAGGAAATACCGCAATTTGTTCTCTGATTACAGAGAGAAGGGCACCGAGAACCTTTGAAAAGATCTTTGGAGCTGTTGCTAGGTCAAACGGAAGGGCAACAAACTGGTAATGCTTGTCTAGAAAACAGAATCTCAGGAACTGATAGTGATCTGGATGAATTGGAATATGAAGATATGCATCCTGTAAGTCTATTGTAGACATATAATGCCCTTGCTGAACAAAAGGCAGAATAGTCCTTATAGTCACCATTTTGAATGTTGGTATCCATACATAACGATTCAATATTTTTAGGTCCAGAACTGGTCTGAAGGAATTCTCCTTCTTTGGTACAATGAATAGATTTGAGTAAAACCCCAGACCCCATTCCAGAACTGGAACTGGCACAATTACCCCAGCCAACTCTAGGTCTGAAACACATTTCAGAAATGCTGAGCCTTCACTGGGTTTACTGGAATGCGTGAGAGAAAAAATCTTCTCACATGCGGCCTTACATTGAATCCTATTCTGTACCCTTGTGAAACAATGTTCTGAATCCAAAGATTGTGAATCGAATTGATCCAAATATCTTTGAAAAATCGTAACCTGCCCCCTACCAGCTGTGCTGGAATGAGGGCCGCACCTTCATGCAGATTTGAGAGCTGGTTTTGACTTTCTAAAAGACTTGGATTTATTCCAGACTGGAGGTTTCCAAACGGAAACTGTTCCTTTAGGGGAAGGGTCAGGCTTCTGTTCCTTATTCTGATGAAAGGAACGAAAACGATTAGCAGCCCTGTATTTACCTTTAGATTTTTTGTCCTGAGGCAAAAAGGTTCCTTTCCCCCCAGTAACAGAAGTTAGAAGTCATATCTGCATTCCAAGATTTAAGCCATAAAGCTCTTCTAGCTAAAATAGCTAAAGACATATACCTGACATCAATTCTAATGATATAAAAAATGGCATCACAAATAAAGTTATTAGCATGTTGAAGAAGTTTAACAATGCTATAAGCATTATGGTCTGACACTTGTTGCGCTAAAGCCTCCAACCAGAAAGTGGAAGCTGCAGCAACATCAGCCAAAGAAATAGCAGGTCTAAGAAGATTACCTGAACATAAATAAGCTCTCATTAGAAAGGATTCAAGCTTCCTATCTAAAGGATCCTTAAAGGAAGTACTATCCGCCGTAGGAATAGTAGTACGTTTAGCAAGAGTAGAGATAGCCCCATCAACTTTAGGGATTTTGTCCCAAAATTCTAATCTATCAGATGGCACAGGGTACAATTTCTTAAACCTTGGAGAAGGAGTAAATGAAGTACCCAGACTATTCCATTCAATAGAAATTACTTCTGAAATAGCATCAGGAACTGGAAAAACTTCTGGAATAACTACATGAGGTTTAAAAACTGAATTTAAACACTTAGTAGATTTAGTATCAAGAGGACTAGACTCCTCCATATCTAATGCAATCAACACTTCTTTAAGTAAAGAACGAATAAACTCAATCTTAAATAAATATGAAGATTTATCAGTGTCAATATCTGAAGCAGAATCTTCTGAACCAGATAGATCCTCATCAGAAACAGATAAGTCAGAATGATTTCGGTCACTTAAAAATTCATCTGAAATATGAGAAGTTTTAAAAGAACTTTTACGTTTACTGGAAGGAGGAATAACAGACAGAGCCTTCCTAATAGAATTAGAAACAAATTCTTTTACATTAACAGGGACATCCTGAACATTAGATGTTGAAGGAAAAACAACAGGTAAAGGATTATTACTAATGGAGACACTATCTGCGTTAGAAAGTTTATCATGACAACTAACACAAACTACAGCCGGAGGAACAGTTACCAAAAGTTTACAACAAATGCACTTAACCTTGGTAGAACCAGCATCAGGCAACGTCTTTCCAGAAGTAGATTCTGATCCAGGGTCAGGTTGTGACATCTTGCAATATGTAATAGAAAAAACAACATATAAAGCAAAATTATCAAATTCCTTAAATGACAGTTTCAGGAATGGGAAAAGATGCAAAATAAACAAGCCTCTAGCAACCAGAAGCAATGAAAAAGTGAGACTTAAATAATGTGAAAAAAAGGTGGATACCAGAATGACGCCCACATTTTTTGGCGCCAAGTATGACACCCACATTATTGGCGCCAAATACAACGCCCATATTTTTTGGCGCCAAGTATGACGCCACATCCTCTGATGTCAAAAAACGACGCCCACATTTTTTGGCGCAAAAAAACATCTGTAACACACATACGTCAAAAAATGATGCAACCACGAACAAACTTCCGGCGTCAACTATGGCGCCGAAAATGACATAATTTTGCGCCAAAAAAGTTTGCGCCAAGAATGACGCAATAAATTGAAGCATTTTCTGCCCCTGCGAGCCTAACAGCCCGCAGGGAAAAAAGTCAATTGAAAATTTTTAAGGTAAGAAAAAAAATATTTATTTATATGCATTATCCCAAATAATGAAACTGACAGTCTGAATGAAGGAATACTGATTATCCTGAATCATGGCAAATATAAGTTTAAACACATATATTTAGAACTTTACATATAAAGTGCCCAACCATAGCTTAGAGTGTCATAAATAAAATAAGACTTACTTACCCTAAGACACTCATCTACATATAGTAGATAGCCAAACCAGTACTGAAACGAGATTCAGTAGAGGTAATGGTATATAAGAGTATATCGTCAATCTGAAAAGGGAGGTAGGAGAAGAAATCTCTACGACCGATAACAGAGAACCTATGAAATAGATCCCCTAGAGGAAGACCATTGTATTCAAAAAGGCAATACTCTCTTCACATCGCTTTGACATTCACTGCACTCTGAGAGGAAAACCGGGCTTCAGCCTGCTGTGAAGCGTATATCAATGTAGAATCTAGCACAAACTTACTTCACCACCTCCATGGGAGGCAAAGTTTGTAAAACTGAATTGTGGGTGTGGTGAGGGGTGTATTTATAGGCATTTTGAGGTTTGGGAAACTTTGCCCCTCCTGGTAGGAATGTATATCCCATACGTCACTAGCTCATGGACTCTTGCTAATTACATGAAAGAAATACACTACGCCACAGAAAGTGCGCAAAATAGAGAGAAAACAGTTAAAATGAAAACCGTTAAACAAACTCTCTAAAAACTGTCCCCATATGATAAGAAGATCATAATCTTATGCCAATATACAAAGAAGGGTAATGAAGAAAGTTCGAACAGTTCATTTTTAAAAAACAAAAACCTTTATTTACCAGATTAAAACTAGAACAAGCTGTATCCAAACAGAGCAGGCATAACACCTAGACTGGCTTACGCATTTTGGCATTTGCCGTAATCATAGCCATAGGTGTTAGGACTCCTCCCAATCCTTATAAAACACACACTAAAAACCAATTGGTTGATGCTAACTTACGGCTAGATTTAGAGTTCTGCGGCCAAAGGGGTGCGTTAGCTATGCATGCTTTTTTTCCCCCACACCTTTTAAATACCGCTGATATTTAGAGTTCACAGAATGGCTGCGTTAGGCTCCAAAAAAGGGAGCGTAGAGCATATTTACCGCCACTGCAACTCTAAATACCAGCGTTGCTTACGGACGCGGCCAGCTTCAAAAACGTGCTCGTGCACGATTCCCCCATAGGAAACAATGGGACAGTTTGAGCTGAAAAAAAACCTAACACCTGCAAAAAAGCAGCGTTCAGCTCCTAAGCTCCTAACGCAGCCCCATTGTTTCCTATGGGGAAACACTTCCTAAGTCTGCACCTAACACCCTAACATGTACCCCGAGTCTAAACACCCCTAATCTAACACTTATTAACCCCTAATCTGCCGCCCCCGCTATCGCTGACCCCTGCATATTATTATTAACCCCTAATCTGCCGCTCCGTACACCGCCGCTACCTACATTATACCTATGTACCCCTAATCTGCTGCCCCTAACACGGCCAACCCCTATATTATATTTATTAACCCCTAATCTGCCCCCCACAACGTCGCCGCCAGCTACCTACAATAATTAACCCCTAATCTGCCGACCGCACCTCACTGCTACTATAATAAAGTTATTAACCCCTAATCCGCCTCACTCCCACCTCAATAACCCTATAAGAAATAGTATTAACCCCTAATCTGCCCTCCCTAACATCGCCGACACCTAACTTCAATTATTAACCCCTAATCTGCCGACCGGATCTCGCCGCTACTCTAATAAATGGATTAACCCCTAAAGCTAAGTCTAACACTAACACCCCCCTAAATTAAATATAATTTAAATCTAACAAAATAAATTAACTCTTATTAAATAAATTATTCCTATTTAAAGCTAAATAGTTACCTGTAAAATAAACCCTAATATAGCTACAATATAAATAATAATTATATTGCTGCTATTTTAGGATTAATATTTATTTTACAGGCAACTTTGTATTTATTTTAACCAGGTACAATAGCTATTAAATAGTTAAGAACTATTTAATAGCTAAAATAGTTAAAATAATTACAAAATTACCTGTAAAATAAATCCTAACCTAAGTTACAATTAAACCTAACACTACACTATCAATAAATTAATTAAATACAATACCTACAAATAACTACAATTAAATAAACTAACTAAAGTACAAAAATAAAAAAGAACTAAGTTACAAAAATAAAAAAATATTTACAAACATTAGAAAAATATTACAACAATTTTAAACTAATTACACCTACTCTAAGCCCCCTAATAAAATAACAAAGACCCCCAAAATAAAAAAATGCCCTACCCTATTCTAAATTAAAAAAGTTCAAAGCTCTTTTACCTTACCAGCCCTGAAAAGGGCCATTTGCCAATCAGATTGAGCCCTGAAAAGGGCCATTTGCCAATCAGATTGAGCTCGCATTCTATTGGCTGATCGGAACAGCCAATAGAATGAGAGCTCAATCTGATTGGCTGATAGAATCCTATCAGCCAATCGGAATTCGAGGGACGCCATCTTGGATGACGTCCCTTAAAGGAACCTTCATTCGGCGAGTAGGCGTCGGTTGAAGAGGTTGGATCCGCGTCGGTTGGAAAGAAGATGGCTCCGCTCCGCTCCAGAAGAAAGAAAATTGAAGATGCGGCTTGATAGAAGACTTCATCCCGATGATGGACTTCCGACTTCAGCCCGATGATGGATTTCTTCAACCGCCGCTTGGATCCAGACTTCAGCCCGAGGATGGACGTCACTCTTCAGCCCCCCGCTTGGGCTTGGATCAAGACTCTGGACCGATCGGTGAACCTGGCATGGTGAAGACAAGGTAGGAAGATCTTCAGGGGCTTAGTGTTAGGTTTATTTAAGGGGGGTTTGGGTTAGATTAGGGGTATGTGGGTGGTGGGTTGTAATGTTGGGGGGGTATTGTATGTTTTTTTTTACAGGCAAAAGAGCTGAATTCTTTGGGGCATGCCCCGCAAAGGGCCCTGTTCAGGGCTGGTAAGGTAAAAGAGCTTTGAACTTTTTTAATTTAGAATAGGGTAGGGCATTTTTTTATTTTGGGGGTCTTTGTTATTTTATTAGGGGGCTTAGAGTAGGTGTAATTAGTTTAAAATTGTTGTAATTTTTTTCTAATGTTTGTAAATATTTTTTTATTTTTTGTAACTTAGTTCTTTTTTATTTTTTGTACTTTAGTTAGTTTATTTCATTGTATTTATTTGTAGATATTGTATTTAATTAATTTATTGATAGTGTAGTGTTAGGTTTAATTGTAGATAATTGTAGGTATTTTATTTAATTAATTTATTGATAGTGTAGTGTTAGGTTTAATTGTAACTTAGGTTAGGATTTATTTTACAGGTGATTTTGTAATTATTTTAACTATTTTAGCTATTAAATAGTTCTTAACTATTTAATAGCTATTGTACCTGGTTAAAATAAATACAAAGTTACCTGTAAAATAAATATTAATCCTAAAATAGCTACAATATAATTATAATTTATATTCTAGCTATATTAGGGTTTATTTTACAGGTAAGTATTTAGCTTTAAATAGGAATAATTTATATAATAAGAGTTAATTTATTTAGTTAGATTTAAATTATATTTAACTTAGGGGGGTGTTAGTGTTAGGGTTAGACTTAGCTTTAGGGGTTAAAAAATTTATTAGAGTAGCGGTGAGCTCCGATCGGCAGATTAGGGGTTAATACTTGAAGTTAGGTGTCGGCAATGTTAGGGAGGGCAGATTAGGGGTTAATACTATTTCTTATAGGGTTATTGAGGCGGGAGTGAGGCGGATTAGGGGTTAATACATTTATTATAGTAGCGCTCAGGTCCGGTCGGCAGATTAGGGGTTAATAAGTGTAGGCAGGTGGAGGCGACATTGTGGGGGGCAGATTAGGGGTTAATAAATATAATATAGGGGTCGGCGGTGTTAGGGGCAGCAGATTAGGGGTACATAAGGATAACGTAGGTGGCGACACTTAGCGGTCGGCAGATTAGGGGTTAATTATTGTAGGTAGCTGGCGGCTACGTTGTGGGGGGCAGATTAGGGGTTAATAAATATAATATAGGGGTCGGCGGTGTTAGGGGCAGCAGATTAGGGGTACATAGGGATAATGTAAGTAGCGGCGGTTTACGGAGCGGCAGATTAGGGGTTAAAAAAAATATGCAGGTGTCAGCGATAGCGGGGGTGGCAGATTAGTGGTTAATAAGTGTAAGGTTAGGGGTGTTTAGACTCGGGGTACATGTTAGGGTGTTAGGTGCAGACGTAGGAAGTGTTTCCCCATAGCAAACAATGGGGCTGCGTTAGGAGCTGAACGCGGCTTTTTTGCAGGTGTTAGGTTTTTTTTCAGCTCAAACAGCCCCATTGTTTTCTATGGGGGAATCGTGCACGAGCACGTTTTTGAAGCTGGCCGCGTCCGTAAGCAACTCTGGTATCGAGAGTTGCAGTGGCGGTAAATATGCCTGTACGCTCCCTTTTTGGAGCCTAATGCAGCCATTCTGTGAACTCTCAATACCAGAGGTATTTAAAAGGTGCGGCCAGAAAAAAGCACGCGTAGCTAACGCACCCCTTCTAACGCAAAACTCCAAATCTAGGTCTATGTGTTTATAAAAGATGCCTACAAATGGGGTCTTCTTTTTGACTAGTGATCAGGTCCTCACTAGGAGAATCCTGACTCTATTGTACCAGGTTAGGCTCACTCTGTTGTTTAGCCTGGTTTCTGGTAATGGCATCTACCTGAATTGCACCCATTAAGTGGTCGATATTAAGGAGTTCTCCAGTTATGGCTCCTTGTTTGGCTAATGAATCCGCAAGATCATTGCCTTCCTTATCATGACCTAGAACCCTGAAATGATCCTTGATCTTCTTCCAGTGTATGGTTAAAGCATTGGATACCACCAGATTATAAATCTTGCAGAACAACTTGCCATGTTTGACTGGTTTGTTGTTAGTTTTCTGCATGCCATTTTTTTTCCAAGTTGGCAGGCATTCAACAAAACTGTCACGCACATAATTTGAGTCAGTAATGATCACAAATTCATGAATACTGTGTTCAATAGCCATCTCAATGGTTTTTTATAACAGCAGTTAGTTCTTTAACTTGACTGGATCTTGGTCCAATGTTGAAACCTACAGAAATATTTGGGAATCCGTTTCCCAAGTTATACCAATGCCAGCGACTAGTCTGCGCTCATTATCAATAGTGGCATGGTAAGAACAACCATCAACATATACCCAAGGTAATGTTTGACAATGGTTCTCATTGTACATTTTATATGGGGAAAGCAATTGTTCCTCCAGGAAATCATATTCTGATAATTCTCCCTATGATCCTTAGCAGTACAGTTGTGGAGTTCAGCGAGCCCCTGTGCAACTGGATTCTTTTTATTCTGCTTGTAGCGAATTTCTAAAGGCCAGCCTTGTAAGGAAAGAGTCCAAGCTGTTATGCGGCTATTAGACAAATTCCCATCTCTTATTCTCTCATTTTGCAGATATAGCAAAGGCTGGTGGGCCGTTTCTACAATAATTTTCTCGCCCTGAATATAGCTGAGGAAATGTTGCAGAGCCCATACTTCATGCTTTTGGTATAAAACAGCACTCATGCTTATATATGTGTAACCTGTCTCTAAGAAGAAAGGTTTACCACCTTCAGGGTACACTAAGCAAGGTGCTTGAGTGAGTTTCCTCTTCAGCTCCTTGATGGCTGTCTCTTGATTCTCACTACAAGTGCCATTTCACATCCTTCTTTAGAAGAAGTAGTAGTGGTTTAGCTAATTCTGCATAATTATCAATAAATTTGCTAGAATAATTTGTCATACCCAGGAATGATCTCAATTCCTTTAAGTTAGTTGGGTTCTTAGAATTTATTATAGCTTCCACATTTTTCTTCTGAGGATTTAGCCCTTCAGAAGTAACTTCATGTCCTAAGAAGTTTACACGAGTGTGGCACCATTGAGCTTTTTGTAGGGATAATTTGACACCTGCCCTTTTAAGTTGACTGAGGGTGTGTTTAAGTTCTGTGATGTGTTTTTATAAGTCTGTGCTTTTGATTAAAACATCATCAACATAAGATAAGGTCCCCTTTTGCAGTGCATCAGGCATAGCCTTATGCATGAATACAGCAAATTCATGTCCTGAATTTATGTATCCAAATGGGAGTCTCTGGAATGCATACTGGACCTTTTGGAATGAGAATGCAAGCTTATACTGGTCCTCTTCATGTACCTTTATGGTCCACTATCCCTGTGCACAATCAATGGCAGTGAATATTTTAGATCCCTGCATCTGTGCTAGGCACTGGTCAAAATATGTCACGGGCCAGCCAGACATGTACACTCGTTTGTTTAGCTGTCTTAAATCAGAACACAAACGCCATTGTCCATTGGGCTTAAGAACACCTAGAATATGATTATTATAAGAGCTGTGCACCTGTTGGATAATACCTCTTTCTTCCATGTTCCTTATGATTTCTGCAAGAGAATTATTTTGTATTGTTTAACAAAGACAGGTGGTGCATTGGGATCTCTTTGGATTCTTGCAATGTGCAAGTCTGTAGTCCCACAGTCATAATGATCCCTAGCAAAAATATCCTTGTACTCCATCAGAAGTCCTTGTAGCTGTCGGCATTCATCATCATTGAAACAGCCATTAGCTAAAGATATTTGCTTTTCGACTATTTACTGAAATCCTGGAAAGATTTCAGGCTATCCTATTTCATAGGCTTCTTCCAACCTAGAGGTGAGGTCCCCTTGATTATAATTTATATTGCCCCCGTGATTTTGGGTATTGGGGTATTCTTACTATTTGATCGGCTGATCAAATACTAGAGAGGCTTCTTCAATTTTACAGATGCCTTCCTCTGAGCTGAAGGGATAAATAGACTGAAATGTAAATAGTCCCTCTGGCATAGATGCAAAGGATTGTTCTATTAATTGTTCTTCAGTTAAATATTCTTCAGATTCTAGCCCAATTATATTATTCTGGAATCCAAAAGTGTTATAACTTGTGCATATCCTATGGTAGTTCCCTTGGATAAGGTGATATTCTGTGGGGTCATGTTATGCACAATAACATGTATTGGAATAGTTCCAATATTTACCATAGGAGTATAGGTCATTGTTATACCCAGATCTTTCATTCTATGGGAGAGGCAAATTAGTGTTTCAGAAGTTTTTAATTTCTGACCTCTTTTTATCTGTAAGGATAAGAGGAATTTATCAGCCCCAGCAGGGATTATAACATCGTTAGACACCTACATATTCACAGCATATGGCATTTGCTGGTTTGATTTTAGGATGGCATTTTCATCCTGAAATACTTCAGGGTCCCCCTTTAACCTGCTCCAGAGGCACAAGTTAATCAAATCTATTTGTATGGCATATCTATGTAAGAGATCATTGCCAGTGTATATTTCATTATGGGGAGTATTTAAAACTAAAAACAGGTGCTTTGCTGATTTATTACCTATAGAAATAGATAATAAACATTTAGCTGTGACATTATAGCTTTCAGACCTGTCATCCAGGCATGGATACAGTGATCTTGGGGAGAAAGATATTTAATCACTTTAGGTTCAGCTGACTGCGCTAATAAGCCTTTGCTTATATAGCTAGCTTCCTGTTTTAAGTTCAATTTAGCATATTTGGTTTTACCAAGGTCATGCACTTGCATAGGGATAAATAGATCATCCTTAACTCTCTCAATTCCTGTGAGGTATTGAGTGTGGCCTCCCCCTTTAGTGATTTTATGATCCCCCTTGTGGAGAAATATGGTTAATGCATCACCGTCTAAAGAAATATTTGCTATCTTTCCAGGCGAAATTTTAAAAGTATTACCATCAGAACCACGTAAAGGAGTCTTATCATCTATTTGTAAGATAGTGATTTCAGGTACAGAGTTATTCCTGAAATGAATCTCCACAGCATCTGGCTTCTTTTCCACCACGTGACAGTTATGTCGGGTGCGAGATATATTGGATCGCTCATAATTAATAGGCCTTTTTACTTGTGACCAAATTACATTATTTATGCAATCAATTATGGTAAATAATCGTTTCAGGAGATCACTACCAATAATTAAACGATCAGTTTGCAGAGCCACAACTGCAGAGAAATAAATAATAGTAGAAATGGACTTCACCTGTATGAATTATTTGGTTACAGGAGAGAGTAAATCTTGGTTCAGACAAGAGGATGTTGTGGTTTAACTGCAGAAAGATATCTTTGAAAGGATTGTTTCACTCGTTAGATATAGAGCATCAGTTGGAAACACTGTTGGTAGTTTTTTAGTACTTAAACTGAACCTTGGTTATGTCTTCACTCAGTGTAGAAACTCTTGTTGAGAGCTTAGGTAAATAAGTTGATAATAAGGCTGCCCTTTTGTAGCGTGAACAGGATTGTGATCAAACACCAAACAAATTAGAGTATTTACCTGTAGGTTTTACTTGGAAAATAGCAGCTGCGAGTGAAAGCGCCTTAGAACGCTGAGGAACCAACTCGTGTGAAGCGATGATGTATGGAGGTGTGTTTACAGGATCCAATCGGAAGAGCGGTTTCGCTGACAGGCTGAATACACAGGAGCGTGAGATGAGAGGAAGGCGAGAATCATCCTCGGAAGAATAACCCTTCCAGTGAACCAAATACTGTAGAGCACCTTTGTAGTGTCTGGAATCTAATATAGTACTTATTTCATAAATATCATCATCATTAGCCAGCTGAGGTAAGGGTGGATCCAAGGTCTGTAGTCTTGTCGGGATATAAGGTTTCAGTAATGACACATGGAAAGTTGGATGTATTCTGTACCCCGACACAACTGCATTCTCATTCACAATTCTGTTTATAGTAAAAGGTCCTATGAACAGTTGGGAATTTTTTTTACAAGGAGTCTTTAGTTTAAGATGCTTGGTGGAGAGCCAAACTTTATCTCCTACTGCATAGGTGGGTGGTTTTTGCCTTTTGACATCATAGTACTTTTTCTGTCTTTCTTGTGCCAATTGAATGTTATCCTTTAGGTGAGTAAAAGTCTCTGATAAAGAGTTTACAAAATCATCAATAGATGGACAAGAAGTATAGGTGTGGGTAAACAATTGGAAAGTGGGATGATAGCCATAGTTGGAGTGGAAAGGTGTGCTCTTCAGGGAAGCATTAGTTGAGTTATTGAAAGCGAACTCAATGACAAGTTTTCTGACCACTGATCCTGATGATAGGAGCAATAACAGCGAATGTATTGCTCTAGCCACTGGTTGACTCTTTCAGTCTGACCATTCGTCTCAGGGTGATAAGCTGTACTGTATCGATGATCAATCTTTAGAAGAGAACAAAGCTGTTTCCAGAATTTAGATGTGAACTGGCTACCTCTATCAGTGATGATAATAGAAGGTAATCCATGTAACCGAACAACTTCTTTCAAGAATAGTTGAGCAGTTTCTGCTGATGTGGGAAGTTTTCTGTAAGGGATGAAATGGGCCATCTTTGTAAAGAGATCAACAACTACGAGAATGGTGTTGAAGTTGGAGGATAGAGGTAAGTCAACGATGAAATCCATCCCAATGGTTTGCCAGGGTCTGTCTGAGATCTGGTCTGAGATCTGAAGAGGTTGTAATAAACCATAAGGACGAGCCTTTTCTGATTTAAGAGTGGAGCAAGTCTGGCAAGACTTCATGTAATTTGTTACAGATTGTGCCAAATTAGGCCACCAATAGTTTCGTTGTGGGAGGTCTTTTGTTCTATGCACGCCTGGATGTCCAGCTAGAGGTACATCATGATGGTTAGAGATGAGAGACTGTCTGAGAGAAATAGGTATATATATTTTGTTCTTGTAGTAGTATAGGCCATCAGTATTCCTATATAATTTCTCTGTAGGGAAGGAATCATAATTTAGTTGAGCTTGGATTAAAGTTGCGGCAGGAGCTTGAGTGATACCAATGAAATGTTGTGAAGACAGTATCGCTTTGGGCATGTTTTCAATGGGGTTTACGTTGAAACCTCTGGATAAAGCATCTGCCTTCCCATTCTTTGATCCCTGTCTATATGTGATATGGAAGTTAAATCTTTTGAAATAGAGGCTCCATCGAAGTTGCCTGGCAGAAAGAGTCTTACTAGTTTGTAGATATTCCAAGTTTCGATGGTCTGTAAGGATAAGTATGGGGATAGTTATATCCTCAAGTAAATGACGCCAGTGTTCTAGAGATCTTTTGATGACAAGGAGTTCTTTCTCACCGATGGAGTAATTCATTTCTGGTGAAGACATGAGTTTAGAGTAAAAAGCGACTGGGTGTATTGGGTCAGTGGGTGAGACTCTTTGGGATAGAATAGCTCCCATTGCATAATTGGAGGCATCAACTTCCAGGATATATTGTATGTCTGGGTTAGGGAAGCATAGAATAGGAGCTGTAGTGAAATAATTGTTTAATAAATCGAAAGCTTCCTGTGCTTGGGTGTTCCGGATAAAAGGTAAATGAGAACCTGTAAGACTGCTGAGGGGTTTCGCTATGCTGAAAAATCTTTTGATGAATTTGCGATAGAAATTAGCAAAACCTAGGAAGCGTTGTACTTCCTTTTTTGCAGGTGGGTGTAGGCCAGTTTCTTATAGCCTCGACTTTGTTGTCTTTCATTTTAAGACCTGTCGATGTGATATGATATCCCAAAAAGGAAAGTTCAGAGACATGAAAAAGGCATTTCTCAGGTTTAGCAAAGAGTTGATGAGTCCTCAAGCGCCCTAAAACCCAACGTACATGTTTTACATGGTCATCTAGTGATTTTGAGTAGATAAGGATGTCATCCAAATATACCACCATACACACGTCCAACAAATCCCTAAAGATGTTGTTTATGAAGTGTTGGAACATGGCAGGGGCGTTACAAAGCCCAAAAGGCATCACCAGGTATTCGTAGAGACAATAACGGGTTCTAAAGGCTGTGAGCCACTCGTCTCCCTCTCGATTTCTAACCAGATTATAGGCTCCACGTAAGTCCAACTTTGTATATATCTTTGCATCGCTATGATGTTCAACCAGTTCTGGGATGAGGGGTAATGGGTACCTGTTTTTTACAGTTCTTTTATTAAGTTGTTGATAATCGATAATAGGCCGTAAAGAATTATCCTTGTAACAAAAAAGAAGTTGAAGGCCTGATGAAACCTTTTCTAAGGTTTTCTTCTATGTAGGTCTTTAGATGATACAATTCCGGTTGGGACAAAAGATATATATGACCGTAAGGAATAGAGGCACCCGGCAGTAGTTCAATTAGGCAATCGTAGATGCGGTGAGGTGGTAGGGCCTCGGCCTCCTTTTTATTGAAAACGTCTATAAAATCTTGGTATTCCTCAGGAATAGGAGAATCGGTTAGATGAAGGACAATCTGGTGGGGAAAACAAGTTTTATGGCAAAAAGCAGAATCAAAATCCACCTGTAAAGTTCCTCAACTAATCTTAGGCTGATGTAGTTGCAGCCAAGATAACCCTAATACAACCTTGAATAAGGGAGAAGGTAGTATGTCAAAAGTGATGAATTTCACATGGCCTGTATCTGTGACAACTTTAATAGGAATAGTTTGGTGTGTTACTGTATTGACATATGAACCATTTATAACACGAATGGACAGAGGCTTATGTTTCTTTTGCAAAGGAATTTTATTTTGTTTTGCTAAAGCTTCATCAAGGATATTGGAGTATGCACCAGAGTCGATGATAGCATCAGTTCGGATTGCCTGATGGTCCCACTGCAGAGAGAGAGGTAATAGACAATAAGCTGAGTCAGTTATATAACTAGAGAAACAGTTCCTTATATAATGAGACTTACTGGCTTTCTGGCAATGGAGAATAGGACACTCTCTTACTGTATGTGCGGGGGAGGCACAATACATACAAAGGTTTGATCTCTTTCTACGTATCCTTTCTTCGGAGGATAGAGGACCCTTGGTGAACCTTAATTCCATGGGAACTGATGTATCTCTGATTCCCGATGGGTGTGTGGAATAAGATCTACTTGGTGGTTCTGAGTGCTGGCGCTCAGCTCTTCTTTCCCGAAGGCGTCTGTCTATTTGGATAGTAAGTTCAATCAACCCTTGCAGGGTTCTTGGGGAATCAGTACGTGTGAGTTTGTCCTTAAGTGCATCATTGAGACCTAACCTGTATTGGTTACGAAGCACTACTTCACTCCACTCTGAATCCTTAGAGTAGAGTTTAAATTCTGTCAAGTAATCTTCTACAGGTCTATGTCCTTGTTTCAGGGCATGCATCATAGTTTCAGCAGTTAATTGTTTTTGGGTGTCTTCATATAGGATACTCATTTGAGTGAAAAAATCAGTGTGGGACCCCAGGATGGTATCATCATTCTCAAACAGTACATCTGCCCATTTTCTTGGCTCACCCCTAAGGAAAGATAATACAGTCATAACTTTTATTCTTTCATTATAATAAGTTTTAGGTCTCATCTAAAATAGCAAGTAACAGGAGTTTTTAAACTGTCTGTATGTGGTCCTGTCTCCTGAGAACTTTTCTGGTAGAGACACCTGAGGTTCTGGGGTGTTATCTTTCACCATTGCCCAGAGTGTATCATTCTGTATCTGCAGTTCTCTGAAGCCTTTAGAAAGCTGATCCACATGCTGTGTACGATTGAAAACAACATTGGGTATATCTGCTGGATCCATTATCTTTTAAGGCCAATTAATATGTAACACTGACAACTCTCTGTTTGCAGCAAATATATGAGTTCTAGATCACAACTGCAGAGATATAAATAATAGTAGAAATTGACTTAACCTGTATGAATTATTTGGTTACAGGAGAGAGTAAATCTTGGTTCAGACAAGAGGATGTTGTGGTTCAACTGCAGAAAGATATCTTTGGAAGGATTGTTTCACTCGTTAGATATAGAGCATCAGTTGGAAACACTGTTGCTAGTTTTTTACTGCTTAACCTGAACCTTGGTTATGTCTTCAATCAGTGTAGAAACTCTTGTTGAAAGCTTAGGTAAATAAGTTGATAATAAGGCTGCCCTTTTGTAGCGTGAACAGGATTGTAATCAACAAAAAAAGAAATGGTAAACCCAAAAGCTGCGCTTCTCCACTAGAGTCAGTTGATAGATATATAGAAATTTCTAAACCCACTTAGTGGGAAATGCCCTGTTTAGAACACTCCAATATACTGTAATGTGGTATATAAAACTGGATACAATATAAGAGGCAGGAGAAGAAATAATAAACTATCTTGGTATTGGATAGAGAAAATAAAATATAATGCTCCTATTTGCCACTGAATAACAGAAATGTCAATGCTCCATATATATAAAAGACGATTGTTCTATATGAGAAGTAACTGAGCAACCTATGCTTAGCAATATTTACAGATTAGGATACATAGGATTATGTTACAAATGAATATGCAAATAAATACAATAATATCAGGAATAGCAATACTTCCCAAAGTTGATGTGAAGAGTGGGTGACACAGAGCTGCGGTCCTGGTCTTAAGAAGTGGCTGGAAGACAGAATGGAACACAGAGCGCAAGCCATTCTAAGTGTAAAATCATTTATTGAGTCCAACAATTAAAAACGTGTAAATCGCACGTACAGTGTAAGAAGAATAAAATGCACAATTCAACAAGTCCCAGTTTATATCACCGGATGTCAAGGGTGTGTTGTCCGTCACCTCGTTGGTTAAATTCCCAAGTCGGCTTCCGGAATGCCGTGGACGAATTCAGCCAGTGTAGAGGGATACTCCGAGCAGCACCAGTGGTTGAAAAGCTGGGAGGAGTTGCTAGTGCCGCCTCAACGCGTTTCCTCAGGCTACGACCTGACTTTTTCAAGAGGATCTATAAAGTTATGTCACTGAAGTATTTTTAAACAGCCCCGGTAAGGCGCGCCTCTCAAAGGAGCAATCTTATTGGTTATGAGTCATCAATGATGCTAGGGCAAGACTAGCGCATACAATCTGTCAAAGCGTCCTTTCTGAATGAACTATAAATACGCAAAAAACAATGCATCAAAATAAAGTGACAAATTCTTATAAACAATATAAATAATAAGAAATAACTAGCCATGCTTACAATTACGTTGGATGTAATTGCATGGATAATAGAGGACATATTGTTATAATACAAACTCATAGTCTAACATCTATCATTGTGTGATACACTTAAAGAGAAAGTCCATTTCATAGAAAAAAACATTAGAAAATAGTTAATTAAATGACCTTAAAATTATTTCCTAAATCCATATAATTTAATTAAATTGATAGTATAAAAAGGTAAAATACAAAAACCAGATCTAAAAGAAACTAATTAATAAACAGTGGATACTCTATATATTTTGAGAAGGGATGTTCTCAAAAGAGAGTGAACACGGATAGTTTCAGAAGCAAATTCATAAGATTCTAAAGGAATTATAATAATTAATTACATAAACGCTTGCAAGTCTAGGTCAATATTGAGACCAAGTTCATGGATCCAGTACGTTTCGCGTTGCCTTAGACTTCTCAATCTATTTTTACAACTATTGGGAGCAATCCAATCTAGTACCATGATGCGTAATCCTGAATTATTGGCATTGTGGTGGTTTATAAAATGGTAGGGCACACTATGGTTATCTACTTTATTCTTAATATTGTTGAGATGTTCGCTGAACCTGTTCTTAATGAGTCTTTTAGTGCGTCCTACATAGACACATTTGCAATCACACATTAGCAGATATACCACAAGGGTTGATTTACAGGAGAATTTATGTTGTATTTTATATGTTTTCAAGCTATTCGCATCCTTAAAGGTATCCCCCTTAATGATACGATTGCACATATTGCAGTTTTTGACTCCGCAGGGCCAAGTGCCATTGGTTCTGCTGAGCCAATGTTGTTTGTCAATGGAAGAAAGTTTGGGTAGGCCCTTGAGTTTTGAGGGTGCTAAAAGATTTTTTAAATCTTTATTTTTCCTGAATGTCACTATCGGTCTCTCAGGTAAAACTTTACCTAATATTGGATCTAGAGTCAAAATAGACCAATGTTTTTTCAGGATGTTCTCTATGTCCCTACTCCCTTGGCTGTATGTAGTAATAAATCGTATGTTGTCTTTACCCTCTACATTGTATATAGTGTTTCTATTATGTTGTCCATTGGTATTTAGCATACAGGGAGTGCAGAATTATTAGGCAAGTTGTATTTTTGAGGATTAATTTTATTATTGAACAACAACCATGTTCTCAATGAACCCAAAAAACTCATTAATATCAAAGCTGAATAGTTTTGGAAGTAGTTTTTAGTTTGTTTTTAGTTATAGCTATTTTAGGGGGATATCTGTGTGTGCAGGTGACTATTACTGTGCATAATTATTAGGCAACTTAACAAAAAACAAATATATACCCGTTTCAATTATTTATTTTTACCAGTGAAACCAATATAACATCTCAACATTCACAAATATACATTTCTGACATTCAAAAACAAAACAAAAACAAATCAGTGACCAATATAGCCACCTTTCTTTGCAAGGACACTCAAAAGCCTGCCATCCACGGATTCTGTCAGTGTTTTGATCTGTTTTGATCTGTTCACCATCAACATTGCGTGCAGCAGCAACCACAGCCTCCCAGACACTGTTCAGAGAGGTGTACTGTTTTCCCTCATCTTTGATGATACCAGCCCAAACCAGTACTCCACCTCCACCTTGCTGGCGTCTGAGTCGTACTGGAGCTCTCTGCCCTTTACCAATCCAGCCACGGGCCCATCCATCTGGCCCATCAAGACTCACTCTCATTTCATCAGTCCATAAAACCTTAGAAAAATCAGTCTTGAGATATTTCTTGGCCCAGTCTTGACGTTTCAGCTTGTGTGTCTTGTTCAGTGGTGGTCGTCTTTCAGCCTTTCTTACCTTGGCCATGTCTCTGAGTATTGCACACCTTGTGCTTTTGGGCACTCCAGTGATGTTGCAGCTCTGAAATATGGCCAAACTGGTGGCAAGTGGCATCTTGGCAACTGCACGCTTGACTTTTCTCAGTTCATGTGCAGTTATTTTGCGCCTTGGTTTTTCCACACGCTTCTTGCGACCCTGTTGACTATTTTGAATGAAACGCTTGATTGTTCGATGATCACGCTTCAGAAGCTTTGCAATTTTAAGAGTGCTGCATCCCTCTGCAAGATATCTCACTATTTTTGACTTTTCTGAGCCTGTCAAGTCCTTCTTTTGACCCATTTTGCCAAAGGAAAGGAAGTTGCCTAATAATTATGCACACCCGATATAGGGTGTTGATGTCATTAGACCACACCCCTTCTCATTACAGAGATGCACATCACCTAATATGCTTAATTGGTAGTAGGCTTTCGAGCCTATACAGCTTGGAGTAAGACAACATGCATAAAGAGGATGATGTGGTCAAAATACTCATTTGCCTAATAATTCTGCACTCCCTGTAGTGTCTCTATTCATGCCTATTACCTTATCTTTGATGTTAGTCAGGAGAGCTGGATCATAGCCCTTCTCTTTGAACCTCTGGTCCAAAACTTCTGACTCCTTAAGGAAATCATTAAGGTGAGTGCAATTTCTACGGATACGCTGGTATTGTCCCAGAGGAATATTTCTTTTCCATCTGGGCAAATGCCCACTTTTTGCACTAAGGAATCCGTTTTTATCCGTTGGTTTTCTATAATTTTGGACTGCAATTTTACTATCTTTATCTACAAAAAGTGCAAGATCTAAGAATTCAATCCGTTCTTTTTCTATTTTGCTAGTGAATTTTATGTTCAAATTATTATTATTAATGTGTTCAATAAAGTTTGCAACCTGTTCCTCTTTGCCTCTCCAGATGATGATAACATCATCGATGTATCTAAAATATTTATACAGCTGTCCACTGAAAGGATTATTTGACCAGATAAAATTATTTTCAAAAAAATCCATAAATAAATTGGCGTACGATGGGGCAAATGTCGTCCCCATCGCAGTCCCCTGTAATTGTAAATAAAAATGTGAGTTGAACTCAAAATAATTGTGTGTTAAAATAAAACTAATGCTTGTGATAATGAAATCTGCTTGTATAGATGAAAGGTTGCTATTGGCTAGGTTATCTTTAATTGCTCTAATGCCAAGTTTGTGAGGGATGCAGGTATATAACGAAGAGACATCGCATGTCAACCATACAAAATCCTGCTCCCAAATCAAGCCCTCAAATATTTTAATTGTCTCCGTTGTGTCTTTTAAAAAAGATTTAGTGTTTCGAACTAAGGGTTGGAGAAAGAAATCTATGTAGGCCGATTAATTGCTGGTAAGAGAATCTATTCCAGAAATGATCGGCCTACCTGGGGGATCCACCAAAGTCTTATGGACTTTGGGGAGATGATAGAAAAGGGGGATACTCGGATCCCTATTTATAAGAAATTGAAATTCTTCATTTTTTAATATGCCTTGTGATTTGGCCTCTGTAAGAATGGACATTAATTCTTTGACGTATGTATTGGTGGGATTGAATGTTAATTTTTTGTATGTTTGAGGATCATTTAAGATTCTATCCACCTCTTTAAGATAGACTGATCTATCCTGTACAACTACCCCACTCCCCTTGTCCACCATCTTGATTATTATTTCGGAATTATTTTTAAGACTTTGGAGAGTGGCTCTTTCTTGTTGAGACAAATTATCATTGAATTTGTTAACCCAAATGCCCTGTTTGTCTGTCCATAATCTAGATAAGTCTGTGCTCACTAATTTGTTGAAAATTTTTATATGTTCACCTTGGGCACCTATGGGATTAAAATTTGATGTTTTTTTAAAAGAAGTGTGCCTAATCACGGTATGTCGATCTGCTCTCTGTTGGTCTATAGTGGTGATTACGATAACTGTATGTATTGTTGGAGAATTGTCTATCCCTATGTGAATTATAGTGTCCTTCTTTTCTGTAATGAGCATTTTTATGAGCATGTGGATGTAAATAGAGTCTATCTTTCATTTCTCTAGATGGTGTGGGTTTATTTGGTTCCTCATTGTAAAAATTTACAGCATTGGTATTAGTCGAATGAGATTGCTTCTGAACTATCCGTGTGTTATTGGAATTGCTCCCATTAGCGTTCTTATTATTGGTACCATTTACATCCACCCCCTTAGTATTAGTATTAGATTTTTTATATGTAAAGACCTGATTATTCTTATAATCATCTAAATCTCTTTGTAACTTAAGTTAGGTGGATCTTGCTAGATCCTCATTAAGTTTATTGTTACGTGCTTGTATGTTATTATTCAGTCTTTTCCACCTTTCTTCCTCCTTGAAAGGTTGGATTTTCGGAAGAATGGTATCAAGAGCTACTTTTACTTTTTTCAGTTTAATTTCCCTATATCTAATTAGGATTTTAATTAGAGCCATAGAGCAATCCTGTAAGGCTTTTTCCCAGTCGGTGGTAAACTCCACCTCTTCTAAATCGAAAGCCGGGTATTTAAAAATTCTTAGTCCCCTAGGGACTACCTCATGCAAAACATAATTATCCAGTAACAGTAAGTCTTGCCATTCCTTACTATCACTGTTAAGTAGTTTTTCTAAACCCCTGAATAGTTCTGTAGGGTTCTCTATAGATTCCCCTGTAGTATTACTAGTTTCAATATTTAAAATGTTTTGAGACCTTTGTCTGTTGTTTTTGGATGAACAATCATCAAAGAAACCTGAGTTATTTGTTTCTTCTGTCGTGTCCATTATTCCTCTTATGTGTAAAAAACTAAAAAGCTAAAAATGTAAAAGTTTAAAGGGATCTCAGATAAACTTGAATAAAATAGGATATTGCTAAGTGTATTGAATCTATAGGTGGTAGAGAGATGCGCTGCTGTAACACAGATGAATATGCAAAAAAAGAAATGGTAAACCCAAAAGCTGCGCTTCTCCACTAGAGTCAGTTGATAGATATATAGAAATTACTAAACCCACTTAGTGGGAAATGCCCTGTTTAGAACTCTTTTAGCACCCTCAAAACTCAAGGGCCTACCCAAACTTTCTTCCGTTGACAAACAACATTGGCTCAGCAGAACCAACGGCACTTGGCCCTGCGGAGTCAAAAACTGCAATATGTGCAATCGTATCATTAAGAGGGATACCTTTAAGGATGCGAATAGCTTGAAAACATATAAAATACAACATAAATTCTCCTGTAAATCAACCTTTGTGGTATATCTGCTAATGTGTGATTGCAAATGTGTCTATGTAGGACGCACTAAAAGACTCATTAAGAACAGGTTCAGCGAACATCTCAACAATATTAAGAATAAAGTAGATAACCATAGTGTGCGCTACCATTTTATAAACCACCACAATGCCAATAATTCAGGATTACGCATCATGGTACTAGATTGGATTGCTCCCAATAGTTGTAAAAATAGATTGAGAAGTCTAAGGCAACGCGAAACGTACTGGATCCATGAACTTGGTCTCAATATTGACCTAGACTTGCAAGCGTTTATGTAATTAATTATTATAATTCCTTTAGAATCTTATGAATTTGCTTCTGAAACTATACGTGTTCACTCTCTTTTGAGAACATCCCTTCCCAAAATATATAGAGTATCCACTGTTTATTAATTAGTTTCTTTTAGATCTGGTTTTTGGATTTTACCTTTTTATACTATCAATTTAATTTAATTATATGGATTTAGGAAATAATTTTAAGGTCATTTAATTAACTATTTTCTAATGTTTTTTCTATGAAATGGACTTTCTCTTTAAGTGTATCACACAATGATAGATGTTAGACTATGAGTTTGTATTATAACAATATGTCCTCTATTATCCATGCAATTACATCCAACGTAATTGTAAGCATGGCTAGTTATTTCTTATTATTTATATTGTTTATAAGAATTTGTCACTTTATTTTGATGCATTGTTTTTTGCGTATTTATAGTTCATTCAGAAAGGACACTTTGACAGATTGTATGCGCTAGTCTTGCCCTAGCGTCATTGATGACTCATAACCAATAAGATTGCTCCTTTGAGAGGCGCGCCTTACCGGGGCTGTTTAAAAAGACTTCAGTGACGTAACTTCATAGATCCTCTTGAAAAAGTCAGGTCGTAGCCTGAGGAAACGCGTCGAGGCGGCACTAGCAACTCCTCCCAGCTTTTCAACCACCGGTGCTGCTCGGAGTATCCCTCTACACTGGCTGAATTTGTCCACGGCGTTCCGGAAGCCGAATTTAACCTACGAGGTGACGGACAACACACCCTTGACATCCGGTGATATAAACTGGGACTTGTTGAATTGTGCATTTTATTCTTGTTACACTGTACATGCAATTTACATGTTTTTAATTGTTGGATTCAATAAATGATTTTACACTTAGAGTGGGTTGCGCTCTGTGTTCCATTCTGTCTTCCAGGAATGTAATCAAACACCAAACAAATTAGAGGATTTACCTGTAGGTTTTACTTGGAAAATAGCAGCTGCGAGTGAAAGCGTCTTAGAACGCTGAGGAACCAACTTGTGTGAAGCGATGACGTATGGAGGTGTGTTCACAGGATCCAATCGGAAGAGCTGTTTTGCTGACAGGCTGAATACACAGGAGCTGGAGCCGCAACCAGCGGATGTAGAAAACAAAAGTCTGTGTAAGATTATATCCACTTTGAAAGCAAACCAAGATGAGGAGAGACTCCGTTAAATCCTGCTGTTATCAGTAAGTGGTTTGTTGACCGCAAGTGCAGTTTGAGCAATTAGATGAGGTCCGTTATAACGCAGTCAATTACTGCACAAAAACACTTTACTTGTAAGTTTTCCTCCGGAGTTAACAGCAGACAAGTCTTTGGAATAAAGTTGAAGTTAATAGGTAATCACTAAGAAGATTAGACTTAGCGTTTTTAGGAATTTGTAGACTCCTAGCCAGTAGGTATAAATGGGAGCTCAGTTCAGAATGAACTACACGCTGCAAATACTACCATTAATTGGCAATTTGCAGAGAGGATTGTGGGAATAAATAGGGATTCTCTTAAAGGAATACAGACTGAGACAAACAACCATGACACCCAGTATCAATTAATCCCATGATGGAGCTCAGCTAATACATAATATCTCCATGCAGTGTTTACGATTTCACACTTAAAATTGGCATTATCATACATCTGTGGACTTTGCCACGGGTTGCCTGAATCTGCCACGTTACCTGATGCAGAAGAAACTTCATTCTTACTGGTCCTCTCTATAATAGGGTCGACTGGGTTCTTGTGTACTGCATCTGTGGAAATAAGGTGGCCTGTTTTCTCAGGCCACCTCCACATAGGTTTTCTTTTTAGACTCCAAATTGAGGGGGCGAGGTGACACCCTAGTTTCTGCCACAATTTTGAGGTTGGGTTTTGGTTCCATTTTAACCCCCTGTTCACCAGATTGCTGAATAGAGTATAACGTTGTACTCTCTTTGATCAACCAGTCCAATGAGCAGTGCTCATCAAAATCTCTAGCTAAATTAACTTTGATGTGCGCGGGCAATGCTTCGAAAAATAAATTCACAAATTCTGAGCATTAAAATATGGGATCATCTTTTGCCATACTGTATGCACTTTTCAGTACAGAAAGGAATTCTATAGGGCTTTGATTTGCACTACATTTTTTACCATATACAGCTATTTTCACTGCAGTTTTAGTGCGATATTGCCCAAATTCTTTTCTACACTGTCATTTTGTCTAATTCCAGGAATGAATATTCATATCCTTTAGTGAAGCAAAGAATTTGTGATATTTACCTTCAAATGCCCAGGGCAGAAAGTAAATTTTTGACTGCTCACTTGTGACATTCATTATGGATAAAACATTTTCATAGGTCTCTAAGTGGTCAATTATAGAATTGGTTCCCTTGTTGGAGAACTTAGGTACTGCATAACTTAAAAAAATAATTATTTTAGGTGTGTTATATACCATATTAGACGTATCTCAGGCTTTCCTAGGAGCCTTATTTTTGGAGCTGGAGCATCTCTTATCTGCCTATATTCACTATGGGGAGACCCCCTACGTACATTAGTACTACATGGGCTATTTGGGTATCTAGCTCTGCCCTCTCACTCACTACTAGAGGTGCCCTCCCCCTCATCAGCTGAGTTATAGCAGTTCCCTGAATTTATATCATGAGGTGACTATTTGGGAAATTTACTTCTGACCCAATAGGGGTTCTTTGTCTAAATTCTTCCCTAAATTTCTGCAGTTCAGTCCTAATGTAATCTTTAAGAGATTTAGGATTATCTGCATTATCCTCATTGCTAATAGAGGGGTTTTCATTATGATGATACAATCTTTTAAAACCACTTCATTCTCTCTGGCTTTGTGCAAGTTCTTTATGCAAATCTTCTATCTGAGCAACTAAATTCTGGTTATATTTTTGTAAAGTGGCCATGTTTTGGGCAAACTCATCAATTTTATTTTCGGCTATATTTAAATTCTGTTTGCATCTTCGAATACTATCTTCTAGCCCCTGTATTTGCAATTCCTTCTCTATCAGGTATAGCGACATTTCGTCAGTAATGCATATTACCAGGGGCCAAGATTTTAGTATTAGTTCATCCCGTTTTTTGAGATTTTTTTGCATTGATTAATTTTTAATAATTCTTGGAATAATTCACTTTTTTCATTCCACCTTCCATCATCAATTGCAAAATGTTTATCCTTAATTGCAAGCATATCCATATAATCATTTAAATCACCCGCAATATTACACCTCTTTTTAATGTGGCCTATAATGTCCATCTTAAGAACATCGCCCTGAGATAGGGGTAATTTCGGGGAACACATTTCAACACTATGTACAGATTCAAATGATTCACTTCTAGTAACAGACATTATTATATTGGCTTAGTATTTAGTTAAAATGCTAATACAATTTTGACCAATAAGAAGAGAGAAAAAAATACTTTAAAAAATATTAATATTAATTTTGAAATATGAAAAATCAATTTATCAATTTTTAAAAAAAACATTTGTAATAATATTTTAACATGTTAATATTAATTTTGAAATATTTAATCACAACAAAAAATGAATAATAATTTTTTTTTAGATTAATTTTTTTACAATATGTTTCTTTATTCTTTTTAATAATTTCTATTTACTACAAATATATCATATCAATGTGATAAATATTAATAATATCTCAAGCAGTGTGCCTTCAAATAATATGTCAGTATATGGCCGGGTTATAATACAATATATTTAATAATTATTCTTTAAAATAAACCCCCAATAAAATGCATATACAAAACAATAAAATTTATGTAAATTCCTAAATTCTTTATATTAGTTAAAATTTATAGACACATTGAATTATATTTATAGAAAACCAGATATGAATCAAACTATACAAGTGTACACTGTTTTAATATTCTTTACAAAGCAAACCAGATATACCTCTAGAATTAACCTTATACACAATTTAATTGCATTAAAATACCACAATGAATATCACAGTATGGGTCACTAACTTCCAGACAAATATACTTAAGCTATTTAGCCCACAAATGATTCTATACAACCCTAATTAAAATACCAGTTATATATATTCTTACTGTAAACAGTCAGATTATATGCCAATTTATTTAAGCTGAAATAAATTCTTAATTATCTACAATTAAGACAATTTCTAAAATATATATATATTTATTTGCAAAGATAAATTACACACTAGAGAGATTTACTTACAATAACGGATCTGACTTAGAAATATGCAATACAAAGGACCTTTGTTTAGCAAATAAATTATTTAACAATAGTGACTAGTTAAGACTACACAGGATTATGAATGCAAGCTAAAATACAAAATGCCTTTTAAATCTACTAACTGCAATTAGTTATAGTTACCAAATACCTTTGATTTAAATATTATACATATATTTATCAATCATGTATACTTCACCAAAAATAACCTAATCGATATTTCAGCTTCCAATATTTCTTGTTTCACCTCATATGAAATAAGGGTATTTGCAATGTGGATAAGAAAAAGTAGCCCAATTTGCTTAAAGTGACTGTGCCAGTCCAGAGCCACCTCTCTCCTCTAGCATTCAGCTTATATTATCTTAATCATTAGTGAAACAATATGATAGGCCCTTTGGAAGCTTGTCTGTGATACGTTCTTGGATCTGAACATCTTATAGGTTATCTTGGGAGACGGCTCTGCATTTGTTCTAATAGACAACTTATTTGGCTGTCATACCAGTTCCAATCCCCTAGGGGGCAGCAGACAACCAGCAAATACAGTCTCACCATCAATCACTGCTAATCCAAATATCTCCCTATATAGTGATTATTTAACATACTATAACGTTTTGCATTGATCACTTACAATTTTAATTATAGATGGGATAATATAATGTCATTTTTCTGATTATGCCAATACCAAATACAAGCATGTTTTCAGCGATCATATTATTATTATCTTAAAATCCATTTAAAGTTGTATTTGATTATTTTCTTATATTCAGATAAAAACACAGCATATTTCACATTCAGTACATCTCTTTCTGCGTGCATAAAACATATTACACAATTTATGGGACAACCACATATGTATTTGTTAGATGTCTGAAAAATAAAAAGAATAGGTTATTTATATTTTTCATTTAGCAGACATTCACATTTAATATTATACGAACAGACAATTTCATATCAATTTATTTGTGTCTATTATTTAATAGTCTGGGGCACATATTTAATGTTTGAAAACTATATATACACGATTTGTCCAAACTTCGGATCCTTAGGACTTTCTATGATTTAAAAAAAAAAAAACACATAGGTTGACACGTTTAAAACTGGATTCCTAGATTTTCAGCTTCCAATATTACCCTTCTTAGGCATAGACAATCTCCCAGACCTCCATGTTCACATTCAATATGTGTCTGAATATACATGTTCATTTGAGTATCTCAAACTCACATGAAAGCCTGGCACAATGCCTTTTGCAAGATTCATTTTTTTAATGTTATACAGAGCCTTGAAATGCTAATTTATGTGGGGCTACATATTGGAAACTCTGCAGGGGACAATTCACACCCAGGTGATATGAGCCGTCTCCTCAGCCAGAAACTGTTTTTTCCTGAATCCAATTTAGTTTCAAACGAAATCCAGTGAGCCATGGTGTTAAATTATCACATGTCTGTTGGCATATGCTTCTCTCAGATCAGAAAGTATATTGAGAATTTTCAAAGGGCTTCTGAGCATAGTCTTCTGAGCATATTTTCCACAAAAACACAGACTATTGGCTCCGTCAACCCAGGGTTTCGTGTTGGTTAATGAGACAGATGCTCTCTTTTGAACTCTTAAATGCTATGTTAATCAGGAGAAGTATTTCATGTCTGATCTCAGATGTGGAATACATAAAATGTATTCAGTGATAAAATGAGCATGCTCAAACTTACTATTTGAGAGATTTCATACTTATTTTATCTTATTATATATATATATATATATATATATATATTGCCCACTGACATCTACAGATACCCTGACAACTGTCTCTGTCAGCCAACCAGCGCAAAGCATCAGGCTGAGTGACAGGAGTGTGAGCGTCCCTGCAACTTCTGGGCTGTCATTGTCAGACTGACAAAGTGTTAGTGCCAGGAAACACCCTGCTCTGTTGTTTCTGCTCTAATGACTCCTGGTATTAATGCTTGTTATGCATGAGGATGTTTTATATGTACTTTATGTGAGTGTGTCCATTCTATCTAGTTAATCTATCTATACACACTGGTGTATACTCTAAACATCCCAGGGAGATCTCACACTTCAAGGTGCTGCTTCGAATCTGGGAAACACTCGGTGCAAAAGGGGAAGTAATAACTTACTAGCTAGTGCAGCACTGTGATGTAACTCAAACTTTTTTTTCTGAGGATACAAGTTCATGTACATTACATAGATAAGGCAGACTGGTGCAGGGGAATTTTCAGTGAGATATGTAATGTTTTTCAGCATGACTACAAAATAAGCTATGGTTGTTACAATTTCTTCTGCTGGAGTCCTGCTGGTTTGTGATCATTGGTATTCAATACCTTTTTGGGGACACCTGGTAACAGGAAACATATAAAATAGTGGCCATGTTTTTGCCCAACACCGGTCACAGAGAAGTTCCTACTTCTGCATAGAATTGTAATAGGTATGTATCTTGATATGATAATAAGCTTATACTTCGCATAACAATTACAATCCTATGCAGAAGTAGGAACTGCTCTGTGATCGGTAGATGGAGAAGCCCACTGGTCTGGTGCATATAGGAACCGCTAGGATATTGAGTGGTTATTTTTTGTTCCTGCTTCAAAAGGCCCCCTGCACTAAAATCGGTGCATTGCGTGAACACGGAGGATTGAAAAGTTACTACATTCACTGGCAGAAGAGGAAGATGGGGAGAGGAGGGGGCTGGGGGCCATTTCAAAATGGCTGAGGGGCATGTAGTAAGTAATTTTACTTAAAAACTATATATTTAACGAAACTGGGCTACAGTTTGAACTATTTATCCTAGTAAACTTTATCTGTTTGAGTAAAAACATTTTTGGGGTTGACTTGCCCTTTAATGTCTAATTTTACTTCACTGTCATTTTATTGATTGACATAATGAGTCATAGTTACTTTCATAGTGGATTAAGAAGTTGCAACTGTTTACACACAAAGGGAAAAAATCAAACTCCTCACACCTATTTTTTTATTTAGGAGAAATCAAGATTTAATAACTAATTTTTATTTATTTTTTGTTCTTTCA
Source organism: Bombina bombina (assembly GCF_027579735.1). Lineage (NCBI taxonomy): Eukaryota > Metazoa > Chordata > Amphibia > Anura > Bombinatoridae > Bombina > Bombina bombina. Next base: position 102,520,798 of record NC_069509.1, read on the forward strand.
TAGCTCTCATTGTTGGAGTCTAAGTTACTAACAGAACTACCTGATGATGCACGAGTGGTGGCTGGACGCTTCCCTCTACCAACATGGAAACCTAGTTCCATCATAGGAAAAGGTCAAGACAGAGTATGGGCCTATGATATAAGAACTATAAGGAAAGGGTCTGAACAGTGATATTGAGGCTCGAATTATTGTCAAGACAAGTGTTTAGTGATGTTGAGCTGTGTCTTCAAAACTAATCTAAATTAGAGGGGCAATGCAATGCAAAAAAATAAATAAATTAGTAGCAGTATATACATGAACCAGCCAATAACCAGATGGTCCTGCTATTGATTTGCACAGTGTTATGGGTTTAAACCATTTGCTACTGACACTAATGCTAAAATTTGATGCCTCAAAGCAGTGTTTCCCAAACATAGTCATCAGGACCCTTAACATGGTATAATGACCATATATAATTATTTCTCAGTCTCTTTATTAGAATACATTCAGAAAATACAGGATATTTGTATGCAGTATTAAAAAAAAATCAGAAAAAAAGGTTTTATAGGCTAAAGTGGAAAGTATTTAGTGTGACCTCCCTTTACACTTGAGAAATAGCAGTAACCTGGCTCTCGTAAACCTAAATGGAATGGAACCCTAATTAATATCATTGCTAACACCTGTATTTGTGCTACTATTTTATGTCAAAATGACTGATGTGAAAAGGTTTATTACACCAGGTTTGTGCAAGATATGCTTGAGCATTACATACACATGTGGTATGAGTTTAATTTATTGGAAGCTTGCTAATAAGACCAACTTTCAATCACATCATTCCATTCAAAATGCCAAAGATTACAGAATTTGATAGAATCATAAAAATCATAAAATCATACTTTTGCATCAGCAAGGCCACTCTCAAAGGGAAATCAGCAGACAAACTCGATACTCAATATGTGGTATTCAAGCTGTTATAAAGAAATTTGAAGAATCAGGAAAGGTCAAGGACAAAAAAGTACTGGAAGGCCATGAAAACTTTCAAAATCTGATGAGAAGTCTCTCAGATTTTCTTCTTTGAGAGACCGGAAGAAGTCTAGCAAGGACCTGGCTCAGCATCTGGCAGCTTCATCAGGATGCCAAGTTGACCCTTCTACAGTCCGAAGAAGCTTGATCAGCCAAGCAGCTAAGAAACTACTTTTTCAGAAGGGGAACAGGGTGAAAAGTCTAAGATATGCTAAAGCTCACAAAGATTGGAATGAAGATAAGAGAAAAAGGGTATTATGGAGTGACAAATCCAAGTTTTAAAATTCTGGGTCCAATTGTGGACAATATGTGAGAAGAAGAGTTGGAGAGAGATGGAAGAATGAGTGCTTTTGGCCTTCAGTGAAACATGGTGGAGGGTCTGTCCTGGTTTAGGGCTGCATTTCTACAAGTGGTGTTGGCAATATCCGAATTAATGGGATCATGAATGCTGGAAAGTACAGACAGGTTTTAATTGATCATGCCATTCCTTCTGGAAAGCACCTGATTGGGAATGGTTTTATTTTTCAGCATGATTACGATCCCAAGCACACTGCTAATGCAGTGAAATCATATTTGGAGAGAAAAACAGCTGATAAAACACTGACCGTCATGGACTGGCCTCCACAGAGTCCAGACCTAAATATTATAGAGGCAGTATGGGATCACCTGGACAGAGAAAGAAATAAAAGACAACCTAAATCTAAAGTAGAGCTCTGAAAGAAGCCTGGCATAATATACCAGAAGATTACTTCAGAAAACTTCAGGACAGTTTCCCCAAAAGAGTTCAAGATGTGCTTAGTGCCAAAGGAAGTCACACTAAATACTGACTTTTGCCTGAAGAAGCCATTTTGTTCTAATAATTATTTTCTGTTTGTGTCTTAATAAAGAGACCTAAAAATAAATATGGATGGTCATTAAAACTTTGCCAAAACAACAAATCTAATGGTGGCCTAAGACTTTTGCACAGTATTGTGTATATATATAATATATATATATATATATATATATATATATATATATATATATATATATATATATACATATATATATAAATATATATATATATATCATCTAGATGGTAAGTTCCCACTGGAATAGGGCCCTCAATTCCCCCTGTATTTGTCTGTAAAATTTTGTCTTTTTTTTGTACTGTTTCTCCATTGTACTTTTTTTCCTTGTACCCATGGGCAGAGCTGTGGAATCTGTTGGTGCTTTATAAATAAAGAATAATAATAATAAATATATATTGCCAGTCCTATACACTTATAGAGCTAGATTACTAGTGGGGTCAGGGTGCAATCAAAAGTTATCTTGCATAATTTGGTATTACAACAAGTTGATGGTTACAAATTTTAATCAAAGCATCATAACGCGTCTGAAATTCTTTAGCATGCTTGATACTTTTAATGGAGATAGCAGGGAGCACTATTAGTGAACTCATTGCACTCTTATTACAAGTGGTGAGTTAAGTGTTGCACCACTGTAAAATTTAGGGCTTCTGATACCCAACAAATAATTGCTTACTAGTTTGCCTAACAAAACACATTAAACTACTATGGAAATAAATGATTTAAAGCGATATGAAAATTCAGACAGTGCATACAATTTTAAAAAAGTTTCCAATTTACTTCATCAAATCTGCTTCGTTCCCATGATATTATTTGCTGAATAAATACCTAGGTAGGTGTCTGGAGCATTACATGTCAGGAAATAGAGCTGCCATCTAGTGCTCTTGCAAATGGACAACATTCTTGCAAAACTGCTGCCATATAGTGCTCCAGAAATTGGCCTGGCTCCTAAGCTTACATCCCTGCTTTTCAACAAAACATACCAAGTGAACAAAGCAAATTGATAATAAAAGTAAATTAGGAAGTTGTTTCGAATCGCATGCCCTATCTGAATGAATGTAAGAAACAATGTGGGTTTCATATCCCTTTATGTTGTATCTAGACACACTTATTAAACAAAGTTGTATTAATAAAAAGACAAAAAGGTTTTGAGGCAGAATTAAATGTATATGATATTGGGTGGGACTAGGACGAGGCCAAAGGTGTATGTGCTTGTTTGTATATATATATATATTTACAGTGGATATAAAAAGTCTACACACCCCTGTTAAAATGTCAGGTTTCTGTGGTGTAAAAAATGAGACATAGATAAATCATTTCAGAACTTTGTCCACCTTTAATGTGACCTATAAACTGTACGACTCAATTGAAAAACAAACTGAAATCTTTTAGGTAAAGGGAAATAAAAATAAAATAATATGATTGCATTTTATAACTGGGGATGTAGCTGTGTTCAGAATTAAGCAATCACATTCAACATCATGTTAAATAGGAGTCAGTACACACCTGTCATCATTTAAAGTGCCTCTGATTAACCCCAAATAAAGTTCAGCTGTTCTAGTAGGTCTTTCCTGACATTATGTTAATCGCATCCTACAGCAAAAGCCATGGTCCGCAGAGAGCTTCTAAAGCATCAGAGGGATCTCATTGTTAAAAGGTATCAGTCAGGAGAAGGGTACAAAAGAATTTCCAAGGCATTAGATATACCATGGAACACAGTGAAGACAGTCATCATCAAGTGAAGAAAATATGGTGCAACAGTGAAATTACCAAGAACTGGATGTCCCTCCAAAATTGATGAAAAGGCGAGAAGAAAACTGGTCTGGGAGGCTGCCAAGAGGCCTACAGCAACATTAAAGGAGCTGCAGGAATATCTGGCAAGTACTGGCTGTGACAACAATCGCCCGTATTCTTCATATGTCTGGGCTATGGGGTAGAGTGGCAAGACAGACGACTTTTCTTACAAAAAAAAACATCCAAGCCCGGCTAAATTTTGCAAAAACACATCTGAAGTTTCCCAAAAGCATGTTGCAAAAGGTGTTCTGGTCTGATGAAACCAAAGTTGAACTTTTTGGCCATAATTCCAAAAGATATGTTTGGCGCAAAAACAACACTGCATATCACCAAAAGAACAACATACCCACAGTGAAGCATGGTGGTGTCAGCATCATGCTTTGGAGCTGTTTTTCTTCAGCTGGAACTGTGTCGATTCCACACTCAAAAAAATTACGTTTTTGTGTGGGATTTTTATAGCGCCAGTATTACAGGTTGTGCGGTCCGGCTAAAATGCTTGCATTACAGCCTATACTGACACGATCCATACTGCCATCTGAGAGCAGTAGTTATGGATTTTGTGAAACAAAATTTTTTCACAAAACTCATAACTGAACTAGTACACTAACACCCATAAACTGACTTCCGGGTTGGAGGGCAAAGGAAGTGGTCACATGCGAACGGAGCTCTGCATCGCCGCCAACATTAAAGGACTTTCCTGGCCCCACAGCAGCAATCTGTGACCAAGTACTAGGTCTAGAGATACCAGCAGTAGTAGATCAATGTGTGAGGGAGCGATAACAACCTCACCACCCAAAACGGGCAAACTAAAAAAAAAAAACGTCGCACAAGGCCGCAAATAAAGAGAACTACACAAAACAAAGCAGATAGAAGGGGTACTCCAGGAACACCCCAAGCACAGGTTAAAGATCTTTGCTGAGCCTTGCGACGGAGAAGACAAATAGGACAGGAAAAAGCAAGAAGCGTTTATCGCATACAAGAAAGTGAAAGCAAATTTACCAAAGAAGCAGGCGTCATCTTAGCAGCATGGTCATACGAAAAGCTGAATGAAAACAACAACAGGTGAGCTTCATAGATGCTAAGAATAGACACTTTCAAAGGGAAACAGTCATTATTTGAGCAATAATAATTGTAACTGCTGCACTGAGAAAGAAAGACTTAACCCACATGAACATAACATCAAGTTTGCTGTGGCAGTTTGAAAACATCTATTAAAAGGAGCAGATTATAAACACTGCAGAGCACTAATAAGGAAACAAGACACCTACATTGGTCACTATAAGACACAGGTTCTTAAAGGAACATACATCACCAGCAGTGGAGATTAAAAGGCAGCATAGGGCTGACCATAAGGGCTCCCTATGAGAGTGGACCAATACTTAATTAGCTTAAAAGCAAGCCCCACTTTAGAAATGACTTCTAAGTCTAAACACACAGATAAATGGCAGAAACACATGATGGAGATACATTTAGAACCATCTGATACCTCAACTGAACATAGAAATGCTGCAGATGATACTCGCCCTATAGTGAAACAGCTAACAGCATTTGTTTTGCCTAAAATAGACCAACTGCAAACGGGAGTAGACAACTTATCAGGAGAAGTTAGTCAATTCTCCACACGCCTTATGCAACCAGAACAGAGGATATCTAACGTGGAAGATAGAAAGGAGGAGACGCATAATGTGATCACGACTCTTCAGAAACAAAACGCAGCTTTAGTAAATAAAATTGAGGACATTGAAAACCGCTCACGGCATAATAATCTTCACATAGTGGGCTTACCTGAATCAGTAATGGCGAGAAATCCGATGGAATTTATGCAAACACAATTACCACAGCTGTTAAACATGCCACAATCTGACTTACCAATAAAAGTGGAAAGAGTCCACAGAATTGGACCTGAGCACACCCTAGCAGACAGAAGAGGCCAAAGACATGTCATAGCCATGCTGTTAAATTACCAAACAAAAGTTGCAATACTTAAGGCATACAGACAGCACCCGGATATTGTATATCAAGGGAAAAAGTTGCTTTTCTTCCAGGACTTCTCAGCGGAAGTTTTGAGGAAGAGAAAGGAGTTTGCACCCTTTTGCTCCAAGCTGCACAGATAGGGGAAGAGAGTCATGCTATTGTACCCAGCAAGGCTCAGATTACAGACAGCTACTGGACACAAATTCTTCAACACTCCTAAAGAACTTCAACAATTTCTGGATCAGGAAAAGGCCCTAGCAGCAGAGTGAAAATCAACTGAGGATATAAAACAAAGACAAGAAAAGAAATAAAAGATAAATCATGGAAATATATTTGGAGATCACATTGAATATTAAGACTGACTTTGATCAGCATTCCAGATGGCTCAATTATATGCTAAAGTTCAAGTTTATTGTTTGTATGTTGTTATGTTCTCTCCAACCAGAAAAAAGTATGGAAAAGTTCAGGCGAAACACCTCTCCCATACCTTTCCCCAAAACAGACACTAATTTAGCAAGAACAGGAATCGAACCAGCCTCTAGGGCAGCTATGTCAGATATGAGACCTGTGACTGTACAAGTACAATATGTAGCTATGTATACTGTATTTATTTCTCCTGTTTATGTGTCTGGTCCATTGGGTCATAACTCTGTTTTTTCAGACAGTTTGTTAGTAGTGTATTGTATAATGTACAAATGTAAGTAATGATTGATGAGTACCAATAGTAATTTAAAGGTAATCTCCTGGAATGTGGGAGGGATCACGTCTCCTGCAAAAGATCAATGATCCCAACTCATTTAAAAGCAATGCAGGCAGATGTGGCCCTCTTATAGGAGACTCACCTTACCGAGGTGGAACATGGTAGGCTGAGGAGAACTAACAGACAAGAAAAAACAGACAAGAAAAAAGGGGGGAGGTGGCGCCTACGGCAGTCTGATGTTATAAATTAACCACTTAGGTGCTACAAGAACACTTTCATAAAGGATACAACTTACATCAAATGTATATTGCAATTAAATCGATAGTTTATTGATACAGTATAAAAAATCTTATATTCACATTAATATTCCAAGCTGCTTTGTCTAAAATCTTTAAGATGCTAAGACACCGGGGTCTATCTTATGCCCTATTCATAAACCAATCCACTTTGTCTTTTGGTCTAATATATAAAATGCATGTATAAAATTAATAATATAAAAATAATAATATAAAATGATTGCGGATAAATATCCACCACATTTAGTAGTATAAGATAATTTAAATAGAAACATATGCGGATTAGTATCCGCCAAACTTGATAAAGCCTCTTCAGCTTGTCTTTTCTTACCGAGGCTTTGGTTCAATTGTACGCTGATCCAGCAAATACTAGTGTAACTCTGAATAATCTTGAGGACTTACTTATTAAAGAGTTAAAAATAAAGACAGAACTGAAATTTATGGAAAAATATGTAGAAATAGGGATTGTACCTAGGGGTCTAAGATTAAAGAAAGATTGTACCTTTGAATTGAAAACAAACCTAAAAGTAGAATGGTTTGATGTCTTAGAAAAAGCATCCCTAGATCTGATTAAGATTATTATTAAAGCAAGAAATATTGCCACAAAAGAAATCAATGAGGACATTAGTAAATACAAAACAATATTAGATACAAAGAAAAAATAAATAAATTCTGTGGAGAAACAAAGGGAGATCATTCAAAAACTAGGAGAATTAAATACTGACTTATTAAATAATAAATGGAAGAAATTTTATAGAGATCAGAATGATTATAAAATTGAAGAAAACATAGAACAAGATCAGGATAACAGTTCTAAAAAGAATAATATATTGTTTAGTAAAAGGAAAGAAAATAGACCTCAAAATAGACAGGAAGAGATAGTAGCAAAAGAGCTACAAGAAAAAGATCAGAGAAAACAGTCAGATAAGCATAATATTGATAATTTAACAAATAGTAGAGACAACAGAACCCAGATAAGAGGTGGATCTAGACAATATGGGGCACGTGACACCCCCATAGGGAGACAAAAGAACCCACAATGGCAACAATACAGAGAACGGGAGAATTCCATAGGAAGAATGAGAAATCAAAATTGGGATGGAAATAGGTATAGATATCACAACCATAGGGAATACTCCCATATCCAAAATAGAGAAAATAATGAACAATACTACTCAAACTCTAGGGACAATATCCCAGATATGAAAATAGAGACTATCACAGAGAGGACAATAGGAGACAGTACAGGCAATATGAAGATAATAGACATCAAAATCGAGGATGGTATAATAGAGGGAGAGACTTCTATGAACCACAAAAAAGAATATTGAACAAAAAGACAGAATCAGTACACCAAAACTGGCGAGTCCCAATACACAATAGATTCGATATACTGAATGATCATATGGATCATGTTGAACATTCCCCTCCTAAACCCGGTACATCTGTGAGTTTTTTAGGAGTGGGCCGAGAAAGAACTCACGACCCCCCAAAAGGGAAAAGAAGAAGAGAGGGAATAGAGGAAGAGGAATTGGAAGACTAACTAAGACCAAAAATAAGATTAATAATAAAAATAGAAATAAATTAGAGAACAAAGTCCCAAATAAAGGAATTTTTAATATTAGTGATATACAGCTGACAAAAGAACAGGAAGGAATATTAAATAAGGGATTGTCGTTTGCCCCCACATCAAAATTAAATAAGTTTGAACACTTTATAAACATTAATCAATTTGTGAGAAAGTTAACTTTGAAAAAATATTTAGCAAAAAATCCCATCACCTACAAAAGCCAAAATGAGAGACATCATATAATAAACAAAGAATATATTCATACAGACTTTAGACCTAAGTCAGATTTTTTCCCATACAAGAGAAGGGTAACTTCATAGAATCATTCGAAAAACTAGTATCTTGAAAAAATTGATATAGACCAATCGAAAAAATTAAATTGGAATTTAAGTCTAAAAGAAAAAAGGATAGTGAAGGAACTGCAGTCACAGACAGATATAGTAATCAAACAAGCAGATAAAGGGGGCGGGGTAGTGATCATGAACAACATATATTACACGAAGGAAGCGTATAGATTGTTAAGTGACGCCACAACCTATAAGAAACTTCTGAATGACCCAGGCGACGACCACCAGGCTAAGATTAAAGAACTACTAGATGGTGCAAAAACAGTCAATCTAATAACAGAGCCAGAATACAAATTTTTAATGATTAAAGATTTTAGAACCCCAATATTCTATTTTCTTCAGAAAATACATAAAAATCTAAAAGAACCCCCAGGACGTCCTATAATATCCGGTATAGACTCCATAACGTCAAATCTATCCGAATATTGGGTCTTGAAAAACATAAAATGGGAAGAAAATTTTATTCTTGTCACTTGTGACATAAGTTCCCTTTATACCAATATTGACCACATTTTAGGTACCCAAGCAGTTGAGTCATATTTTAAACAAGATGACGCCTACACAGAGCAAGTTTTTATTAAACTGAGTAAAAAATATTCTAGAGAAAAATTATTTTAAATTTGAGAATAATTATTTCCTGCAAATCAAGGGCACAGCTATGGGCACAAGGTTCGCACACAGTTATGCCAATTTATTTATGGGGACGTTTGAGGGTAAAGTCATAGAACAATCCCCCTGGAGTGCGAACCTTGTGCTCTAAAGACGCTATATTGATGACTTGTTTTTTATTTGGAGGGGGGACATAGAACTCCTCAATTTGTTTACAGAGGACATAAACACAAATAATTTTGGACTTCAGTTCACATACGAATGCAGTAAGCAAAAAATTAGTTTCCTTGATATAGAAATAGAGATTATAAATAATGTAATTAAGACTCAAACCTATTTCAAAAAGGTGGACTCAATTACCTATATAGATTCAAAAAGCTGTCACCATGATAAATGGAAGAAAAATATTCCAAAGGGCCAATTATTGCGGATACGAAGAAATTGCACAGATGTATCTGAATATGAAGAACAGTCTAATGTCCTGATACAAAGATTTAGACAAAAAGGATATGATACTGATAAAATTGAAAAAACTGCTGATGAAATTAAATACATAGATAGAGAGGGTCTATTTGAGGAGAAAGTCAGACCAATGGACAAAAGTGATGTAAATGTAGGATCAGATGTACCGATAATAACAACCTATTCAGCTCAACATAGTTCAAAAGGATAGTTAACAAACACTGGCACCTCTTATTAAAAGATCCTCTAATAGGCCATACTTTGGGAAAGAACCCAAGATTTATTTACAGGAGGGCAAAAAATCTAAAATCCATACTGGCCCCTAGTGAATATAAAGGCAGGAATAATATGTTTAACAAAGGATTTAGAGATCTCAAAGGAGAAAAAATAGAAGGGTTTTACCCATGTCACCACTGCAAGTCGTGTAAATATACTAACAAAATTAAACAGATCAAATCTGAAAAGAATGGGAAAATAAGCACTGAGATTATTAGGTGTACAGACACTAATGTTGTTTATCTGATACAATGTAATTGTAATTTAAAATACTTTGGGCAAACAGGGAGAAAACTAAAAGACTGCATCAGAGAACATATATTAGCGATAGAGCATCAAAGGGATGACACTGCGTTATATAAACATTTTAAGGATGTACACCAAGGAAAAGTATATACAATGAAGTTTTGGGGTATCAAAAAAGTACACAAAGATGGAAGGAGAGGGAATATTGAGAAGAAGCTTCTGAAACAAGAGGCAGAATTTATCTATAACTTTGGAACATTATTTCCCAAAGGCCTGAACAGTGAGTTAGATTTGAGTTTCCTTACAGAATAAGTGACAGCATAATAGAGATAAACATTGGGGGATATATGACCCAGGGGTTGTGTAAACTAGAGCAATGATTGCACATACACTACAATAGAAATTCAGATAAGACTGACTAAAGTCCACCACTACTAAGATAGGAATTATATAATTAAAACACTAATGGCTAGATTTAGAGTTTGTCGTTAGCCGTCAAAAGCAGCGTTAAGGGGTCCTAACGCTGCTTTTTACTGCCCGCTGGTATTTAGAGTCAGGCAGGAAAGGGTCTACCGCTCACTTCCTTTCTGCGACTCCAGGCTACTGCATATCCCCTTATGCCACAATTGCGTATCCTATCTTTTCTATGGGATCTGCCTAACGCCGGTATTTGGAGTCTTGGAAGAAGTGAGCGGTAGACCCTCTATCGATAAGACTCCTACCGACAAAAAAAGTCAGTAGTTAAGAGCTTTATGGGCTAACGCGTGAATATAAAGCTCTTATCTACTGTGCTACAAAGTACACTAACACCCATAAACTACCTATGTACCCCTAAACCGGGGCCCCCCCACATCGCCGCCACTATAATAAAAATGTTTAACCCCTAATCTGCCGCCCGGACACCGCCGCCACCTACATTATACCTATGAACCCCTAATCTGCTGCCCCTAACATCGCCAATACCTATATTATATTTATTAACCCCTAATCTGCCCCCCCCAACGTCGCCGCTACCTAACTACAATTATTAACCCCTAATCTGCCGACCGGACCTCGATGCCACTATAATAAATGTATTAACCCCTAAACCGCCGCACTCCCGCCTTGCAAACACTATAATCAATTTTATTAACCCCTAATCTGCCCTTCCTAACATCGCCGCCACCTACCTACAATTATTAACCCCTTATCTCCCGCCCGCACCGTCGCTGCTACTATAATAAAATGATTAACCCCTAAACCTAACTCTAACCCTAACACCAGCCTAACATAAATATAATTTAAATTAAACAAAATAATATTTCTATAATTAAATATAATTAAATTAGGTACTTACCTATAAAATAAACCCTAATATAGCTACAATATAACTAATAATTACATTGTATCTATTTTAGGATTTATATTTATTTTACAGGCAACTTTGTATTTATTTTAACTAGGTACAATAGCTATTAAATAGTTATTAACTATTTAATAGCTACCTAGTTAAAATAATTACAAAATTTACATGTAAAATAAATCCTAACCTAAGTTACAATTAAACCTAACACTACACTATCATTAAATTAATTAAATCAATTATCTACAATTAGCTAAACTAAAATATAATACAAAAAAAACAAACACTACATTACAAAAAATAAAAAAATATTACAAGAATTTTTACACCTAATCTAAGGCCCCTAATAAAATAAAAAAAGCCCCCCAAAATAAAAAAATTCCCTACCCTATTCTAAATTACAAAAGTAATCAGCTCTATTACCAGCCCTTAAAAGGGCTTTTTGCGGGGCATTGCCCCAAAGTAATCAGCTCTTTTACCTGTAAAAGAAAATACAATACCCCCCTCCCAACATTACAACCCACCACTCACATACCCTTATTCTAACCCACCCAAACCCCCCTTAAAAAACCTATCACTAACCCCCTGAAGATCTCCCTACCTTGAGTCGTCTTCACTCAGCCGAGCCGAAGTCTTCATCCAATCCGGGCGATGTGGTCCTCCATCTGGTAGAAGTCTTGATCCAAGCGGCAAAGAAGAGGTCCTCCATCCGGGCGAAGTCTTGATCCAAGCGGCAAAGAAGAGGTCTTCAATCAGCCAATCAGATTGAAGTTCAATCCGATTGGCTGATCCAATCAGCCAATTAGATTGAGCTCACATTCTATTGGCTGCTCCGATCAGCCAATAGAATGCGAGCTCAATCTGATTGGCTGATTGAATCAGCCAATCAGATTTTTCCTACCTTAATTCCGATTGGCTGATAGAATCCTATCAGCCAATCAGAATTCGAGGGACGCCATCTAGGATGACGTCCCTTAAAGGAACCTTCATTCGTTGTTAGTCCATCGGGGAAGGAGCATGTTCCGCGTTGGCGGGATGAAGATGGATCCGGAAGACAGAAGATAGAAGATGCCGATTGGAAGAAGACATCGCCCGGATGGAAGACCTCTTCTTTGCCACTTGGATCAAGACTTCTGCCGGATGGAGGACCACATCGCCCAGATTGGATGAAGACTTCGGCTCGGCTGAGTGAAGACGACTCAAGGTAGGGAGATCTTCAGGGGGTTAGTTTTTTTAAGGGGGGTGTGGGTGGGTTAGAATAGGGGTATGTGGGTGGTGGGTTGTAATGTTGGGGGTGGGTATTGTATTTTCTTTTACAGGTAAAAGAGCTGATTACTTTGGGGCAATGCCCCCCAAAAAGCCCTTTTAAGGGCTGGTAATAGAGCTGATTACTTTTGTAATTTAGAATAGGGTAGGGAATTTTTTTATTTTGGGGGGCTTTTTTATTTTATTAGGGGGCTTAAATTAGGTGTAATTAGATTAAAATTCTTGTAATATTTTTTTTATTTTTTGTAATTTAGTGGGGGTTTTTTTGTATTATAGATTAGTTTATTTAATTGTATTTTAGTTTAGCTAATTGTATGTAATTTATTTAATTAATTTAATGATAGTGTGGTGTTAGGTTTAATTGTAACTTAGGTTAAGATTTATTTTACAGGTAATTTTGTAATTATTTTAACTAGGTAGCTATTAAATAGTTAATAACTATTTAATAGCTATTGTACCTAGTTAAAATAAATACAGTTGGCAATAAACAGTTAGCAGAAAGTTTATATGGTAATGGTAGTATCATTTTGATTCAGAATTTTTCTTTAAATATATCTTTAAAAATGAAATTAAAGATGTCTGATTAAATATAGTCAATGCGATTACAATAATAATGTGTTCTGAACAGTATTGGGACTTGGAAGATTTCACCACCCTTTTTCATTCCTTATGTAATAAAATATCACCCATGGAGACTGGACTGTCAATTAAGACAGGTGAATCATCAAAGGGTTAACAGGAAACCCTTTAAATAGGGAGACTGAGCTGGAGGAGGTATTCTTGACAAAGGCTCCACTTGGAGAGCCAAAACGCGTAGAAATCCACCCAGCCTAACGGAACCATTCAGAAGTTGACTGCAACAGAACTCCCAGGACTGCAGGATCAGTGTACAATTGAACCAAAGCCTTGGTAAGAAAAGGCAAGCTGAAGAGGCGGTAGGAGTTCAAAGTGTGATCGAGGAAGTTTTTTTCAAAGAGTGTGCGCACTAGAAGAGGATTGGATCCTGAAAAAACGAGCCCCACCTGAGACTACACACACGGAAGTGTCAGCAAATACGGAACAAGCAGGTGAGTGGATAAATATATCAGCCGTTCCCGCTGCAAACAGAGGAAAGGGTGAGTGTGAATCTACATTCATAGACTTTGAAATCAAAAGACATTTTCAGATATTGTTGGTGTTTATAACTAAACCAAAACCGGATAAACTACTGTGTGAATATTTAAATCAAGATGATCGAGTCCCAAATGTAACACATTGAAGATATATACACAAAAGGCCAATGAGTCCTGAAAATCATATGTGAATGCTATTTGGACTAGAGTTTATCAACTATTGTAATCGCTTGACAAATATTGTATACACATTTACATCTGTGATTATTAACAGTGCAATCCTAGCAATATATTGTTGTGACCAACAGATTTATCAAGTTTGGCGGATACTAATTCGCATATGTTTCTATTTAAATTATCTTATACTACTAAGTGTGGTGGATATTTATCCCCAATCATTTTATATTATTATTTTTATATTATTAATTTTATACATGCATTTTATATATTAGACCAAAAGACAAAGTGGATTGGTTTATGAATAGGGCATAAGATAGACACCGGTGTCTTAGCATCTTAAAGATTTTAGACAAAGCAGCTTGGAATATTAATGTGAATATAAGATTTTTTATACTGTATCAATAAACTATCAATTTAATTGCAATATACAGTTGATGTAAGTTGTATCCTTTATGAAAGGGTTCTTGTAGCACCTAAGTGCTTAATTTATAACATCAGACTGCCGTAGGCACCACCTCCCCCCTTTTTTCTTGTCAGTTCACTTAAAGCAGCACATTTTTGTGAGAGGTGTGGCTAGTGAGGTTGGCTGTTCTGTTGTTTTCATAGCACTAGTCTACCACAAACCTTCTGTGCATCAGGCTGAGGAGAAGTTGGGTGGACAAAGTCATAAACACGCCAAATACAGGGAGAAAAAAGGGAGTAGCGATATTGTTTAGAAAAGGTTTGAATGTTACTATTGGCAACACAATAATAGATGAGGAAGGTAGATTTATCATGTTGGAGATTAATTTCCTAGGGAACCGATATCATTTGTGTCCCCAATCAAAAAAGGAAAGAATTTTGGTTATAACTTCAGGACAGGCTGGTGGAAACAGCAGACGCACCAATAATAACGGGGGGAGATTTTAATACATCTCAACAGCTACCTTTAGACCTGTTCAGAGACCCCACTCAATCAAAAGAGAGAGGAAAAACACATACACAAACCCACACAGACCAAGGGACAATAGTCAACTTCAAACAAACTGTAACATACCTGTACATTTAAATCCTAAATACCTCTCCTTCTCCTCTCTCCCTTTAAATTCCCACTTCCTGCTTATCCAAATTGCTTGATTATTGAGTATACCTTAGGCCTAGTATTGCTCTCTAACTTTGAGAGTTGTTTTTGCTTACTGAACTTTTGTTACCATTGAATCCCTGGAAGTTACTTCAACTGCACACAGACGCTGTCTGTGTAGAACCAACTCTCTATCTCCTATTGTTACCAGCAGTCCGGAATTCATCACCTCCTTTCACAGATGCTGTCTGTGCACATGCAGCTTATCCATTTCACTACACCCTGTTCAGTCTCTCACAGATGCTGTCTGTGCACCTCCGGTTCAAGTCATTCACCTGCACGCTGTTCAGTCTCTCACAGATGCTGTCTGTGCTCCTTCATATCACCCTACTATCACTCTCTGGTCTTAGCGCAAGTGTATAACAAACTGCCTTGTAAATCCTTTTACATATTACCGTATTGTTCCGCATATAGGCCACACTTTTCCCCCATGATTTGTACCTTTAAATTTGCGATGCGGCCTATATGCGGGTCGTGGCCTATATTCGGGTGCTTATCGGCAATATCGCACATGCGCAGTGCTGCCGAACTTCCGGTGCACCCCATGGCCTTATGGGTACTGTATTCAATTGAAAAATTGCAAAGGGAGCACTCACTTGTAAAACTTCACTTTTATTTCGCCAAAGTAAAAACTGCTTACACAACAGTCCATAAAACAAGCATCATAGAAGCTCAATCGATGCAGATATAGCTATCTGTATTGATTGGGCTTCTATGATGTTTGTTTTATGGACTGTTGTGTAAGCAATTTTTAAATTGGCGAAATAAAAGTGAAGTTTTACAACAAGTGAGTGCTCCCCTTGCAATTTTTCATTTGAATCCAGACTTGGCCATCAGGAGTGAGCACTCATTTATACCCTTAAAGGGACAGTCAACCCAAAAATTATTGTAACTTATTTAGATTAGTTAATTAACAATCTTTACAGTAAACTGTAGCCCAATTTTCATCTAAATAAACTTTGGCAGAAAATAAACTTACTGATCTCATCTGGCTGTTTTGAAATGGCCTCCTGACCCCTCCTTCTCTGACGTCTCCCAAAAGCTCTCTCACTAGTACAGGATCCTTTCCACTCGTACCTGCGCGCTCCTGTGTCTTCCTTCAATCAGTTCAGCAGTGAGACAGACGCTATTACACGCACAGGGCATACATTTCTAAAGGATAATTAAAAACAAAGAGTTAGCAGCACCGCTGCCAGTACATAATCTTTGGGTTTTATATTTCCAGGTACATTAGCCATAACTCCCCCCACTGTCTAATAAATCTCATCTATTGTATTTATTAATTAAAGGGTCTGTTCACTGCCTGCATTTAAACCATGTATAAGGAAAGGGCTGCTCTATTGACGTGAGATATAGGCAGATTATGCATTTATACATAAGGGCTGATCTGTGCTTCTAGCGCTGTGTGTAACTTACAGAGAATGAGAGGCAGTGAGTGCCGGGCAGGAACAGCTTGTAGACCTGGTTATCGCTGTTACAAGCACAGACCCACATCACATTGCCACCTGCCCGGCACTCACTGCCTCTCATCTGCCCCTCCTGCCCTCCGCTGCTGTTCTTCCATGCACATAGCCCACAGCTTGTAGAGAGACAAACCGGGTCCATTGTAAGGATCCTGGAAATCTCTCTCCTTCTGTGCATGGTAAGCGTTTATAAGGTTGCTCTCCTCTCTGCAGTGTCCGGGTAGTGGGGACGTGTGGTGGTGATACTGGTTAAACTGCTGCTGCGGCAGGTAGACAGATCACTCGGTTACTCTAGTAATCTGGTCTGGGGGGCTGTGGAGGGCTCTTGGTTTTATTGTTACCCAGGCTGAAATATTTCGCCATGATCAGTCCGGACAGTTCCTGCGTGGTGTAATCTCTTGCAGCAGCTGATCTGCTGACACTCCTCCAGCACGCTGTGCTTACATGGAACTCCGCACAAGTTTGGTTGGGCAAATTCCCAAAGTTGCTGGGCTCAATGACCGAGGCTAGGGCACCACCGGCTAGTAGATTTTAATATCCGGTTTGCAGTTGTGGTGCTGACTGCGTGTATTATATGAATGAGTTTTAACACAAGCTGCATCGATCCACATATTTCCATAGAATGTTTCTTCTTGCTGTTAGCGGACATTAGAATCTACTAGCCCGTGGTGCCCTAGCCTTGGTCATTGAGCCCAGCAAATATCCTCTAACAGTAAGAAGAAACATTCTATGGAAATATGTGGATCGATGCAGCTTGTGTTAAAACTCATTCATATAATACACGCAGTCAGCACCACAACTGCAAACCGGATATTAAAATCTACTAGCCGGTGGTGCCCTAGCCTCGGTCATTGAGCCCAGCAACTCTCCCTGCTTTGGGAATTTGCCCAACCAAACTTGTGCGGAGTTCCATGTAAGCACAGCGTGCTGGAGGAGTGTCAGCAGATCAGCTGCTGCAAGAGATTACACCACGCAGGAACTGTCCGGACTGATCATGGCGAAATATTTCAGCCTGGGTAACAATAAAACCAAGAGCCCTCCACAGCCCCCCAGACCAGATTACTAGAGTAACCGAGTGATCTGTCTACCTGCCGCAGCAGCAGTTTAACCAGTATCACCACCACACGTCCCCACTACCCGGACACTGCAGAGAGGAGAGCAACCTTATAAATGCTTACCATGCACAGAAGGAGAGAGATTTCCAGGATCCTTACAATGGACCCGGTTTGTCTCTCTACAAGCTGTGGGCTATGTGCATGGAAGAACAGCAGCGGAGGGCAGGAGGGGCAGATGAGAGGCAGTGAGTGCCGGGCAGGCGGCAATGTGATGTGGGTCTGTGCTTGTAACAGCGATAACCAGGTCTACAAGCTGTTCCTGCCCGGCACTCACTGCCTCTCATTCTCTGTAAGTTACACACAGCGCTAGAAGCACAGATCAGCCCTTATGTATAAATGCATAATCTGCCTATATCTCACGTCAATAGAGCAGCCCTTTCCTTATACATGGTTTAAATGCAGGCAGTGAACAGACCCTTTAATTAATAAATACAATAGATGAGATTTATTAGACAGTGGGGGGAGTTATGGCTAATGTACCTGGAAATATAAAACCCAAAGATTATGTACTGGCAGCAGTGCTGCTAACTCTTTGTTTTTAATTATCCTTTAGAAATGTATGCCCTGTGCGTGTAATAGCGTGTGTCTCACTGCTGAACTGATTGAAGGAAGACACAGGAGCGCGCAGGAACGAGTGGAAAGGATCCTGTACTAGTGAGAGAGCTTTTGGGAGACGTCAGAGAAGGAGGGGTCAGGAGGCCATTTCAAAACAGCCAGATGAGATCAGTAAGTTTATTTTCTGCCAAAGTTTATTTAGATGAAAATTGGGCTACAGTTTACTGTAAAGATCGTTAATTAACTAATCTAAATAAGTTACAATAATTTTTGGGTTGACTGTCCCTTTAATGCAACTGTGATCCACTACCGCTACCCCACTGAATTGGCCACTGAGTGATTACCCGGTGCGGAAGTCTGAGTAACCTGAAGGACGAATATCGAGGTGTCCGTTATTGCTGAAGGAAGCACTCCCAGCTACATTCAAGGGGATTACACAATCGTAGGGGACCGGGTAGTCCGGTTAGCCACACATCCAGCACCGGGTGTTAAACAGAAGTTTGCCACAGCTTGTGGGTAAGCATGTTAACTTAGCTTTTGGGTAACTTAGCTTTTGTTACATTAATTACCTATGGACACATGATAGGCTGACTTGTTTAGCCATTATACTCACAGTGTTTGTTGGATTAATGTGCATTAAAGGGCCTCCCTTTTTGGGAACTTTGCTGCATTATGGGTATTGTAGGTGTGAGAAGATATTTTCTTTAAAAATTAAATTTCTTCAAAATGGCACCAAACATTAAGGGTGCAGCCTATAATCAGGTGCGGCCTATGGGGGATATTTATCAAGCCGTCAACCTGAAATATGCTGGAATTCCACAGCGTAATTGTGGCGAGCTTGATTCGACCTAGTTATCAAAGCCTACAGACAGTTTGTATTTTTATTTACAGGTAAAAGAGCTGATTTATTTGGGGCAAAGCCCCACAAAAGGCCATCTTAAGGGCCATTGGTAGTTTATTGTAGACTAGGGTTTGTTTTTGTTTTTTTGGGGGGGACTTTTTTATTTTGATAGGGCTATTAGATTAGGTGTAATTCTTTTTTATTTTTGATACTGTGGTTTTTTATTTTTTGTAACTTAGTGTTTTTTATTTTTTGTAATTTAGTAATTTTTAATTGTAGATTTAAATAATTTGAGTAGGGTTAGGTTTTTAAATATGTAATATAGTTAATTTAATTGGTAGTTTAATGTATTTTTAGTATAATAGTTAGGGTAGGTTAATTAATAGTTTAATATAGTTTAATGTAATTGTAGGATAATAGTTAGGGTAGGTTAATTAATAGTTTAATATAGTTTACTTTAATTCTGAAGGTAAGTTTAAATTTATTATAACATAGTAACATAGTAGATGAGGTTGAAAAAAGACTGAAGTCCATCGAGTTCAACCTATACAAATCTAAAATATATACAAAAAGCTCCAGTTAATCTTAAATATTCCCACTAAAAGGTGACCCATTTAATACTAGCAATCATATCCATGAATTTTGTTTATAGACAGAAATGTATCCAAATAATTTTTAAATGTATCTAGGGTATTGGCATTCACTACTTCCTTTGGTAATGAGTTCCAAAATTGTATTGCTCTTACAGTGAAAAAAAGTTTCCGTTGCATGAGATTAACTCTCTTTTCCTCCAACCTTAAATTGTGACCTCTGGTCACAAACAATTTTCTTGGAATAAACAGCACTTCTGCCATCTCTGTATATGGGCCTTGAATATATTTATATAAAGTAATCATGTCACCTCTTAAGCACCTTTTTTCTAAAGAAAACAGACCCAGTTTGGCTAGCCTCTCCTCATAGGTTAAATTCTCCAATCCCCTTATTAGCTTTGTAGCCCTTCTCTGAACTTTTTCTAGTTCTGCAATATCTTTTTTTGCGATCGGTCCCCAGAACTGCACTCCATACTCAAGGTGAGGTCTTACCAGGGCTTTATATAGTGACATAATTATGCTTTCCTCCCTTGAGTCAATGGGGGGTAGTTATCAAGCCGTCAACCTCAAATATGCTGGAATTCCGCAGCGTATTTGTGGCAAGGCTGATTCGCCTTAGTTATCAAAGGCTAGATACCGGCAAAAGTAGAATTTTGTGATGTAAGCTTCGATCCGCCGGACTCAGTCCAACACAGATCGATTCTTACGTCACTCCAGATGTTCCGCACACAAGTGCGGCACAATCTGACTACTTTTGCTAGTTATCAAAAAACAGGCACTTTTCCGGCCCAGCATACCTGGTTTTCAATCCGCCGCCCTGGAGGCAGCGGATCCCATAGGAATCAATGGAAGTCTGACCATAGCGAAAGTTCATGTTCGCTGCTACCCGACATCCCATTCATTCCTATGGGAGCTGTCTATACCTAACACCCTAACATGTACCCCGAGTCTAAACACCCCTAATCTGTCCCCCCCTACACTGCCGCAACTAAATAAAGTGTTTTCCCCCTAAACCGCCGCTCCCGGAGCCCACCGCAACTATAATAAACGGATTAACCCCTAAACCGCCGCTCCTGGACCCGCCGCCACTATAATAAATATGTTAACCCCCTATACCGGCGCCCCCGGAGCCCCCCGCAACTAAATAAAGTTAGTAACCCCTAAACCGCCGCTCCTAGACCCCGCCGCAACTCTTATAAATGTATTAACCCCTAAACCGCCACTCCTGGACACCGCCGCCACCTACATTATACCTACTAACCCCTATCCTGCCCCCCCTACACCGTTGCCACCTATAATAAATTTATTAACCCCTATCCTGCCCCCCCTACACCGTCGCCACCTATAATAAATTTATTAACCCCTATCCTGCACCCCCTACACCGTTGCCACCTATAATAAATTTATTAACCCCTATCCTGCCCCCCCTACACCGCCGCCACTGTAATAAATTTATTAACCCCTAAACCTAAGTCTAACACTAAACCTAACACCCCCTAACTTAAATATTAATTAAATAAATCTAAATAATATTTCTCATATTAACTAAATGAATCCTATTTAAAACTAAATACTTACCTATAAAATAAACCCTAATATAGCTACAATATAAATAATAATTATATTGTAGCTATCTTAGGATTTATTATTATTTTACAGGCATCTTTCAATTTATTTTAACTAGGTACAATAGCTATTAAATAGTTATTAACTATTTAATAGCTTACCTAGCTAAAATAAAGAGAAATTTACCTGTAAAATAAAAACTAACCTAAGTTACAATTACACCTAACACTACACTATACTTTAATAAATTATTCCTATTTAAAACTAAATACTTACCTGTAAAATAAACCCTAAGATAGCTACAATGTAATTAATAGTTACATTGTAGCTATTGTAGGAATTATATTTATTTTACAGGTAACTTTGTATTTATTTTAGCTAGTTAGAATAGTTATTAAATAGTTATTAACTATTTAATAACTACCTAGCTAAAAGAAATACAAAATGACCTGTAAAATAAATCCTAACCTAAGTTACAATTAAACACTACACTATCATTAAATTAATTAAATAAATTAGTTACAAATAACTACAATTAAATACAATTACATAAACTAACTAAAGTACAAAAAATAAAAAAGCTAAGTTACAAAAAATAAAAAAAAATAAGTTACAAACATTTCAAAAATATTACAATTTTAAGATAATTACACCTAATCTAAGCCCCCTAATAAAATAACAAAGCCCCCCAAAATAAAAAAATGCCCTACCCTATTCTAAATTAAAAAAGTTCAAAGCTCTTTTACCTTACCAGCCCTTAAAAGGGCCTTTTGCGGGGCATGCCCCAAAGAAAACTGCTCTTTTGCCTGTAAAAGAAAAATACAACCCCCCCAGCGTTAAAACCCACCACCCACATACCCCTAATCTAACCCAAACCCCCCTTAAATAAACCTAACACTACCCCCCTGAAGATCATCCTACCTTGAGTCGTCTTCACTCAGCCGAGCCACCGATGGAACCGAAGAGGAGATCCGGAGCGGCAGAAGTGATCCTCCAAGGGGCGCTGAAGAAGTTTTCCATCCGATGAAGTGATCCTCCAAGCGGCGCTGAAGAAGTCTTCCATCCGTGCGATGTCATCTTCCAAGCGGCGCTGAAGAAGTCTTCCATCTGGGCGATGTCATCTTCCAAGCGGGGTCTTCAATCTTCTTTCTTCAGGATCCATCTTCATCCCGCCGACGCGGAACATCCTTCTTCCCCGACGGACTAACGACGAATGAAGGCTCCTTTAAGGGACGCCAATCAGATTGAGATCGCATTCTATTGGCTGTTCCTATCAGCCAATAGAATGCAATCTCAATCTGATTGGCTGATTCAATCAGCCAATCAGATTTTTCCTACCTTAATTCCGATTGTCTGATAGAATCAGCCAATCGGAATTGAAGGGACGCCATCTTGGATGACGTCCCTTAAAGGAGCCTTCATTCGTCGTTAATCCGTCAGGGAAGAAGGGTGTTTCGCGTCGGCGGGATGAAGATGGATCCTGAAGAAAGAAGATTGAAGACCCCTTGGAAGATGACATCACCTGGATGGAAGACTTTTTCAGCGCCGCTTGGAAGATGACATCGCCCGGATGGAAGACTTCTTCAGCGCCCCTTGGAGGATCACTTCATCGGATGGAAGACTTCTTCAGCGCCCCTTGGAGGATCACTTCTGCCGCTCCGGATCTCCTCTTCGGTTCCATCGGTGGCTCGGCTGAGTGAAGACGACTCAAGGTAGGATGATCTTCAGGGGGGTAGTGTTAGGTTTATTTAAGGGGGGTTTGGGTTAGATTAGGGGTATGTGGGTGGTGGGTTTTAACATTGGGGGGGGTTGTATTTTTCTTTTACAGGCAAAAGAGCTGTTTTCTTTGGGGCATGCCCCGCAAAAGGCCCTTTTAAGGGCTGGTAAGGTAAAAGCTTTGAACTTTTTTAATTTAGAATAGGGTAGGGCATTTTTTTATTTTGGGGGGCTTTGTTATTTTATTAGGGGGCTTAGATTAGGTGTAATTAGCTTAAAATTGTTGTAATATTTTTGAAATGTTTGTAACTTATTTTTTTTATTTTTTGTAACTTAGCTTTTTTATTTTTTGTACTTTAGTTAGTTTATGTAATTGTATTTAATTGTAGTTATTTGTAACTAATTTATTTAATTAATTTAATGATAGTGTAGTGTTAGGTTTAATTGTAACTTAGGTTAGGATTTATTTTACATGTCATTTTGTATTTCTTTTAGCTAGGTAGTTATTAAATAGTTAATAACTATTTAATAACTATTCTAACTAGCTAAAATAAATACAAAGTTACCTGTAAAATAAATATAAATCCTAAAATAGCTACAATGTAATTATTAATTATATTGTAGCTATCTTAGGGTTTATTTTACAGGTAAGTATTTAGTTTTAAATAGGAATAATTTATTAAAGTATAGTGTAGTGTTAGGTGTAATTGTAACTTAGGTTAGTTTTTATTTTACAGGTAAATTTCTCTTTATTTTAGCTAGGTAAGCTATTAAATAGTTAATAACTATTTAATAGCTATTGTACCTAGTTAAAATTAATTCAAAGATGCCTGTAAAATAAAAATAAATCCTAAGATAGCTACAATATAATTATTATTTATATTGTAGCTATATTAGGGTTTATTTTATAGGTAAGTATTTAGTTTTAAATAGGATTCATTTAGTTAATAAGAGAAATATTATTTAGATTTATTTAATTAATATTTATGTTAGGGGTGTGTTAGGTTTAATGTTAGACTTAGGTTTAGGGGTTAATAAATTTATTACAGTGGCGGCGGTGTAGGGGGGGCAGGATAGGGGTTAATAAATTTATTATAGGTGGCGACGGTGTAGGGGGTGCAGGATAGGGGTTAATAAGTTTAATATAGGTTGCGGCGGGGTCCGGGAGCAGCGGTTTAGGGGTTAAACTATTTATTTAGTTGCGTCGGTGTCCGGGATCAGCAGGATAGGGGTTAATAACTTTATTATTGAGGGTGGCGGTATAGGGGGGGCAGGATAGGGGTTACTAGGTATAATGTAGGTGGCGGCGGTGTCCGGGAGCGGCGGTTTAGGGGTTAATACATTTATAAGCGTTGCAGCAGTGTCCGGGTGCGGCGGTTTAGGGGTTAATACATTTATAAGCATTGCGGCGGTGTCAGGGAGCGGCGGTTTAGAGGTTAATATATTTATTATAGTTGCGGCGGGGTCCGGGAGTGGCGGTTTAGGGGTTAGGATCTGTAATATAGGTGGCGGCGGTGTAGGGGGGCAGATTAGGGGTGTTTAGACTCTGGGTACATGTTAGGGTGTTAGGTGTACACACTTCCCATAGGAATCAATGTGATGTCGGGCAGCAGCGAACCTGAACTTTTGCTATAGTCAGACTCCCATTGATTCCTATTGGATCCACCACCTCCAGGGCGGTGGATTGAAAACCAGGTACGCTGGGCCGGAAAAGTGCCGAGCGTACCTGCTAGTTCGGAACATCTGGAGTGACGTAAGAATCGATCTGTGTTGGGGTTACTAGGTATAATGTAGGTGATGGCGGTGTCCGGGAGCGGCGGTTTAGGGGTTAATACATTTATAAGCGTTGCGGCGGTGTCCGGGTGCGGCGGTTTAGGGGTTAATACATTTATAAGCGTTGCGGCGGTGTCCAGGAGCGGCGCTTTAGGGGTTAGTAACTTTATTTAGTTACGGGGGGCTCTGGGGGCGCTGGTATAGGGTGTAGAACAGTGTAGTTTAGTGTGGGTGCTTAGTGACAGGTTGTCAATAAAGCTGTCAAAAAGCCGAAGAGCATTATGTAGGTGGCGGCGGGGTCCGGGAGAGGCGGTTTAGGGGTTAAACAATTGATTTAGTTTTGGCGGGGTCCGGGATCCGCAGGATAGGGGTTAATAAATTTATTATAGGTGGCAGCGGTATAGGGGGGCAGGATAGGGGTTAATAGGTATTATGTAGGTGGCGGCGGGGTCCGGGAGCGGCGGTTTAGGGGTTAAACAATTTATTTAGTTGCATCGGGGTCCAGGATCCACAGGATAGGGGTTAATAAATTTATTATAGGTGGCGGCGGTATAGGGGGGGCAGGATAGGGGTTAATAGGTATTATGTAGGTGGCGGCGGGGTCCGGGAGCGGCGGTTTAGGGATTAATACATTTATTATAGTTGCGGCGGGGTCTAGGAGTGGCGGTTTAGGGGTTAATAACTTTATTTAGTTGCGGGGGGCTCCGGGGGCACCGGTATAGGGGGTAGAACATTGTAGTTTAGTGTGGGTGCTTAGTGACAGCTTATCAATAAAGCTGGGAAAAAGCCGAAGAGCAGCGAGATCGGATGAGTGATAACTATCACAGTCCGCTGCTCATCGCCCCGTACTTGGTGCGTGGCTTTTTGACAGATTTATTGATAACTTAGGCGAAATTTTGCAGGTCCACGGCGGCGATGGTAGGCGAGCTTAGGCGGGCGTATTGAACCGGAGAAGGCAGGTAAATTAGACGCGTTGATAACTACCCTCTAATGCCTATTTTAATACATGCTAGTATCTTATTAGCCTTTGAAGCTGATGCCCTGCATTGTGCACCCATCTTTAGCTTGTTATCTATTACTACTCCCAAATCCCTTTCCTCCTGTGTTTGGCTAAGTCTTGTCCCATTTAAATAATACGTTGCCTGCTTATTTTTACTTCCAAAATGTAGAACCTTGCATTTTCCTGTATTAAATCTCATTTTTCATTTACCTGCCCATACTTCTTTTTTTTGCAGGTCCCTTAGTAACGAATGTTCATCCTGCTCTGACCTAATGACCTTACTTAACTTAGTATCATCTGCAAATATAGATGATTTAATCTTAGCTCCAAGTCATTTATAAAAAATATTAAAAAGAATAGGGCCCAGCACTGATCCCTGTGGTACTCCACTGATTACCTTTGTTCAATCTGAGTATGATCCATTTACTACTACTCGTTGCTCCTTATCTTTAATCCAGTTATTTATCCACAAACTAACATTTTCAGCTATTCCCAGTCCCTTAATTTTGTGCATTAATCTCTCATGTGGCACTGTATCAAACGCCTTTGCAAAATCTAAGTATATCACATCAACTGATTCCCCTTTATCTATATTTTTACTTACTTCCTCATAGAATCTAATTAGATTAGTTTGACATGATCTATTTCTCATAAAACCATGCTGATTAGAACTCATAATCTTGTTTACACGAATATGCTCATCAATATAATCCCTTATAATCCCTTCAAATATCTTCCCCACTATAAGATAGGGATGTTGTAATTTTAATGTAAAGTTAGCAGGTTGTTAGGTTAAGGGGTTAATAGCTTAATTTAGTTTATAAACAATGACAATTTCCAAAAGGGGAACTGAGGGGACGCGCTCTAGAAAGTCAATATTGATAATAGGTGCGTGTTAACTGTATATTAGCCAATTGGCAAAAGGTACGTGGGTCAAACAAAAAACGGGAAAGTATGAAAATTCCACCCAAAATGTCAATGTCAAAATGAAAACTAAAACGAATCTCGCAGGTTTCTTCTGAAAGGAGGCCGCTCCTCTGGTTCCCGGTGTGTGGGATAATCAGAAAATGTTGCACTGTACTTGTGACCGGTGCCAGTAGACAGACTCTGATCGGACTCGCCGGTCGGCTGTGTCTCCAAAGGTCCTTGGTCTGGTCCCAGTTATAGTTCCTCTGGGTAAGTCCCAGCTATATTCCAAGGATTTCCACATTGTGGATATGAACTTGATGTAGTGATGTTCCTCTTTGAATGGATATAAAGACAACTTCTGAAAGTTTCAAATACAAAAAGAAACGTTATTTCTTGTATCACTGCAATGCGTTTCTTGACCCAATGAACTGGTCGTTTCCTCAGGCAATACAAACTGAATGATAAATAATTTAGTTTATGGCGATGTGGGGGGCTGGCAGTTTAGGGGTTAATAGGTTTAGTTAGTGGTAGTGATGTGGGAGGACAGGGGTTTAGGGGTTAATACTTTTATTTAGTTGCGCTGGGGTCCGGGAGCGGCAGGATAGGGGTTAATACTTTTATTTAGTTGCGGTGGGGTCCGGTAGCAGCGGGATAGGGGTTAATACTTTTATTTAATTGCGGCGGTGTTGGGGAGCGACAGGATAGAGGTTAAACATTTTAGTATAGTGGCAGTGTTTAGTGAAAGGGTATAAATAAAGTTGGTAAAAAGCCGAATAGCAGCGAGATCGATGACTGCTAGATAACAACAGTCCTCTGCTCAGGTCTGGTTAAACTGATTAATTTCAGCTTGCTTAGCTTTGCTGCAACACAAGCGGACAGCTCCACCTACTGGCTATTTTAAAAAATGCACTGCTTCTCAATGCTTTTCAATAGCAGTCACATGACTGGAAAAAAAGGTTGTTATTCTGAAACGGTGTAAATTGAACCGTTGTAAAACGAGGGCCACCTGTATTCAGGTCCGCGGCCACGATGTTAGGCGAGCGTATTGGTGCCATCGAATGCAAGAAAGTTGATGGCTTGATAGATAGGCCTCTATATGCGACACGATATGGTATATTGAAACATCTAGTAATGTACTCAACTACATATGCCTCGCAAATCAAACGGCTAGATCACAAGTTTTGTCGGTAAGGCTAACACTCCTTTTTTTCCCACCGCTCCCTTAAGACAACGCTGGTTTTACAGGTTTTTATAAACCTGGTGTTACCCGCAAAAAGGTGAGCGTTGGGCAGAATTTAGCTCCACATCTCACTTTAATACCAGCGTTGCTTGCGGTAGCGGTAAACTGGCTAAACGTGCTCGTGCACGATTTCCCCATAGGAAAAAATGGGGCTGAGCTGGCTGAAAAAAAACCTAACACCTGCAAAAAAGCAGCGTTCAGCTCCTAACGCAGCCCCATTGTTTCCTATGGGGAAAGAAAAAATATGTCTACACCTAACACCCTAACATGAACCCCGAGTCTAAATACCCCTAATCTTACACTTATTAACCCATAATCTGCCCACCCCGACATCGTCGCCACCTGCATTATACTATTAACCCCTAATCTGCCGCTCCAGGCACCACAGCCACCTACATTATAGTTATAAACTCCTAATCTGCTGCCCCCAACATCGCCGCCACCTATATTATAGTTATTAACCCCTAATCTGCCCCCCCCAATGTCGCCGCAACTATATTAAATTAATTAACCCCTTATCTGCCTCCGCTAACGTCGCCGCCACTATAATAAAGTTATTAACCCCTAAACCTAAGTCTAACCCTAACCCTAACACCCCCTAATTTAAATATAATTTAAATACATCTAAATAAAATAACTACAATTAACTAAATTATTCCTATTTAAAACTAAATACTTACCTATAAAATAAACCATAAGATAGCTACAATATAACTAATAGTTACATTGTAGCTAGCTTATGATTTATTTTTATTTTACAGGCAACTTTGTATTTATTTTAACTAGGTACAATAGTTATTAAATAGTTATTAACTATTTAATAGCTACCTAGCTAAAATAAGTACAAAATTACCTGTAAAATAAATCCTAACCTAAGTTACAATTACACCTAACACTACACTATCATTAAACTAATTACCTAAACTACCTACAATTAATTACAATTAAATTCAATAAACTAAATTACGAGAACCCCCCCCCCCCCACTAAATTACAGGAAAAAATTTTTTTACAAGAAGTTTAAACTAATTACACCTAATCTAAGCCCCCTAATAAAATAAAAAAGCCCCCCAAAATAATAAAATGCCCTACCCTATACTAAATTACAAATAGCCCTTAAAAGGGCCTTTTGGGGGCATTGCCCCAAAGTAATCAGCTCTTTTACCTGTAAAAAAAGAATACAATACCCCCCAACATTACAACCCACACACCCCTACTCTAAAACACACCCAATACCCCCTTAAAAAAAAAACTAACACTACCCCTTTGAAGATCACCCTACCTTGAGCCGTCTTCACCCAGCCGGGCACAAGTGGTCATCCGATCCGTCCAGACGTCTTCATCCAATGGGGCAGAAGAGGACATCCAGACCGGCAGAAGTCTTCGTCCTATCAGGACTTTTCTTAAAGTGCGGTACTGACGTTGCGTGATGGCCAAAAAAGTGTGCGATACAGCTATTCTGACAAGACTTGTAAATAGCAGCGGTAGGGAAAAAGCATTGTTATGGGCCATAACGATGCTTTTTGAGTCATAACGCAAAACTCGTAATCTAGCTGACAGTGTTAAAAAATTGAATGAAAGACTTAATGTCTCATAAAACTCACGAATCTCCTAAACCCCACATAAATCTCCCAAACATTTTCACTGGGAAAATATCAGAATATAGAAGTTTTAAAAATTCTTGCAATTTATTATTCACAATGAACCCACGTACGTATTCAACTGACAGAATACAAGTTTGCACTACTATTTCTTACTTATCAGGGGAACCCAAAACTTGGGCTGATCGATTTTTTTAGACAAATG
Organism: Bombina bombina; assembly: GCF_027579735.1. Taxonomy (NCBI): domain Eukaryota; kingdom Metazoa; phylum Chordata; class Amphibia; order Anura; family Bombinatoridae; genus Bombina; species Bombina bombina. The sequence goes on from NC_069509.1 coordinate 102,550,516, forward strand.
ACCCTATTTTGGATTCAATTGTGAATTTCTTTTCTGCTATGACAACACTATATGAAGATGTAAATAAACAGTTAAATGCTGATAATCATTTAAGAGCCTTAAAACCGGGGTAAGAGGCCTGTTGAGAAATATATTACAGAGTTTCAAATGTGGTCAGCTGATTCTGAGTGGAATCAGATCAGTTTAAGAAACCAATATAGGTTAGGCCTCGCTGAGACTTTAAAAGATGAATTATCGCGAATAGAGTTACCAAATACCTTAGAAGAATTAATTAAATTAAGTATTAAACTTGATCGAAGGATTTGTGAAAGAAAAGCAGAAAGACTTTCATCTGAACCTTACACAAGAAAACCTACAATTTCTTTTTCAGAAAAAACTATTTCAAGCTACACTCCTACGGCGATTGGCATCATTAAAGGCCCACTGTCACAGGAAGAAAAATCCAGACACCGCATGACAAATCTATGTCTATACTGTGCAAGTAAGGATCATCTGGTTTCCAATTGTCCAATCCTAGGCAGACAAAAATGCGGGAAGTAGCGGTCTAAAGACCCTGAGCAGGCGGACAGGAATCGCCGGAAATCAACCCGATCGAATACGATCGGGTTGATTGACACCTCCCTGCTGGCAGCCGATTGGCCGCGAGTCAGCAGGGGGCGGCGTGGCACCAGCAGCTCTTGTGAGCTGCTGGTGCAATGTTAAATGCGGAGAGCGTATTGCTCTCCGCATTTAGCGAGGTCTTGCGGACCTGATCCGCAGTGTCGGATCAGGTCCGCAAGACATTTGATAAATTGGGGCCATTGAGTCTATCATTAAAGTGGGCTCAACAACAACTCGAGATTGAAGCAGTAATGGACTCAGGAGCCTATGGGTTATTCATGGATCATACATTTGTCTCAATTAATAAAATACCCATTGTTATGAAACAGAAACCTATCCATGTGAAAGTTATTGACGGTACCTTAATTCAGAATGGCCCTATAACACAATTCCTCTTCTTGGATCCACTCCTGAAGGACATACAGAACATTTGTCATTTTATATTATACCCACTTATTTATATTCAGTAATACTTGGCTACCCTTGGTTGTCCAAACACAACCCAGTCATTGATTGGAAAGAAAATAGGGTTACCCTCAAATCCCCTTATTGTCAAACCACATGTTATCCTCATTTAAGTATTTCCAACTTAAACATAGTCATACCTCAAGAGTATGAGGATTTGTTTGAAGTGTTTGACTTAAAGGAAGCAGATGTTCTGCCACCTCACAGAATATATGATTGTATGATTAATATTAAACTTGGCTCTCAGATTCCTTTTGGGAAGATTTATCCCCTTTCTGAGCCTGAATTGAAACACTTGAGACAATATTTAGACGATAACCTGAAAAAATGTTTCATAACACCCTCTACCTCACCAGCAGCATCAGGTATCTTCTTTGTTAAAAATAAAGATGTTACTTAAACAGCAATAATAGATTATAGGTCACTTAACAACATAACAATTAAAAACCGTTATCCACTACCTCTGATCCCAGAACTATTAGAGAGATTCAAAGATGCCACTCTATACACAAAATTGGATCTAAAGGCACATACAATCTTATTAGAATTAAATAGGGTGACAAGTGGAAAACAGCTTTTCGGACACGATATGGACTTTTTGAATATAGGGTAATGCCCTTTAGTTTATGTAACGCCCCTGCCACATTCCAGTATTTTATCAACAATATCTTTAGAGATTTGATGGATACTTGCATAATTATTTACCTAGATGGCAGCTTAATATATTCAAAAGACATACAAGAACATATAAAACATGTTTGTTGGATTCTAACCAGGCTGAGAGACCACAAACTTTTCATTAAACTTGAAAAATGTAAATTCCATGTTAACCACATTAAATTCCTTGGATACATAATCTCCTCCAAAGGAGTAGAAATGGATCCTGATAAGATCTCAGCAATCCTTAACTGGCCCCGACCCAATACAGTAAAAGCTCTACAAAGATTCTTGGGATTCTCAAATTGTTTTAGGAAATGTATCCTCAACTTCTCTTTGATTGTTAAACCTTTAACAAACTTGACAAAACAAAACAAAAGGTTTACTTGGAATTCAGATGTACAATTTGCTTTTGATGAACTCAAATCTAAATTTTCTACAGCTCCTATATTACATTTACCAAACCCACAACATCAATACATACTTGAAGTTGACGCATCAAATACTGGTATAGGAGCTATACTTTCTCAAAGATCTAACCAGACTTCTCCATTACATCCCATAGCATTTTACTCAAGAACCCTTCAACCAGCAAAAAACAACTATTCAGTTGGAGACAAAGAGCTTTTGGCTATAAAATGTGCTTTAGAATTCTGGCGTCATTTGCTCGAAGAAGCTTTACAACCATTCCTGATATTCACTGACCATAAAAACCTAGAATATTTAAAGAAAAATACCACACTATCTTCCAGACAGGTACGCTGGAGTTTATTTTTTGATAGGTTTGATTTTCTCATAACTTACAGACCAGGATCAAAAAACATGAAGGCTGACGCCCTATCTCGTGTCTCTGAAGTTATACCTAACTCTAATCCTCCAACAACAGTTATACCAGCTACGAAGTATCTCGCCACTTTAACTACATTGGAGATGGATATACTAAAATCTCTTGACTCTGATACTGATATTCCTATAAATAGTCTTAACAAAAACTCTAATGGTTTATACTATCATGGAGACAATCTATATATTCCTTCAGAACTATGTCATTCCATAATGACACATTTTCATGATTTTCTTTTAGCAGGTCATCCAGGAATTAAGAAAACAATTGAACTGATACGTAGATCTTTCTGATGGCCTCATATGGATGATCACATTGAAGAATATGTAAAGCCAATCAATTCATTGGTCCCTTTCCTATAGAAAAGATCATCAATTCATCAGCTGTTATTTTGACCATGCCTGACTCATATAAAATTCATTCAAGTTTTCATGTCTCTCTTTTAAAACCTTACTCTCATCAGGACGACCCACGAAGAACTCTTAAACCTGAACCCCCAATTTAATGTGGAGATCATTTGGAATATGAAGTTGAGCAAATTCTTGACTCTAGACTTCGACATCACCGATTGGAGTATTTGATTAAATGGCGACACTATCCTCCTGAAGAGATTTCCTGGGTACCAGTTTCTGATATTCATGCTCCACGATTATTGGCTAGCTTCCACAAGAGGTTCCCTAACAAACCATGTGTTGAATCCTCTGTGCAGATTCCTTGAGGAGGGGGATATGTAATATACCTGTACCTTTAAATCCTAAATACCTCCCATTCTCCTCTCTCCCTTTAAATTCCCACTACCTGCTTATCCAAATTGCTTGATTATTGAGTATACCGTGTGCCTAGTATTGCTCTCTAACTTTCGGCTAGATTATGAGTTGTGTGTTAGGGTAAAATAGCAGTGTTAACAGGTCCTAACGCTGCTTTTTCACTACTGCTGGTATTACGAGTCTTGAAGGTTTAGGGTCACCGCACACTTTTTTGGCCTTACCGCAAAACGACTTATGTAAACTTCGTAAAGTTTTTTTTCTATGGGACTTCCATAACGCCGGTATTACGAGTCTGTCCTGGGAGGCCAAAAAGTGAGCGGTACACCCTACCCCGTCAAGATCCCTAACGCATTTTAAAGTCAGTAGTTATGAGTTTTACACTACAACGCTGTAGCATAAAACTCATAACTAAAGTGCTAAAAAGTACACTAACACCCATAAACTAAGGCTATCCCGCTAATAATGACAGAGATAGTGAAATTTGGTAGTTTTTCAGGGTTTAAAATAAACGTGTAAAAATCAGAGTTACTCTGGCTGCGTCGGGAGAAGCGGAATCTACATTGGACTCGCAGTTTAAGACAGTGACACACTCATTTAGATACTTGGGCATCCAAATAGCGGCAAACCCCTCTCAGTGGTATACACTTAACATCACCCCGATAGTAAGAAACACGGAAGAGACCTTGAGGAAATGGATACATTTGCCATTGTCCCTGATGGGTAGGGTGAGCATAATAAAAATGGTGGTCTTCCCCCATTTGCTGTTTGTGATGCAGAAGCTTCCTTTGTTACTAAATCGCAAAGACATCACCACAATACATTCAGCATATTCGAGATTCCTGTGGCAGGACAAAAAGAAATGTATCAGACTTTATAAGCTTTTTAATACCACAAGCCAAGGTGGATTAAAGATGCCTAATGTAAAATTGTATAATTGGGCAGCACTTTCCAAAATAGTGTTAGACTGGCTGACAGGGATTGGTAAATTTACGCATAGGGACCTGGAAGAAGAGATTATTGCCCCGATAACACTAGCGTCTCTCCCATTCTTTAAGCTAACACAACTCCCAGACCAGGTTAGGAACAACTTACTTTTCAAAGGGCCAATGCTCACTTGGAGGAAAATGTCTATGGAATGGGGTACAAAGGGTTCAGGTACTAAACTGAAGCCAATTAGAGGAAATATGGAATTCATTCCAGGAATCACGGGGGGGCCATACAAGCAATGGGAGTCGAGGGGCCTTAGGCTGGTGGGGCAATTACTGGACAAGGTAAATAAATGTGTTCTAGCTTTCGATCAGATTAAAGAAAAATACCTGATACCACAGAAACAATACTTTGCATACTTACAAGTTAGATATTACGTCAACTCTTTGATCAGAACAGATGACTCTGTATGGGACACCTCGCACTGGGACATGCTGCACTCATTAGCTAAGCAGGGGTACAGCTCTATAACCTTTCAGTACAATCTCCTTGTGGCGGCAAAATCAGACATAGCATTAGACAAGGTGATACAGCAGTGGAGAGAAGGAGATCAGCTTATATTGGGAAAAGATTAAGTGGTTTCGAGCTTTGAGAGAGCTAGGGCTGCCACGATATCAGCAGATATACGGGAAACACATTACAAATTATTACATAGGGCATACATAACCCCACGACAATGGGCTAAATGGACAAATCCAGAGGCAAACATATGTAGGAAATGTTCACACCCAGACCCGTCTTATGAGCACCTGTTTTGGCGTTGCCCTAACTTGGTGAGGTTTTGGAAACAGATTGAGTACTGGCTGCAAAAAGTGTTAGGTATAGAGGTCCAGTTTGACTGGGAAGGGGTTTTGTTACTGATAGGGAGCGAGGGAGGTCCAAGCCATACCAGACTAGTGAACAACATACTGTTACTGGCCAGGAAATTAATTTTGAAGCAGTGGTTGAGTGATAAAGCCCCAACAATGCAACTTTTCAGAACGTCACTGACTAGGCAACTATTTATTGAACAGGAAACTAAAAATAAAATATAACCTTTATTAGGATATTAAAAATTCAGACATACACACAGAAAAACAACTCTAAAAACACTGGAAGTGGTAGGTTAAAGGTATGTAAATGCACAAATACAGTGTATGTCAATTCAAGAGTGGGTACAACATATACATGGTAAGATAACACTGGCCTAGATTGTTGGTTTTAATCCATATTTAGAGAAAAGAGAACAAAAACCCTTTGCGCTGAAAAAAAATTACTTTAAATTAAGCTTCACATATAATGCCTGGCAATCCAAAACCAGTCTAAAACACGGAATTTAGAAAAAGCAAACAAACAATGTGAAGCTCCAAAAATACTAGTTATAATGGCTTAAAATTTAAAATTTGAAATATATATAAATGTATATACGGATAGGAGTAGTCCCTAATATATATATTTTAGGTTTTACGTTATAAAAAGTAACTATGAAGATTAGCAAAACATATAGACCAACTGTGGTACAGTGTGCAAAATGTAAAAGAATATGATACACAAAGATTAGGCAATATGAATGAACGTGTTGAACTAATAAGCAACAGATACTCAAATTTTACATAAATTCATGCATGAATAAAAAATCACTTTATGTGTGCTTTTATATCTAGATATAATTTTTTACACAAATCGTCCAATCCCTACTGTCTCCCTTGTGGGGATGTGACAATACTTAAAAAAACTTTAAAACGGTGCTTAATCTTAAAGCTTGTTTGAAAAGCTTAAAAACGAGAACCTGTCCCAAAAACTCCTTATGACTTTTATTTGGACATACGCTGTCTTTGTAATCCTTTCTGCTTCGATAATATGTCCAAAGTTAGGGCTAGATTTATTAAAGCTGAGGCGTACAGGGGTGCGTATACGCGCCCCTGTATGCCTCAGCTCGCCTGTGGCGGGGCAAAAATACCCGCAGGCATTCGGCATTGCACGTGAGCGCAATTTTGCGCTCACGTGCAATCCCGCCCCCTGCCCGCGCACAGCCAATCACGCACGGGCAGGAGCTGTCAATCTCCTCGGTCGGACTCGACCGAGGAGATTGAATTTCGCCAGTTTAGAGGTGTAGAAGAGCATTATCAAGCAGCGGTCTGGTGACCGCTGCTTGATAAATCACGGCGAGCAAGTTCTTGTGAGAACTTGCTGCCGTAGGGCTGCCGTAGGGGCTTCATAAATCTAGCCCTTAATGTTTATTACAAACACTTTATGTACCTTAGATAGAGTTGTTATCCATCTACAAGATTGTGTCCGGATTTAGTACTTTTTTCTTCAGAAAGATGAGACCGGCTGCTTGAACCGGAAAGTATACTTTCCTTTAATGAGCCGTGTAGCGCTCCTTCCACAAAGTGCGTCCTCAAAACCGTGCAGTCCTATTTTTTATTCATGCATGAATTTATGTTTTTACATGTGTTACAAATAAACAATATGTTATTTTAAAATTTGAGTACAGGTTTTAATCCATAGTCAGGGTATATATCATGTATTATAGAAATGGGTATATAGGCCCAGGGGGTCTCATAAGACAATAAATTCTATGATGCAAATAAATATTGCATATAAACAGAAGTAACACAATAATACCAGGTGGTTGTGTCTATAAATTGTTGTTGTCTTAGATGAATAGTTTTCAAAAGCAGCCCTTAAGTATGCTGTTACTATTAGACTATATCATATATTGGATGATACTACAAAATGCGACATTTATGAATAAATATAACAAATAGTTAAAGTGATGAACTGTCAGTAGCAAAGACTTAAAGTAAATTACTAGTCTAATAGCAGGTAGTCTTAGATGACCACGGATGTAATAAATAATAATACAGAGATTATTATCAGTCTATTTTAAGTCTTAAGTGTCTTAACAGCAATAATATTTATATCAGAATAAATAATAGTGGGTAATAGAATAGTATAAATACAGATTGCAGTAGTTATTTGGATACGTTAAATCTGTAGTATAAATTAAGGATACTTATTGCAACATTATCGTTACATTCATGCAACATTAATATGATTGTTGTAAGATGATATTAGTATAGTATCAACCTGAAATTATACCTTGTATCAAAAGATACTTGTATCTACTATATATACGTAATTATGTCTGATATAGAAATGCTTGTTATAGCTCAACACTAAAGAGGTCAGCGGTATCTGTTTATATCCTTTGTTAAGTACTCAAAAGGCAGATAGTGCTCAGTATGCTGGAGTGATCTTAGTCACGTCCGGTCATTGGAACCACAATATATTTAGCAATAGACACAATTCACTTGCGGTGGTATTACTGATATAGTATTATCATCAGATTAAAGTTATATTCCCCCATAAGGGACCATCATCTCCTAACTTGCAACATCACTTCCCTACCTACAACTCCCCCTCCCTCTACCCCTCACACCAAACTTCACAGAAGCACTAAGTCACTAGATCTGCATCAGCTCGCTAGCTCTCTCAAACCTCTCCTCTCATCCATCACCTCCTTTTCCTGCCCTGACCAATCTATCTGCCAGTATAATTCCACCCTTACATCGGTCATTGACACTCTGCCCCCTCCAACCTTAGCTCAGAAACCACACTCTCATCCTCAGCCCTGGCATACTCCTCTGACACGATACCTACGCAGATGCTCCCGTACTGCTGAGCGACATTGGAGGAAATCTTGGAGTTCAGCTTACTTTCTTCACTACAAGTTCATCCTGAACTCCTACTATTCTGCCCTTAATCTTTATAAGCAACAATATTTTTCTAATCTCATCTCTACTCTTTCCACTAACCCTAAATGTCTGTTCTCCACGTTCAACACTCTTCTCCGCCCACCCCCACCTCCTAACACAACCTCTCTCTCAGCTCAAGATTTTGCAAGCCACTTCAAAAACAAAATTGACTCCATCAGAAGTGAAATCAGCTCTCAACATACTTCCAATCTCCCACCCCCTTCAAAAGCTCACGATCACCCAAAACCCAAATATCCAAAAATGCAGCTCTTTTGCCCCGTTAATGAGGATGAAGTTTCTGCCCTTATACTGTCCTCCCACATCACTACCCCATCCCCTCACAGCTACTCCCCTCCCTCTCTTCTACCCTCACCCCCATACTCACACACATTTTCAACCTCTCCCTCAGCACTGGTATATTTCCCTCATCTCTAAAACATGCACTGGTCACACCTATCCTCAAAAAACCTTCCCTTGATCCAACCTCCCCTTTCAATTACCGCCCTATTTCCCTACTCCCTCTTGCCTCAAAGCTCCTCAAAAAGCTAGTTTTCGCACGTCTATCCCATTTCCTTACACTAAACTCTCTTCTTGACCCACTGTAATCTGGATTTTGTTCCCATCACTCTACAGAGACAGGTTACCAATGACCTACTTACAGCAAAATCCAAAGGCCACTTCTCTTTGTTTATCCTCCTTGACCTGTCTGCAGCCTTTGACACTGTTGACCACCCTCTTCTGCTCCAAACCCTCCAATCCTTCAGCATCTGTGACACAGCTCTCTTGTGGTTCTCTTCCTATCTGACTAACCGTACATTTAGTGTAGCCTTCTCCGGAGCATCTCTGCCCCGTTACCACTTTCTGTTGGGGTACCTCAAGGCTCTGTCCTTGGTCCCCTTCTCTTTTCAATATACATGTCGTCACTAGGTTCCTTAATAAAGTCCCATGGGTTTCAATACCATTTGTATGCCGATGACACCCAAATCTACCTCTCTGCACCAGACCTACCTCCTTCCTTACTAACCCGTGTCACTAACTGTCTTTCTCACATCTCATCTTGGATGTCCTCTCACTACCTTAAGCTAAATCTCTCCAAAACTGAACTCCTTATTTTTCCCCCTTCTTCCAATGTCTCCACCTCCAAAATTTTTATAACTGTTGATAATTCCATCATTACCCCTACCCCGCATGCCCAATGTCTTGGGGTCACACTTGACTCAGATCTTTCCTTCACTCCTCACATTCAGTCCTTGGCTAAAGCCTGCCGCTTCCACCTTAAAAACATTGCTAAAATTAGACATTTCCTTACACAAGATACAACCAAGATTTTAATCCACTCTCTCATCCTTTCCTGCCTCGACTACTGCAATTCCGTCCTCTCTGGTCTACATAGCTGCCGCATAGCTCCTTTACAATCCATAATGAATGCCTCTGCCAGGCTCATCTTCCTTACTCGTCGCTCTTCATCTGCTGCACCTCTCTGCCAATCCCTTCACTGGCTTCCTCTTGCCTCTAGGATTAAACATAAAATCCTCACCCTGACATATAAAGCTCTCAACTGCACTGCTCCCCCCTACATCTCAGAACTTGTCTCTAGATACTCTCCCTCCAGTCCCCTTCGATCAGCTCAGGATCTCCTCCTCTCCTCCTCTCTTGTTACTTCCTCACATTCACGTTTACAGGACTTCTCTAGGCTGGCCCCCATCTTGTGGAATTCCCTGCCTCGCTCCATAAGACTCTCCTCTAGTTTTAACAGCTTCAAGCACTCCCTAAAAACTCTACTATTCAGGGATGCATACAATCAACACTAACCTTTCCTAACGCCATTGCTTTCCCCTTGAACCCCTTAGATTGTAAGTCTATGGGCCCAGCTGTTTACAGATCGCTTCATAAGAGCCGACTACAACAGTGAAACTCTCGGCAGGGCCCTCTACCCACTTGACCCCTACAAAAGCTATCCTGTACACCGACTATATTTAAAGCGCTGCGTAATCTGTTGGCGCTCTACAAATACCTGATAATAATAATAATAATAATGGCAGACAACTGTATCATAAATGTGCTAAGATGATAGCGGTAACTGACATTTGCTGAGTAGCTATATTGAATTATATGATCTACCACGCACTAGTATCCGCTGCCTTTGTGGATCATATTGAGAGCACGGATTGAATAAGGTAGCTACGGAGTCCTGTTTTTCCCCACCTTGCAACTATGGCACAGGTATCCCAAGAATCACTCTTGGAGCGTATCGCATCTTAGCTCCACCTCCCCGTAACATATGCTGCACGCTTCATGGCATCGAGGACAAGAAATACAGCAGGTGAATCGCACATGCGGATGGATCCCATGACGGCATGCTGAAAGAGGGGCCAGAGGTATTAGGGTCTTGCAGCTGTGGGCTAGTGGGCTCGGAGGACGCTGAGGACAAACCCTATTGCCCCAGGACCAGCACAGACTTGTCTTCCAGATCATGTGGGTGAGCTAATATGTCTCTATGAAGAAGTTCCTGCTTATTACCATTGTTATCCTGATACATGTAATAGTGATTGAATGTGCAGATTTGGGGAGAGGTACTGTTGAATTGGATGTACAAAACCGAGGGGCCAATTGAGAGTTATATCTGACTGGAGATTCTGTGCTATTGATACTATTTTTCTGATGGTGGGATTATACAGTCTAATTGCTGTAGGTATTTAACAGGCCCGATTATATACTGATACACTGCTATATGGATTATTCTCTATCCTGGTGAAATAGACAGGTGCTGCATTAACTGTTTGTTAAAGTTATATTCCCCCATAAGGGAATGGCAGACAACTGTATCATAAATGTGCTAAGATGATAGCGGTAACTGACACTTGCTGAGTAGCTATATTGAATTATATGATCTACCACGCGCTAGTATCCGCTGCGTGTAGTCCTCACTTATTATGCATCAGGTTGCTCAGAATAATAATAATCACCACCACATTTAATCCAGCTAATTTTTAAAAATGCTTATTTTATAAACATTAAGCTAATCCCTGACATGTTTCGCCACATTTGGCTTTATCAAAGGGTACGGCACGTCGTAAAGCGTGAGTATTTATTGGCTTCATAGCTCCGCCTCCTAGGTCGTCATATTCCACTAGGATCGTCTTTCACTTGTAAAAGAAAGTGATCAAAACTAAATTAAGTCCTATTAGTTACTAAATACCCTGTGAAGCGAATATTGAGAGAAAAATAATAAACAACAAATAATCATAATAATATTGTGCTAATATTAAGAGTATAACATACTAAAAAAAAAAAAAATAGATTTATATATGGAGAGCAGTATATCTCATAATACAAAAAAATAAATTTGTGCATAATAAAGTTGAGAGTGATCTTAAAACAGAGAGAATTATGAAGTGTTCCCATCAAAATACATAAATGGGAGAAAATGTAAATTGCCAAGCTAGATAATCCAGCCTCACCAATTAAGGTGAATTTATATAAAAATAGAATATATAAAAGTAAGTGATAGAGCATAGGGACTAAAAATGTCCCAATATATAAAGTGAAATGAATTGTCCATAAATATATGGGCAAATCAATAAGGTGATATAGAAGACTTATACAAATCACTATCATAGGAGGGGTATATTAGAAGTATATGATTAAATACACTTGAGATCATATTGGTAAGACTAAATTCCACATTGCCTTTATAGATTAATATAAAAATTCAAATCTTATATTATTACCTAATTTCCCAAAAAGCTGTATATCTACAGGTAAGAAAAATAATTGTTATGTTTATTTAGACCATTAGGCTGTACTGCATTGAGCAGATAGATCCATCTGCTCTCATATTGTAATAGGATTTTTTCTTTATCACCACCTTGTATGCCAAGGTTGACTTTATAAACCCCGTAGCATTTTAAGCCTTCAGTTTTGGCTTGTTGATATTTGTAAAAATGATATGCTACAGAGGTAACAGGTTTCTTATTCTATATGTCCTTGGCAGCATTTTTAATGTTTCACACATGTTCCCGTGGTCGTGTTCGTAGTTTTTGTGTAGTCATACCGAATTATACCTTGGAACATTTACAGTGTAGAACATAGACTACTCCTGTAGTGTTACAATTGATGAAAGACTTAATAATATGTGTTTTATTAAACCTGTCTTTGACCAATACTATCTTTCTTACAAATTTGCAGCTGATACATGTGCCACAAGGGTATGATCCATGTGGTATACTTCTGTTGGTTGTGGCTTTATTTTTGTGAACATAATCACTGGGACTTATAAGATCTCTCAGATTCCTAGTTCGCCTATAGCTGACTTCTATTTTTGGTCCTATTAGTTTTTCAAGTATGTGATCAGATTGAAGAATATGCCAATGCATTTGTACTATTTTAACCACTTCACGGCTTTGTGCATTGTAAGTTAATACAAGTCTGGTTTTCCCATCATTTTGTCGTGACTTAGTTTTCAACAGATCCTGTCTGTTGGTATACTTGGCTCGTTGTCTTGCCTTTTTAATAGATGACTTACTATATGCTCTTTGGCTGAGTCTGTCTGCTATTTCTTTAGCTCGAGTATGAAATAAATCATCTTCTGAGCAATTCCTCTTGGTCCTCAGGAATTCACCTATGGGTAAGGATTGTATTGTATTCAGAGCATGTGCACTTGTACTGTGCAAGATTGTGTTAGTGGCGGTTTCTTTGCGGAACAAATCAGTTCCTATCATACCATCATCTTTTTTAAAAATTCTCAGATCTAAGAAAGATATCTCAGTCTGACTTAATTGGTATGTGAGCTTAATATTTAGGTCATTGATATTCAAAATTTGTAGGAAACTGTCAAGTTTTTCTTTTGGTCCATCTCATATTAGCAGAATATCGTCTATGTACCTCAGCCAAAGAGGAATATGTTGGGTAAATTCATCATGCCATTCAGTAAACGCTGTATTCCCACCAGCCCAAAAATAAATTAGCGTCCCTCTTGTTTGTAAGAAGAATTGGTTATTGAATGTAAAGAAGTTCTTTTTAAGTACAAAGTCCAATAATTTAAGGATGAATTCATTTTGATTCTCATCTTCATCAGCTGATATATTCAGGTAGTATTGTACTGCTTTTAATCCCAATTCATGCTTAATACTAGTGTATAGGGCCTCGACACCACATATTGGGTCCTAGTTGGATAACTTGGAGCTTTTGTAGCGTTTCCATCGTATCTTTGATGTATGATGGCATTTGTGTTAAAAATCTCTTAATCTTATATCAACATACTTGCTGGCTTTTTCTGTAAAATTTTCATTACCTGACACTATGGCCTCTAGCTATCAATGTGTCTACTTACCTGCCTTCGCCGGCCCCAATACGCCCGCCTAAGCTCGCCTCACATCGCCACCGCGGACCTGAATATGCTCGCCAAAGTTATCAAAAAAGCTGTCAAAAAGCAGCGCACCAAGTACGGGGCGATGAGCAGCGGACTGTGATAGTTATCACTCATCCGATCTCGCTGCTCTTCTGCTTTTTCCCAGCTTTATTGATAAGCTGTCACTAAGCACCCACACTAAACTACAATGCTCTACCACCTATACCGGCACCCGCAACTAAATAAAGTTATTAACCCCTAAACCGCCGCTCCTAGACCCCGCTGCAACTATAATAAATGTATTAAACCCTAAACCGACGTTCCCGGACCACGCCGCCACCTACATAATACCTATTAACCCCTATCCTGCCCCCCCTATACCGCCGCCACCTATAATAAATTTATTAACCCCTATCCTGTGGATCCCGGACCCCACCGCAACTAAATAAATTGTTTAACCCCTAAACCGCCGCTCCCGGACCCCGCCGCCACCTACATAATACATATTAACCCCTATCCTGCCACCCTATACCGCCGCCACCTATAATAAATGTATTAACCCCTATCCTGCGGATCACGGACCCCGCCACAACTAAATACATTTTTAAACCCCTAAACCGCCGCTCCCGGACCCCGCCGCCAACTACATAATACCTATTAACCCCTATCCTGCCACCTATAATAAATTTATTAACCCCTATCCTGCAGATACCGGACCCCACCGCAACTAAATAAATTGTTTAACCCCTAAACCGCCACTCCCCGACCCCGCCGCCACCTATATTAAACTTATTAACCCCTAATCTGCCCCCCCTACACCGTTGCCACCTATAATAAATTTATCAACCCCTATCCTGCCCCCCCTACACCGCCGCAACCTATAATAAAATTATTAACCCCTAAACCTAAGTCTAACACTAACCCTAACATCCCCCTATCTTAAATATTAATTAAATAAATCTAAATAAATATAACTCTTATTAAATTAATTATTCCTATTTAAAACTAAATACTTACCTATAAAATAAACCCTACTATAGCTACAATATTACTAATAATTACATTGTAGCTATTTTAGGCTTTATATTTATTTTACAGGCAAATTTAAATTTATTTTAACTAGGTACAATAGCTATTAAATAGTTATTAACTATTTAATAGCTTCCTAGATAAAATAAAGTCAAATTTACCTGTAAAATAAAAACTAACTAAGTTTCAATTACACCTAACACTACACTATCATTAAATAAATTATTCCTATTTAAAACTAAATACTTACCTGTAAAATAAACCCTAAGATAGCTACAATAATACTAATAATTACATTGTAGCTATTTTAGGATTTATATTTATTTTACAGGTAAATTTAAATTTATTTTAACTAGGTACAATAGCTATTAAATAGTTATTAACTATCATTAAATAGATTATTCCTATTTAAAACTAAATACTTACCTGTAAAATAAACCCTAAGATAGCTAAAATATTACTAATAATTACATTGTAGCTATTTTAGGATTTATATTTATTTTACAGGTAACTTTGTATTTATTTTAACTAGGTACAATAGCTATTAAATAGTTATTAACTATATAATAACTACCTAGCTAAAAGAAATACAAAATTACCTGTAAAATAAATCCTAACCTAAGTTACAATTAAACCTAACACTACACTATCATTAAATTAATTAAATTAATTAACTACAAATACCTACAATTAAATACAATTAAATAAACTAACTAAAGTACAAAAAATAAAAAAGTATTACAAGCATTTTAAGCTAATTACACCTAATCTAAGCCCCCTAATAAAATAACAAAGCCCCCCAAAATAAAAAAAAAATGCCCTACCCTATTCTAAATTACAAAAGTTAACAGCTCTATTACCTTACCAGCCCTTTAAAGGGCCTTTTGCGGGGCATGCCCCAAAGTATTCCGCTCTTTTGCATTTAAAAAAAATACAACCCCCCAACATTAAAACCCACCACCCACATACCCCTACTCTAACCCACCCAAACCCCCCTTAAAAAAACCAACACTCACCCCCTGAAGATCTACCTACCTTGAGTCATCTGCAGCCAGCCGACCAGCGATGGAACAGAAGAGGACATCTGCAGCAGCCGAAGTCATCATCCAAGGGGGGCTGAAGAGGTCTTCCATCCGATAGAAGTCTTCATTCATGCGGCGTCTTCAATCTTCATCCACCTCTTCAGCGCCCCTTGGATGATGGCTTCGGCTGCTGCAGATGTCCTCTTCTGTTCCATTGGTGGTCGGCTGGCTGAAGACGACTCAAGGTAGGGAGATCTTCAGGGGGTTAGTGTTAGGTTTTTTTAAGGGGGTTTGGGTGGGTTAGAGTAGGGTATGTGGGTGGTGGGTTTTAATGTTGGGGGGGTTGTATTTTTTTTACATGCAAAAGAGCTGAATACTTTGTGGCATGCCCCGCAAAAGGCCCTTTTAAGGGCTGGTAAGGTAATAGAGCTGTTAACTTTTGTAATGTAGAATAGGGTAGGGCATTTTTTTATTTTGGGGGCTTTGTTATTTTATTAGGGGGCTTAGATTAGGTGTAATTAGCTTAAAATTCTTGTAATATTTTTTTATTTTTTGTAACTTAGTTTTTTTTATTTTTTGTACTTTAGTTAGTTAAAATTAATTAAATAAATTACCTACAAATAACTACAATTAAATACAATTAAATAAACTAAAGTACAAAAAATAAAAAAGCTAAGTTACAAAAAATAAAAAAAATAAGTTACAAACATTTAAAAAATATTACACCAATTTTATGCTACTTACACCTAATCTAAGCCCCCTAATAAAATAACAAAGCCCCCAAAATAAAAAAATCCCCTACCCTATTCTAAATTAAAAAGTTCAAAACTCTTTTACCTTACCAGCCCTTAAAAGGGCCTTTTGCGGGGCATGCCCCAAAGAATTCAGCTCTTTTGCCTGTAAAAGAAAAATACAATCCGCCCCAACATTAAAACCCACCACCCACATACCCCTAATCTAACCCAAACCCCCCTTAAACAAACCTAACACTACCCCCCTGAAGATCATCCTACCTTTAGTCGTCTTCAGCCAGCCAACCCACCGATGGAACCGAAGAGGAGATCCGGAGCGGCAGAAGTCATCATCCAAGGGGCGCTGAAGAAATCTTCCATCCGATGAAGTCATCATCCAGGCGGCGCTGAAGAAATCTTCCATCCGGGCAATGTCATTTTCCAAGCGGCGTCTTCAATCTTCATCCATCCGGAGCGGAGCGGAGCCATCTTCAGACTAGCCGACCCGGAGCCATCCTCTTCTCCCCAACGACTACCGACGAATGGATATTCCTTTAAGAGACGTCATCCAAGATGGCGTCCCTTCAAATCCGATTGGCTGATAGGATTCTATCAGCCAATCGGAATTAAGGTAGGAAAAATCTGATTGGCTGATTGAATCGGTCGGCTGGCTGAAGACGACTAAAGGTAGGATGATCTTTAGGGGGGTAGTGTTAGGTTTATTTAAGGGGGGTTTGGGTTAGATTAGGGGTATGTGGGTGGTGGGTTTTAATGTTGGGGGGGTTTGTATTTTTCTTTTACAGGCAAAAGAGCTGAATTCTTTGGGGCATGCCCCGCAAAAGGCCCTTTTAAGGGCTGGTAAGGTAAAAGAGCTTTGAACTTTTTAATTTAGAATAGGGTAGGGAATTTTTTTATTTTGGGGGGCTTTGTTATTTTATTAGGGGGCTTAGATTAGGTGTAAGTAGCTTAAAATTGTTGTAATATTTTTTAAATGTTTGTAACTTATTTTTTTTATTTTTTGTAACTTAGCTTTTTAATTTTTTGTACTTTAGTTAGTTTATTTAATTGTATTTAATTGTAGTTATTTGTAGGTAATTTATTTAATTAATTTAATTATAGTGTAGTGTTAGGTTTAATTGTAACTTAGGTTAGGATTTATTTTACAGGTAATTTTGTATTTCTTTTAGCTAGGTAGTTATTAAATAGTTAATAACTATTTAATAAAGTTACCTGTAAAATAAATATAAATCCTAAAATAGCTACAATGTAATTATTAATTATATTGTAGCTATCTTAGGGTTTATTTTACAGGTAAGTATTTAGTTTTAAGTAGGAATAATTTAAAGTATAGTGCAGTGTTAGGTGTAATTGTAACTTAGGTTAGTTTTTATTTTACAGGTAAATTTCTCTTTATTTTAGCTAGGTAGCTATTAAATAGTTAATAACTATTTAATAGCTATTGTACCTAGTTAAAATAAATTGAAAGTTACCTGTAAAATAAATATAAATCCTAAAATAGCTACAATATAATTATTATTTATATTGTAGCTATATTAGGGTTTATTTTAAAGGTAAGTATTTAGTTTTAAATAGGATTAATTTATTTAATAAAAGAAATATTAATTAGATTTATTTAATTAATATTTAAGTTAGGGGTGGTGTTAGGATTAGGGTTAGACTTAGGTTTAGGGGTTAATAATTTTATTACAGTGGTGGCGGTGTAGTGGGGGGCAGGATAGGGGTTAATAAATGTATTATAGGTGGCGACGGTATAGGGGGGGCAGGATAGGGGTTAATAGGTATCATGTAGGTGGCGGCGGGGTCTGGGAGCAGCGGTTTAGGGGTTAATACATATATTATAGTTGCGGCGGGGACCGGGAGCAGCCGTTTAGGGGTTAACATATTTATTATAGCTTGCGGTGGTCCCTGGGAGCGGCGGTTAAGGGGTTAATCAGTTTATTAGAGTGGCGGTGGGCTCCGGGAGCAGCGGTTTAGGGGGTAATAACTTTATTTAGCTGCGGCTGTGTAGGGGGGCAGATTAGGGGTGTTTAGACTCGGGGTACATGTTAGGGTGTTAGGTGCAGACAGCTCCCATAGGAATCAATGGGATGTCTGGCAGCAGCGAACATGAACTTTCACTATGGTCAAACTCCCATTGATTTCTATGGGATCCGCCGCCTCCAAGGCGGCGGATTGAAATCCAGGTACGCTGGGCCAGAAAAGTGCCGAGCGTACCTGATAGTTTTTTGATAACTAGCAAAAGTAGTCAGATAGTGCCGCACTTGTGTGCGGAACATCTGGAGTGACGTAAGCATCGATCTGTGTCGGACTGAGTCTGGCGGATCAAAGCTTACGTCACAAAATTCTACTTTTGCCGGTATCTAGGGCTTGATAACTAAGGCGAATCAGCCTCGCCACAAATACGCTGCGGAATTCCAGCGTATTTGAGGTTGACGGCTTGATAACTTCACCCCATGGTATCTAGCTTAGGATTTATTTTTATTTTATAGGCAAGTTTGTATTTATTTTAACTAGGTAGAATAGTTATTAAATAGTTATTAACTATTTAATAACTACCTAGCTAAAATAAATACAAAAGTACCTGTAAAATAAAACCTAACCTAAGTTACACTAACACCTAACACTACACTATATTTAAATAAATTAACTAAATTAACAACAATTAAATCAATTAAATTAAATTAGCTTAAGTACGAAAAAAATCACTAAATTACAGAAAATAATAAACAAATTAGTAGATATTTAAACTAATTACACCTAATCTAATAGCCCTATCAAAATAAAAAAAGCCCCCCAAAATAAAAAACCGCTAGCCTGAACTAAACTACCAATAGCCCTTAAAAGGGCCTTTTGCAGGGCATTGCCCCAAAGTAATCAGCCCTTTTACCTGTAAAAAAAAAATACAAACAACCCCCCCAACAGTAAAACCCACCATCCACACAACCAACCCCCCAAATAAAATACTATCTAAAAAACCTAAGCTCCCCATTGCCCTGAAAAGGGCATTTGTATGGGCATTGCCTTTAAAAGGGCAGTTAGCTCTTTTGCAGGCCCAAACCCTAGCCTAAAAATAAAACCCATCCAATACACCCTTAAAAAAACCTAACACTAACCCCCTGAAGATCGACTTACCGGGAGAATTCTTCATCCAAGCCGGGCCGAAGTCCTCAACGAAGCCGGGAGAAGTCTTCATCCAAGCCGGGCGAAGTGGTCCTCCAGACGGGCAGAAGTCTTCATCCAGATGGCATCTTCTATCTTCATCCATCCGGCGCGGAGCGGGTCCATCTTCAAGACAAGATGCAGAGCATCCTCTTCATCCGACAACTACCCAACGAATGAAGGTTCCTTTAAGTGACATCATCCAAGATGGTGTCCCTTAGATTCTGATTGGCTGAAAGAATTCTATCAGCCAATCGGAATTAAGGTAGAAAAAAATCCTTTTGGCTGATGCAATCCAATCAGCCAATAGGATTTAGCTTGCATTCTATTGGCTGTTCCAATAAGCCCATAGAATGTGAGCTCAATCCTATTGGCTGATTGCATCATTTTTTTTCTACCTTAATTAAGCCTCTAACGCAAAACTCGTAATCTAACCATTTAAGAGTTGTTTTTGCTTACTGAACTTTTGTTACCATTGAATCCCTGGAAGTTACTTTAACTGCACTCAGACGCTGTCTGTTTACAACCAACTCTCTATCTCCTATTGTTACCAGCAGTCTGGAATTCATCACCTCCTTTCACAGACGCTGTCTGTGCACCTGTAGCTTATCCACTTCACTACACCCTGTTCAGTCTCTCACAGACGTTGTCTGTGCACCTCCGATTCAAGTAATTTACCTGCACGCTGTTCGGTCTCTCACAGATGCTGCCTGTGCTCTTTCATATCACCCTACTCGCTTGCACGCTCTCTGGTCTTACTGCAAGTACTATGTATAACAAACTGCCTTGTCATACCTTTTACATATTATATTGAAACATCTAATAATGTACTCAACTACATATGCCTCGCAAATCAATGTGTCTAAACTTACCTACTCTAAACCGTTACTTCATTACCAGAGTTATTTCAGCTAACTACTATTTGATTATCAACTATTATTTTATTGTAAACTTGTTACTTAAACTGAAAGTTGTCAGTGAGTAGATTTCAAAGTGAAACTTTGTTTCTTTCTGTTCAGTATCACTGCTACATTTCAGGCACTTGCTCATTAACCAATTCAATAGTGAGCAGAGTTCACCTGTATCCAGTAGCTACAAACTTACATTTATTCACTCACTGAATTGTTTCAGTCTAAAACAATATGTTGAACCGTGACACAAACATTTAACCTAATAGATTGCTAGAAGTGCAGAAGTGCAGAGACAACAGGAACTACATATGCCTCTCCAAAACTTTTCACACATTTTCGAGAATAGACTATTTCCTCACATCGCCACTCGCAAATACAAATATTATAGATGTGGGTATCTCCAATGTCGTGATCTCTGATCATGCCCCTATATGGGTAACTATAGGAAAGAAATCGGAACAAAATAAAAAAAAGTAGTGGAGATTTCCAACATACTTGTCGCACAGTCATGCTTTTAAAAATCATTTGCAGGTCGCATGCAATGACTACGCAGAGCATAATGAGGGAGACCGCATCAGATGTGACCTGTACTGGCACGCCTCTAAGGCGGCCATGAGAGGTGAAATCACATCATACACAGCAGATTACTGTAGAAAGAAAAAAATAACCTCAACTCTTCTGACTAACCAAGTGACTAACGCGTACTGCGACTATCTAAATAACCCCACGACCGACACTAGGAAAGAATACTATGCTAAAATAACGGAAAGGGACACATATTTGAATGCGTTAGAAACAACATATCATACCCACAGAAAGGGAATATTCTATAGGTTAGGCAACAAGACTGGTAAACTTTTATCTAATGTTGTACGAACATGCTCACCCAGGACATACATCCAGGCACATACATCCAGGCACATACATCCAGGCACTACGCATACAGGGACAAAGAAAAGTAACTACCCCCGACATCTTAAATGGACTGAAAGACTACTTTCAATCATTATACCAAAAACAGGGTATGGAGGAAGGAGCGAAAAGCCAATTTTGGGACAAGCGCACTATTTGCAGATGCCCATGTATGTCTAATACCCAAGCCGGAGAAAGATCAGGAACTACCAGGCTCTTACAGGCCAATTTCACTGTTAAACAGTGATTACAAGCTACTGACAAAAATAATGGCAAATAGATTGGCAAATAATACTCGCTGGTATTATACATCCTGACCAGACAGGGCTAGTTAAAAACAGATCATTAACAACTAACATTAGAAAAGTCTTAATGACTATAAATCATTATTGGTATATGCATAGAGAAAGGAGAGGGGGAGAAATGTCAGATGCCTGTCTCCTGTCATTAGATGCAAGAAGGCGTCCAACAGAGTTGAATGGCCTTATCTGTTTGATACACTGCAACAATTTGGCTTTCAGGGTAATTTCCTGCATCTACTGGGCAAATTATATAGTAACCCGAAGGCCACATTTAAATTAATGGTCAAATTTCAACACCATTCCAGCTAGAGAGAGGCACCCATCAAGGATGCCTGCTATTGCCATTGTTATTCGACTTGGCAATAGAACTACTTGCTATTCGTTTGCGAGAGTTATTAATAGGCATCCCAATACAAGAATTGAAGGTTAAAATCTCAATGTATGTGGATTACATGCTGCTGTTTGTTAGAGACCCTGAGTCCTCCATTCCTAACGTAATGAAAGAAAAGAACTACTTTGGTAGTTGTTCGGGTTTTAAGATAAATATAGAAAAATCTTAACTCCTCTGGTTGCACGAAACAAAAACAGTCTCACCCTTAGACTCACAGTTTAAGATTGTCACCTGCTCCTTTCGATATCTTGAGGTTCATATTGCAGCAAACTCATCTCTTTGGTACGCACTTAACATAACTCCAATAGTTGCAAAAACAAATGAAACATAAAAAAATTGATTAATCTCCCACTGTCCTTGATGGGTAGAGTAGGCATAATTAAAATGGTAGTATTCCCCCAACTGTTGTATATGTTACAAGTACTTCCCCTGATAATGGTCCAAAGAAATGTAAACAAAATACACGCAGCCTATGCTGGTTTTCTATGGCAAAACAGAAAGAGGAGAATAGGATTGTACAAGTTGTTTAACCCTACAAACCAAGGTGTGCTAAAACTGCCATATATACAGTGGTACAATTGGAGCGGCATTGTCAAAGATAGTAATAGACTGAATGACTGGGCAAGGTAATTTTACACTACCAGAACTAGAAATGATAAGAAAAGAAAGGGCATCTCCTAGTGTAGCCAATATGCAATAGGACAAATGTGATCAAGATAGAATAATACTCACAAATTTCAAAGGCAAAGATAATGCCAAGGTAAACAGTTTGGGAACTCAACAGTGTCCCAGTTGACTGTGCACCAAAGCCAGGGCAGCTCCTCCTGAAGAAATGTTGTTGTATGTAATATGGAAAGTGGAAAAAATACAGAGGGTGACTCCTAGTGCAGATGAGTTAGTAATATGCAACCCACTAACTGTTCCCAACAGATGGATACTCACAAAGTGTAAAGCACACTATAGTGCAATTGTAGCATGCTGGGTATATTATAGTGGCCCAGCGCACATAATAACCAGGATTGCTTGCTGTTCCAAATTCTTATAGTGATCAATGAAGGAATGGAGACTTCAGTTTACAAAAAAAGTTTTATATTAAAAATATAAAAACAATTTAACAAACAAATAGATCAAATCTATCTATCTAAAACACGCTAGAACTAGAAGAAGGATTCTTCTAAGGATTAACATCTTCCATTGCACTAAAATCTCTCCCGTTCCTAAACACAGCACAACACCCAGCTACTGTAAAAAAACAACATAATATTCAAAGGTCCTATCTTAGCTTTTTAAAAAATGTCAAAGATATGGGGAGATAGAGGCTCAAGCACTAAACTCATACCCATTAGAGTTAATCTAGACTTAATACCTGGCTTAACGGGAGGCCCATGTGGGCTGTGGTAATCTCAGGGTTTAGAAAGAGTAGGGCAATTTTTAGATAAAGTAAATAAATGTGTTATGACTTTTGACCAAATAAAGGAAAGGTTCCATATACCACAAAATCAATATTTCGCAAATTTCCAAATTAGACACTACATTAATAGCCTTATTAGATTAGACAATACTATTTGAGATACTTCCCATTGGGATACCCTCCACACGCTGCAAAGGCAAGGATATAGGTCAATATCACTACAATACAACATGCTCGTAGAAGCCAAGTCAGGCACAGCCATAGATTAAATAATTCAACAGTGGAGGGAGGGAGAACAAATGGACCTAACAAAGGAGGATATTGTGCAAGGATTTGATAGAGTATGGTTGGCAACTATCTCAGCAGACCTCAGAGAAACCCAATACAAATGAATACATAGGGCTTATATCACCCCAAAGCAGTGGGCTAAATGCACAAGTCCAGATATGAATGTATGCAAGAAGTGTTTGTTTCTGGATCCTTCATTTGCACATATGTTCTGGCGCTGACCTAAGCTGGTGAGGTTCTGGGGACAAACGAAATACTATATTAACTTGATAACAAAACAAAAGGTTAAAATTGGCTGGAAAGAGGTATTACTACTGGTGGAAGGTGAGCAAGATATAGATCATTGCAAACTGATCAATAACATTTTGTTGTTGGCTAGAAAGCTTATTTTAAAATTATGGCTGCATAGTACAGCTCCCATGCTATGACTATTTATGTTGTTATTAATAAAAACAGTTATGGATAGAACAAGCAGATGTAAAGGGTGAAGTGTTACTTCGTATCAAGGAATTTTTCAAAAAATGGGAAATGTTTATTCTCACTTTACCTGTTAATATACAAAAGCAGGTGGTAGCACCGTTTGAATCAGCTCCCTTCATATTAGAGAAACAACTGAGAGGAAAGTGGTGCTTTGCATAAAATGTAATGAAAACTTAGGAGAGACTAGTTAAGTAGTTAAGTTTATTTTTAGTTTTAAAAAGTTAGATAGGGAGGTTTTTAGGATTTGTAAGTGTCTTAAAAATAAAAAATAAATAGAAGACTCGAGGACTTTAAGAACTCTTACTGCATAATGGAGAACAGGACAAGATTACAAAGTGCAGAGTTAATAAGACAAACTGTCTCCTGTTGGAATCGATAACAATATACTGCGTCTTAGCCACTGTCATGCAATAATGAAAATGTACTATTTGTTAATGTCAGAATACTGTTGTAAAGTATACCAATGTTGATTATTGCTGTAACCCAGGATTCTCTCAATAAATAAAGTGTAAAAAAAAAACCCACCCATAAACTACCTATTAACCCTTAAATCGCAAACACTATAATAAAGCTATTAACCCCTAATCCGTCGCTCTCCGACATCGTCGACACTATAATAAAGCTATTAACCCATATTCCGCCGCTCCCCAACATCGCCAACACTATAATAAAGCTATTAACCCCTAAACCTCTGGCCTCCCACATCACCGCTACTAAATAAACCTATTAACCCCTAAACCTCCGGCCTCCCACATCACCACTACTAAATAAAGCTATTAACCCCTAAACCGCCAGCCCCCCTAAATCACAAAACACCCCTAACTTAAAACTATAAATTAACCTAACATTACTATTCTAATAAAGTAAAAAATACTACCAATAAAATAACATCTAAATGACTAATTTAAAAAAACCTAGCACTACAAAAAAATTAAAACTCTAAAATTACAAAAAATAACACTAAATTACAAAAAATAAAAAGCACTAAGCTTACAAAAAATAATAAACAAAATGATCAAAAATAAAAACAATTACACCTAATCTAATAGCCCTATAAAAATAAAAAAGCCCCCCCCAAAATAAAAACACCCCCTAGCCTACAATAAACTACCAATAGCCCTAAAAAGGACCTTTTGTAGGGCATTTCCCTAAGTTAACCAATCCTTTTACCTGTAAAAAAATACAGTCCCCACAACAGTAAAACCCACCACCCAACCAACCCCCAAAATAAAAAACCTAGCTCTAAAAAAACAACTAAACTACCCATTGACCCTAAAGGGGCATTTGTATGGGCATTGTCCTTAAAAGGGCATTCAGCTCTTTTTCACTGCCCTTAAAAGGGCATTCAGCTCTTTTCCAAAAGCCCAAAGCTCTAATCTAAAAAAAAACACCCGATAGGATTTTAGTAGCTCTCATTCTATTGGCTGTTTGAACAGCTAATAGGATTTCAGAAGCTCTCATCCTATTGGCTGATTTGAATTTGAAGAATCAAATCAGCCAATAGGAATGCAAGGTACACCATTTTGAAAAGGCTACCTTGCATTCAACTTCAGTGTACAGCGGTGACCGCATGAAGAAGATGCTCCGCGCAGGATGGGATCGGCTTCCAGGGTGGCTCCGCTCCCCGCCGCCGGGATGAAGATAGAAGACGTCCCCGGGATGGATTAAAATATCACTGCCTGGATGAAGACTTCTCACCGCCTGGGTGGAGATGGATGTCCGGACTTCAGGAACCGTGAGTAGATTTTATGGTGTTAGTGTTACAGGTAAAAGAGATGATTAACTTAGGGTATAACTTAGGGACTTTAAAATTGAAAACGTTTTTTTGCACAACAGTATAAAGGTGATAACATTAATAAAGCTGACAGTAATGGAAATATATTGTCTTTGAATCAATTAGGTTTAAGAAATAAGAGCAATTTTACCTCCGGTACCCAAAACCATTCAGTAGAAACGTTTATACATTTAGTATAGAGGGATGTGGATTATTTAAAAACTATTGCTAATAAACATAGTACTAGGAAGACACAGAATGTTACCAGGGAAGATTTACAGGCCCTTAAGGAGTTAAAATTAGATAAGAACCTAATCTGCAAGCTGGAAGATAAGGGCGGGGCTACTGTATTGCTTGATAAATCTTACTATGTGAATGAGATACTGGCCCAATTAGAGGATGGAGATGTATACAAGCCATTCAATAGTGATTCATCATTTGACATTAAACGGGAATTGGGGAAGTGTGTAGACAAGGCATCTAGGAATGGTCTTTTGACCAAAAAGAGGTGACTTTTTTAATACCTGAAAGCTTTGTGATACCAGTTTTCTACACATTTCCCAAGATCCACAAGGATGGTTGCCCCATAGTGGCTAGCATTGATTCTATATTAACTAATACGTCAATCTATTTAGATCGAATTTTGAGACCCTTGGTAGCACAATCAGCATCATATATAAAAGATACTGGTGATTTTCTAAATAAATTAGAGGATTTGCATTTGGAGAGGGATACGTTCATATTGTTTTCATGGGATGTAAATAGCCTCTATATACTTCAATCACACATACTAGTGGAATGGATGCTGTGAATAGTGCTATACGATCTAGCAATATGTGTACTCATGTACAAGGCCCATTTGTGATGGAACTATTGGAGCTGATTTTGCATTGGTCTTTGTTCCAGGACCAGTTTTACCTGCAACGTCAAGGGACAGCCATCAGGTCTAACGTTGCCCCCACATACGCCAATATATTAATGAATATGTTTGAGAAGTTTGTATACTCTCATGTGTTATTTCAGAAATATGAAATGTGTTGGTATAGATACATAAACAATATATTTGGCATATGGGGGGGCGATGTGGCCTCTCTAGTGTCTTTTTTGGGGGGATATGAATGGTGCAACAAGACACATAAAATTAAAAATGACCCATAGTGAAGAGTCAATTGACTTCTTAGACACTACTGTGTGGAAAAAAGGTAGAGTATTGCAGGTTGACTTGTCTAGAAAAGAGACTGATAAAAATAGTCTTCTAATCTATAATAGTGCTCACCCACCAGCTCTTATTAAAAGCTTACCTAAAAGCCAGTTATTGAGGGTGAGAAAGATTGTATCTGATAAAGAGAAGGTAGACATTAGACTTGAGGATAATTGTTTAGGGAAAAAAGTTACCCTGAATTAATGATAAAGGAACAAATTGATAAGGTTAAGGAAATCCCTAGGGACACCATATTGAGGGGTGTATGGAAGGGGAAGAAACAGACAGGGAAAATAAACATGTTATCTATTGTATCTCAATATAACCCTTTTAGTGAGAAAATCATAAAGATTATTAACAAACATTGGAATGCCTTGAAGGATTTAAACCCCCAGATAGAGGTGTTTCAACAAAGACCCATGCCAGCCTATAGGAGGAGTAGGAATATTAGAGATCAGATTGTAAGAACAGATGTGGGCACTAACAAACTAAAGAAACAGACATATCTGTCTACCCCTAAAGTAGGGTGCTACCCCTGTCTTGGGTGTTGAAATTGCAACAACATGATAAAGGGTGAGTATTTGTATCACCCGACGAGTGGTTAGAAATTGAGAATCTTTGGCTACTATACGTGTAATACAGACTATGCTATATATTTAATTAAGTGTCCATGTGCAAAAATGTATATAGGGGAGTCTACTAGAAGAATAAGGGCAGAATCAATGAGCATAAATCGAATATAAGAGGGAAGGAATTTAAGGCCCTTGTATCACATCACTTTATAGAAGCAGGACACACAGTATCTCAATTGAGATTCCAATTATTGAGCATATGGAGAGATCCAGAAGAGGGGATGACAGGACTAAACTCTGGAAGGAAAGAGATAGTTTTTGGATATTCAAACTGAACTCTTTGGTGCCAGTGGGAATGAATAGGGAGATAGAATGGCAGCTAACATAAAGGGGATATATTGGGAAACTTGTTTGTACTAGATGTTTTTTTTTTTTTTTTAAATCTGTAGAAATTATAAGGATGTGTTCTGTATTCTTCCCAGAAAATAATTTGCATATACATTATACGCAGTGATTGTTTATTGTGATTTTTTTTTTTTTATGCACTAGGTCTTTTTAAGTATTTTTATGTATTTCTCTAATTCACCAGTAGAGGGGTGTATAGTGTGCCTAAGCTTAGTGTAAGAGATGTTTAAAGAGTTAACATTTCAATTAACTTTAGAATTGAAACTCTGCCCATATTGACTTTAAATAAGGTTAATTAGTAGTCCTTTGTATGCAACATGATTAAGGTTGTGTAGACCAAAACGTTGTTGTACCCTGTTGGTTATGTCCCAATAAACACATAACTTTGCTGTGAAGAATTGGTGCTGCTGTCTTTTGTATATTAACTTATGGCAATGCCCTACAAAATGCCCTTTTAAGGGCTATTTGTAGTTTATTGTAGGCTAGGGGGTGTTTTTATTTGGGGGGGCTTTTTTATTTTATAGGGCTATTAGATTAGGTGTAATTGTTTTTATTTTTGATAATTTAGTTTATTTTTTGTAAGCTTAGTGTTTTTTATTTCTCGTAATTTAGTGTTTATTATTTTTTGTAATTTTAGATTTTTTCATTTTTTTCGTAGTGTTTTTTTAAATTTGTAATTTAAATTTTTTTATTGGTAGTGTTTTTTTATTTTATTAGAATAGTAATGTTAAGTTAATTTATAGTTTAATGCTAGGTTTATGTTTATTTCACAGGTAAGTTTTTATTTATTTTAAGATAGTTATATTGTAATTTTAATTTTAAGTTAGTGTTAGGGGTTAATAGTTTAATTTTGTGTTTTGCGATCTGGGGGGCTGGCGGTTTAGGGGTTAATAGGTTTATTTAGTAGCGGCGATGTGGGGAGCCAGAGGTTTAGGGGTTAATAGGTTTATTTAGTGGCGGCGATTTTCGGGGAGCGGCGGAATAGGGGCTAATAACTTTATTATAGTGTTGGCGATGTTGGGGACAGGCGGAATAGGGGTTAATAACTTTTATTAGTGTCGGCGATGTTGGGGGCAGCAGATTAGGGGTGTTTAGACTTGGTGTTTGTTAGACATCAATGGGGTTGTGTTACAGAGATTTTTCATTCCGCAACTTCAGGGTTTTTTCTAACACTCTCTCCCCATTGATGTCTATGGGGAAAGCGTGCACTATGGAAAGTGAAATAATGCAACTTTTTTGGTGTTAGTTTCGCACCCTGTTTAGCACAAAACTCGTAATCTAGGTGAAATTGAGTTATTTCAAGATGGCACAAACACCTATGGCTCTATGAGTAAGGGCTGTATTTAAAATGCAGGTGCACGGTGCATACTTAAATAGACATTTGAAACAGTTATAGCTTTTATTAGAAGCATGTTTGCTAATACATGTACTGTATATTACAAAAATGCTTCTATTCAAAACTGAAATGCATCCATGTGGATTTCAATTGTGGCTGGAATGTCCTTTTAAGTGTAATCAAATAGTGTAGAAAATAGAAAATATTGTACATTCTCATAGAGAAATAAAAAATACCTTTATTTGATTCTTCTGGGTCCATGCAATATTTTTTATACTTATTGGAGCTGTGACATTGGCTCTTGTTGGCACTCTCTGTGTGCTGTTATTTTACACAGTCCATCGAGTTCAACCTACACTGATCCTACCTGATTTACAACAAAGAAGCTGCCAATTGAGCTTACATTAAACAATTAGAAAGCCTGAATTCTGTTTTTAGCCAGAAATGTATCTAAGCCATTTTTAAATGTATCTAAGGTATTGACAGTCACTACCTCCTTAGGTAAGGTGATCTACAATTTGATTGCACTCACCGTGAAAAAATATTGCATTGCTGGAGATTAAATCTTCATTCCTCCAGCCTTAAATTGTGAACGCATGTCACAAACAAAAAGCTTCAGCCAATTCTGTATATGGGCCTTGAATATATTTATATAGATTAATCATATCACCTGTCAAGCACCATTTCCCTAGAGTAAACAGGCCCAGTTTGGCCAACCTCTCTTCATGGTTTCAATTCTCCATTTCTCCTATTAGTTTTTCTGCCCCTCTCTGAACTTTTTCTAATTCTGCAATGTTCCTTTTTAAAATTGGCCCCCAGAACTGCACTCTATACTCAAGGTGAGGTCTTACCAGGGTTGTATCTATTGAAAGAATTATGCCTTCTTCCTTTGTATCTATGCCTTTTTTAATACATGCTAGTGTCTTATTGGCCTAAGAAGCCACTGCCTTGCATTGTACACCCATTTCTTTCATGTAAGTGGCAAGAGTCCATGTATGGGATATACATTCCTATCAGGAGGGGGCAAAGTTTCCCAAACCTCAAAATGCCTATAAATACACCTCCCACCACACACATACCTCAGTTTTACAAACTTTCACCTAGATTTAGAGTTCTGCGTTAGCCGTCAAAAGCAGCGTTAAGGGGTCCTAACGCTGCTTTTTACCGCCCGCTGGTATTTAGAGTCAGGCAGGAAAGGGTCTAACGCTCACTTCCCTACCGCGATTCCTTGCTACTGCAGATCCCCTTACGCCAATTGCATATCCTATCTTTTCAATGGGATCTGCCTAACGCCAGTATTTGGAGTCTTGGGAGAAGTGAGCGGTAGACCCTCTACCGACAAGACTCCTACCGACAAAAAAGTCAATAGTTAAGAGCTTTATGGGCTAACACGTGAATATAAAGCTCTTAACTACTTTGCTCTAAAGTACACTAATACCCATAAACTACCTATGTACCCCTAAACCGAGGCCCCCCCACATCGCTGCCACTATAATAAACAATTTTAACCCCTAATCTGCCGACCGGACACCGCCGCCACCTACATTATACCTATAAACCCCTAATCTGCTGCCCCTAACATCGCCGCCCCTATATTATATTTATTAACCCCTAATCTGCCCCCCCCAAAGTCGCCGCTACCTTACCTACACTTATTAACCCCTAATCTCCCGCCCGCACCATTGCCACTACTATAATAAATTTATTAACCCCTAAACCTAAGTCTAACACTAACACCCCCTAACTTAAATATAATTTAAATGAAACTAAATAATATTCCTAAAATTAACTAAATTAATCCTATTTAAAACTAAATACTTACCTATCAAATAAACCCTAATATAGCTACAATATAACTAATAATTACATTGTAGCTATTTTAGGATTTATATTTATTTTACAGGCAACTTTGTATTTATTTTAACTAGGTACAATAGCTATTAAATAGTTAAGAACTATTTAATAGCTACCTAGTTAAAATAAGTACAAAATTACCTGTAAAATAAATCCTAACCTAAGTTACAATTAAACCTAACACTACACTATCATTAAATAAATTAAATAAATTACCTACAATTAGCTAAATTAAAATACAGTAAAATAAACTATTCTATAATACAACCCCCCCCCCCCACTAAATTACAAAAAATAAAAAAGAATTACAAGAAGTTTAAACTAATTACACCTAATCTAAGCCCCCTAATAAAATAAAAAAGCCCCCCAAAATAAAAAATTCCCTACCCTATTCTAAACTACCAAAGTAATCAGCTCTTTTACCAGCCCTTAAAAGGGCTTTTTGCTGGGCATTGCCCCAAAGTAATCAGCTCTTTTACCTGAAAATAAAAATACAATACCCCCCCAACATTACAACCCACCACCCACATACCCCTACTCTAACCCACCCAAACCCCCCTTAAAAAAACCTATCGCTAACCCCTGAAGATCTCCCTACCTTGAGTCGTCTTCACCCAGCCGAGCCGAATTCTTCATCCAAGGTGCGCAGAGGAAGTCTTCATCCAAGCGGCAAAGAAGAGGTCCTCCATCCGGTAGAAGTGTTCATCCAGGCGGCGTCTTCAATCTTCATCCATCCGGAGAGGAGCGGAGCCATCTTCAACGGAGCCAATGCAGAGCCATCCTCTTCAACCGACGACTGAACAACGAATGAAGGTTCCCTTATGGGATGTCATCCAAGATGGCGTCCCTTCAATTCCGATTGGCTGATAGAATTATATCAGCCAATCGGAATTAAGGTAGAGAAAATCTGATTGGCTGATGCAATCAGCCAATCAGATTGAAGTTCAATCCGATTGGCTGATCCAATCAGCCAATAGTATTGAACTCACATTCTATTGGCTGATCGGAACAGCCAATAGAATGCGAGTTCAATATGATTGGCTGATTGGATCAGCCAATCGGATTGAACTTCAATCTGATTGGCTGATTGCATCTGGCAATCAGATTTTTTCTGCCTTAATTCCGATTGGCTGATAGAATTCTATCAGCCAATCGGAATTGAAGGGACGCCATCTTGGATGACGTCCCTTAAAGGAATGTTCATTTGTCGGGAAGTCGTCGGTTGAAGAGGATGGCTCCGCGTCGGCTCCTTTGAAGATGGCTCCGCTCCACTCCGGATGGATGAATATTGAAGACACTGCCTGGATGAACACTTCTACCGGATGGAGGACCTCTTCTTTGCCGCTTGGATGAAGACTTCTACCGGATCAAGGACCTCCTCTGCGCACCTTGGATGAAGAATTCGGCTCGGCTGGGTGAAGACGACTCAAGGTAGGTAGATCTTCAGGGGGTTAGCGATAGTTTTTTTTGGTAGTTTAGAATAGGGTTGGGAATTTTTTATTTTGGGGGGCTTTTTTATTTTCTTAGGGGGCTTAGATTAGGTGTAATTAGTTTAAACTTCTTGTAATTCTTTTTTATTTTTTGTAATTTAGTAGGGGGGTTTTTTGTATTATAGAATAGTTTATTTTATTGTATTTTAATTTAGCTAATTGTAGGTAATTTATTTAATTTATTTAATGATAGCGTAGTGTTAGGTTTAATTGTAACTTAGGTTAGGATTTATTTTACAGGTAATTTTGTACTTATTTTAACTAGGTAGCTATTAAATAGTTCTTAACTATTTAATAGCTATTGTACCTAGTTAAAATAAATACAAAGTTGCCTGTAAAATAAATATAAATCCTAAAATAGCTACAATGCAATTATTAGTTATATTGTAGCTATATTAGGGTTTATTTTATAGGTAAGTATTTAGTTTTAAATAGGATTAATTAAGTTAATTTTAGGAATATTATTTTGTTTAATTTAAATTATATTTAAGTTAGGGGGGGTGTTAGGGTTAGGGTTAGACTTAGGTTTAGGGGTTAATAAATGTATTACAGTAGCGGCTAGTAGCAGGGTTAATAATTGTAGGTAGGTGGTGGCGATGTTAGGGAGGGCAGATTAGGGGTTAATACTATTTATTCTAGTGTTTGCGAGGCGGGAGTGCAGCGGTTTAGGGGTTAATACATTTATTATAGTGGCGGCGAGGTCTGGTCGGCAGATTAGGGGTTAATAAGTGTAGGTAAGGTAGCGGCGATGTTGGGGGGGGCAGATTAGGGGTTAATAAATATAATATAGGGGTCGGCGGTGTTAGGGGCAGCAGATTAGGGGTTCATAGGGATAATGTAGGTTGCGGCGGTGTCCGGAGCAGAAGATTAGGGGTTAATAATATAATGCAGGTGTCAGCGATAGCGGGGGCGGCAGATTAGGGGTTAATAAGTGTAAGGTTAGGGGTGTTTAGACTCGGGGTACATGTTAGGGTGTTAGGTGCAGACTTAGAGAGTGTTTCCCCATAGGAAACAATGGGGCTGCGTTAGGAGCTGAACGCTGCTTTTTTGCAGGTGTTAGGTTTTTTTTCAGCCCAAAATGCCCCATTGTTTCCTATGGGGATATCGTGCACGAGCACGTTTTTCCAGCTTACTGCTACCGTAAGCAATGCTGGTATTGAGGGTTGAAGTGGAGCTAAATTAGGCTAAACGCACCCTTTTTTGAGCCTAACGCAGCCCCTCAGACAACTCTAAATACCAGCTTTGTTGGAAGGGTGTGTTGGGAAAAAAAGCAGCGTTAGCTACGAGGGTCTTTACCGACAAAACTATAAATCTAGGCGTTTGCTTCCTATGGAGGTGGTGAAGTAAGTTGTGCTTGATTTCTTCTGTGATAGGTGCTTCTAAGCATTCTGAAGCCCAATTCCTCTCAGAGTACAGTATTTGTCAGAGGGATGTAAAGGGAGTATTGCCTGTTGATTTAGTGGTTTCACCCATGGGAAATCCTTTCAAGGGCTTTCTGTTCTCAGTCGCAGGGATTCATCTCCTGCCTCCCTTTTCAGATCGACATTATACTCCTATACCATTACCAAGACACTCTATGCTATGTTTGGCACTTTATGTTTTAAAGTTTTAAATACAGGTAGCCCTCAGTTTACGCCGGGGTTAGGTTCCAGAAGGAATGGTTGTAAATCGAAACTGTTGTAAATTGAAACCCAGTTTATAATGTAAGTCAATGGGAAGTGAGGGAGATAGGTTCCAGGCCCCTCTCAAAATTGTCATAAGTAGCACCTAATACATTATTTTTAAAGCTTTGAAATGAAGACTTTAAATGCTAAACAGCATTATAAACCTAATAAAATAATCACACAACACAGAATATATAATTAACTTACGTTAAATGAACAAAAACATTTGCTAAACAGAATTATAAACCTAATAAAATAATCACACA
The DNA here is from genome assembly GCF_027579735.1 of Bombina bombina. Taxonomy (NCBI): domain Eukaryota; kingdom Metazoa; phylum Chordata; class Amphibia; order Anura; family Bombinatoridae; genus Bombina; species Bombina bombina. Next base: position 102,585,145 of record NC_069509.1, read on the forward strand.
ACACACATTTTTCTACAAACAGTTATTTTTATGCATTCCAATCTGGACTGATTTATAGGCAGGAAGATCTTGTTCCTTTGAAATCTGCCCGATAGCTCAGGTCTGGTTAAAATGATTAATTTCAGCTTGCTTGGGTTTGCTGCAACACAATCGGACAGCTCCACCTACTGGCTATTTTAATAAATGACTGCCTCTCAATGCTTTTCAATAGCATTCACATGACTGGAAAAAAAGATTGTTATTCTGAAACGGTGTAAATTGAACCGTTGTAAAACGAGGGCCACCTGTATATGTATTTACTTATATTTGCCAAAAGTCAGGTCTATGTATATTTCCCTTTTTCTGCAATCTATCAGTTTCCGTATGGAATTTATATTGGGAAGATTATTTTTTCTTACCTGAGGTTCTAGTTTTCTCAAATTTGACATTATTAAGATTGATGTTAAATCTATCGCCTAGATTTAGAGTTTTGTCGGTAAAGACCCGCGTAGCTAACGCTGCTTTTTTTTCCAGCGCACCCTTAAGACAACGCTGGTATTTAGAGTTCTCTGCGTTAGGCTCCAAAAAGGGAGCGTAGAGCATAATTTACCGCCACTTCAACCCTCAATACCAGCGTTGCTTACTGTAGCAGCTAGCTGGAAAAACGTGCTCGTGCACGATTCCCCCATAGGAAACAATGGGGCAGTTTGGGCAGAAAAAAAACCTAACACCTGCAAAAAAGCAGCGTTAAGCTCCCAACGCAGCCCCATTGTTTCCTATGGGGAACACTTTCTAAGTCTGCACCTAACACCCTAACATGAACCCCGAGTCTAAACACCCCTAACCTTACACTTATTAACCCCTAATCTGCCGCCCCCACTATCGCTGACACCTGCATTACACTATTAACCCCTAATCTTCCGCTCCAGACACTTCCGCAACCTACATTATACCTATGTACCCCTAATCTGCTGCCCCTAATATCGCCAACACCTATATTATATTTATTAACCCCTAATCTGCCCCCCCCCCAATGTCGCCGCTACCTTACCTACACTTATTAACCCCTAATCTGCCGACCGGACTTCGCCGCTACTCTAATAAAGTTATTAACCCCTAAGCCGCCGCACTCCCGCCTCGCAAACCCTATAATAAATAGTATTAACCCCTAATCTGCCCTTCCTAACATCGCCGCCACCTAACTTCAAGTTTTAACCCCTAATCTGGCGACCGGACCTCGCCGCTACTATAATAAATGTATTAACCACTAAAGCTAAGTCTAACCCTAACCCTAGCACCCCCCCTAAATTAAATATAATTTTAATCTAACAAAATAAATTAAATATTATTAACTAAAGTATTCTTATTTAAAACTAAATACTTACTTGTAAAATAAACCCTAATATAGCTACAATATAACAAATAATTACATTGTAGCTATTTTAGGATTTATATTTATTTTACAGGCAACTTTGTATTTATTTTAACTAGGTACAATAGCTATTAAATAGTTATTTACTATTTAATAGCTACCTAGCTAAAATAATTACAAAATTACCTGTAAAATAAATCCTAACCTAAGTTACAATTAAACCTAACACTACACTATCAATAAATAAATTAAATAAATTAACTACAAGTACCTACAATTACCTACAATTAAATCAACTAAACTAAATTACCAAAAAAAACTAACACTAAATTACAAAAAATAAAAAAAGATTACAAGAATTTTAAGCTAATTACACCTACTCTAAGCCCCCTAATAAAATAACAAAGCCCCCCAAAATAAAAAAAATTCCCTACCCTAATCTAAATTTAAAAGTTAACAGCTCTATTACCTTACCAGCCCTTAAAAGGGCTTTTTGCGGGGCATGCCCCAAAGAAATCAGCTCTTTTGCCTGTAAAAAAAAACACAATTCCACCCGCCAACTTTCCAACCCACCACCCACATACCCACTACTCCCCTGAAGTTCTCCCTACCTTGAGCCGTGTTCACCCAGCCGGGCACCGATGGACCAAAATAAGACATTTGGAGCGGCTGAAGTCTTCATCCTATCCGGGCAGAAGAGGACATCCAGACCGGCAGACATCTTCATCCAAGCGGCATCTTCTATCTTCATCCATCCGATGAGGAGCGGCTCCATCTTCAAGACCTCCGGCGCGGAACATCCTTCTTCAACGACGACTAGACGACGAATGAAGGTTCCTTTAAGTGATGTCATCCAAGATGGCGTCCCTCGAATTACGATTGGCTGATAGGATTCTATCAGCCAATCGGAATTAAGGTAGGAAAAATCTGATTGGCTGATTCAATCAGCCAATCAGATTGAAGTTCAATCCGATTGGCTGATCCAATCAGCCAATCAGATTGAGCTTGCATTCTATTGGCTGTTCCGATCAGCCAATAGAATGCGAGCTCAATCTGATTGGCTGATTGGATCAGCCAATCCGATTGAACTTAAATCTGATTGGCTGATTCCAATCAGATTTTTCCTACCTTAATTCCGATTGGCTGATAGAATCCAATCTGAATTCAAGGGACGCCATCTTGGATGACGTCACTTAAAGGAACCTTCATTCGTCGTCTAGTCGTCGTTGAAGAAGGATGTTCCGCGCCGGAGGTCTTGAAGATGGAGCTGCTCCTCATCGGATGGATGAAGATAGAAGATGCCGCTTGGATGAAGATGTCTGCCGGTCCGGATGTCCTCTTCTGCCCGGATAGGATGAAGACTTCTGCCGCTCCAGATGTCTTCTTTTGGTCCATCGGTGCCCGGCTGGGTGAACACGGCTCAAGGTAGGGAGATCTTCAGGGGGGGTAGTGTTAGGTTTATTTAAAGGGGGTTTGGGTTAGAGTAGGGGTATGTGGGTGGTGGGTTGTAATGTTGGGGGTGGTATTGTGTTTTTTTTTTTACAGGCAAAAGAGCTGATTTCTTTGGGGCATGCCCCGCAAAAAGCCCTTTTAAGGGCTGCTAAGGTAATAGAGCTGTTAACTTTTTTAATTTAGATTAGGGTAGGGAATTTTTTTTTTATTTGGGGGGGCTTTGTTATTTTATTAGGGGGCTTAGAGTAGGTGTAATTAGCTTAAAATTCATGTAATCTTTTTTTATTTTTTGTAATTTAGTGGGGTTTTTTTTTGGTAATTTAGTTTAGTTTATTTAATTGTAGGTAATTGTAGGTACTTGTAGTTAATTTATTTAATTTATTTATTGATAGTGTAGTGTTAGGTTTAATTGTAACTTAGGTTAGGATTTATTTTACAGGTAATTTGGTAATTATTTTAGCTAGGTAGCTATTAAATAGTAAATAACTATTTAATAGCTATTGTACCTAGTTAAAATAAATACAAAGTTGCCTGTAAAATAAATATAAATCCTAAAATAGCTACAATGTAATTATTTGTTATATTGTAGCTATATTAGGGTTTATTTTACAAGTAAGTATTTAGTTTTAAATAGGAATACTTTAGTTAATAATATTTAATTGATTTCGTTAGATTAAAATTATATTTAATTTAGGGGGGTGTTAGGGTTAGACTTAGCTTTAGGGGTTAATACATTTATTATAGTAGCGGCGAGGTCCGGTCAGCAGATTAGGGGTTAATACTTGAAGTTAGGTGGCGGCGATGTTAGGGAGGGCAGATTAGGGGTTAATACTATTTATTATAGGGTTTGCGAGGCGGGAGTGCGGCGGTTTAGGGGTTAATATATTTATTAGATTGGCGGCGAGGTCCGGTCAGCAGATTAGTGGTTAATAAGTGTAGGTAAGGTAGTGGCGACATTGGGGGGGGCAGATTAGGGGTTAATAAATATTATGTAGGTGTCAGCGATGTTAGGGGCAGCATATTAGGGGTTCATTGGGATAATGTAGGTGGTGGCGATGTGCGGTCAACAGATTAGGGGTTACAAAAATATATTATAGTGGCGGCGATGTGGGGGGCCTCGGTTTAGGGGTACATAGGTAGTTTATGGGTGTTAGTGTACTTTAGAGCACAGTAGTTAAGAGCTTTATGTTCCAGCGTTAGCCCATAAAGCTCTTAACTACTGACTTTTTTCTGCGGATGGAGTCTTGTCGATAGAGGCTCTACCGCTCACTTTAGCCAAGACTCTAAATACCAGCGTTAGGAAGATCACATTGAAAAGATAGGATATGCAATTGGTGTAAGGGGATCTGCGGTATGGAAACTCGCGGCTTGGAAGTGAGCGTTAGACCCTTTCCTGGCTGACTCTAAATACCAGCGGGCGACCAAAAGCAGCGTTAGGACCCCTTAACGCTGCTTTTGATGGCTAACGCTAAACTCTAAATCTAGGCGTACGTATTTAGCTAATTTAGCCAGAAGAGCTTTATGGCTTAAATCATGGAATGCTGACATGGTGTCTAAATCTAGATAATTATCTTTGTCTTTCCAGGGCTGACATGGTGTCTAAATCTAGATTATTATCTTTGTCTTTCCAGGGTAATAATCTATTTGGTTCTCAATTGGATTCTATTATTTCCACTATTACTGGAGGGAAAGGAGTTTTTTTTACCTCAAGATAAAAAGTCTATGGGGTCTATTTATCATTGTGCGGACGGACATCGATAAATGCCGACAGCATACACTGTCAGCATTTATCATTGCACCAGCAGTTCTTGTGAACTGCTGGTGCAACGCTGCCCCCTGCAGATTTGCAGCCAATCAGCCGTCAGCAGGGGGTGTAAATCAACCCAATCGTATTGGATCAGGTTGATTTTCGGCGATGCCTGTCCGCCGCCTCACAGCAGGTCGGACAGGTTATGGAGCAGCGGTCTTTAGACCGCTGCTTCATAACTTGGGATTCTGGCGAGCCTTCAGGCTCGCCAGAAAAACTGGGCATCAAGCTCCGTTTGGAGCTTGATAAATAGACCCCTAAAGGTAGATTTATGGCTCCTAATCATTTTCATTCCTTTCGTCAGAATAAGGAACAAAAGACGACGCCTTCCCCTAAGGCCTCTGGTTCCAATTGGAGACCATCTTCAAATTGGAACAAAACCAAGCCTTATAAGAAACCAAATCCAGCCCCCAAGACTGCATGAAGGTGTGGCCCTCAATCCAGTTCAATTGGTGGGGGGCAGATTTAAATTATTTCAGGAAATTTGGTCAGGTTCCGTTCAGAATCAGTGGATTCAGAATATTGTGTCTCAAGGATATCGAATAGGTTTCAGAATGAGACCTCCCATGAGAAGATTCTTTCTTTCTCATGTTCCAACAAATCCTGTGAAGGCTCAGGCTTTTCTGAAGTGTGTTTCAGATCTAGAGCTTTCAGGGGTGATTGTTCCAGTTTATCTAAAGGAACAGGGTTTGGGTTTCTATTCAAATCTATTCATTGTCCCAAAGAAAGAGAATTCTTTCAGACCAGTTCTGGATCTGAAACTTCTAAATCATTTTGTAAGTCCCAACTTTCAAGATGGTGACTATAAGGACTACTCTGCCTTTTGTTCAGCAAGGGCATTTTATGTCCACAATAGACTTACAGGATGCTTATCTTCATATTCCAATTCATCCAGACCATTATCGGTTTCTTAGATTCTTTTTTCTAGACAAGCATTACCAGTTTGTTGCTCTTCCATTTGGCCTAGCAACAGCTAAAAGAATCTTTTTTTTTAGGTTCTCAGTGCCCTTCTGTCTGTAATCAGAGAGCAGGTTATTGCAGTGTTTCCTCATTTGGACAATATCTTGGTACTAGCTCAGTCTTTTCATTTAGCAGAATCTCACACAAAACAACTAGTGTCGTTTCTTCAAAGGTATGGTTGGAGGATCAATTTACAAAAGAGTTTCTTGATTCCTCAGACAAAGGTCACTTTTTTAGGTTTCCAGGTAAATTCAGTGTCCATGACTTTGTCTTTAACAGACAAGAGACAAATGAAATTGGTATTAGCTTGTCTAAACCTTCAGTCTCGATTGTTCCCTTCAGTGGCTATGTGCATGGAAGTTTTAGGTCTTATGACTGCAGCATCGGACACGATTCCCTTTGCTTGTTTTCATATGAGACCTCTGCAGCTTTGCATGCTGAATCAATGGTACAGGGATTATATTTGAATATCACAACTGATATGCTTAAATCCCAACATTCAACACTCTCTGTCATGGTGGATGGACCATCATCGGATTGTTCAAGGGGCCTCTTTTGTTCATCCTTCCTGGACTGTGATCTCAACAGACGCAAGTCTTACAGGTTGGGGAACTGTCTGGGGGTCTCTGACTGCACAAGGGGTTTGGAAACCTCAAGAGGTGAGGTAACCAATCAATATTTTAGAACTGTGCTATCTTCAGAGCTCTTCAGGCTTGGCCTCTGTTAAAGAGAGAACTTTTCATTAATTTTCAGACAAACAATATCACAACAGTGGCATATGTCAATCATCAGGGAGGGACTCGCAGCTCTTTAGCAATGAAAGAAGTATCTCGGATACTTTCTTGGGTGGAGTTCAACTCTTCTCTAATTTCTGCAATTCATATTCCAGGAATAGACAATTGGGAAGCGGATTTTCTCAGTCGTCAAACTTTGCATCCGTGGGAGTGGTCTCTCCATCCATATTTGTTTCTTAAGATTGTACAAATGTGGGGTCTTCCAGAAATAGATTTGATGGCCTTTCATTTGAACAATAAACTTCCCAGATATCTTTCCAGATCCAAGGATCCTCAGGCAGAGATGGTGGATGCTTTAGCAGTTCCTTGGTTTTACCAACCTGCTTACATTTTGCCGCCTCTAGTTCTTCTTCCAAGGGTGATCTCCAAGATCATTATGGAACAATCTCATGTGTTTCTGATAGCACCAGCATGGCCTCACAGGTTCTGGTATGCGGATCTTGTCCGGATGTCCAGTTGCCAGACTTGGCCACTTCCTTTAAGGCCAGGGGGCATATTTATCAACCTCCGTATGAAAGGCTCCCCGGAAACAGAAGTTATGAAGCAGCGGTCTAAAGACAGCTGCTCCACAACTTGTCCGCCTGCTCTGAGGCCGCAGACAGAAATCAACCCGATCGAATATGATCGGGTTGACACCTCCTGCTAGTGGCTGATTGGCAGCGAATCTGCAAGGGGCGGCATTGCACCAGCAGTTCACAAGAACTGCTGGTGTAATGATAAATGCAGACAGCATATGCTGTCGGCATTTATCGATGTGCGGCAGACATGATATGCTACTTTGTATCATGTCCGCTTGCACATTGATAAATATACCCCCAGACCTTCTGTCTCAAGGGCCATTTTTACATCAGGATCTTAAATCTCTAAATTTGAAGGTATGGAAATTGAAAGCTTAGTTCTTAGTTATAGAGGTTTCTCTGACTCAGTGATTAACACTATGGCCCCAATTTATCAAAGGTTTTGCGGACCTGATCCGACACTGCGGATCAGGTCCGCAAGACCTCGCTAATGCTGGTGCAACGCCGCCCCCTGCTGACTCGCGGCCAATCGGCCGCCAGCAGGGAGGTGTCAATCAACCCGATCGTATTCGATCGGGTTGATTTCCGGTGATTCCTGTCCGCCTGCTCAGAGCAGGCGGACAGGGTTATGGAGCAGCGGTCTTTAGACCGCTGCTTCATAAGTTGTGTTTCTGGCGAGTCTGAAAACTCGCCAGAAACACGGCCCTTCAAGCTCTGTATGGAGCTTGATAAATGGGCCTGCTTGTTACAGGCTCGTAAGTCTATTTCAAGAAAGATTTATTATCGGGTTTGGAAAACCTATATTTCATGGTGCTCCTCTCATAATTTTTCTTGGCATTCTTTTAGAATTCCTCGGATTTTACAGTTTCTTCAGGATGGTTTGGATAAGGGTTTGTCTGCAAATACTTTGAATGGATAAATCTCTGCTCTTTCTGTTTTATTTTATAGAAAGAGTGCTAAATTTCCTGATATACACTGTTTTGTTCAGGCTTTGGTTCGCATCAAACCTGTTATTAAGTCTATTTCTCCGCCTTGGAGTCTTAATTTGGTTTTAAAGATTTTGCAGGCTCCTCCTTTTGAGTTTATGCATTCTTTGGATATTAAACTACTTTCTTAGAAAGTGTTATTTCTTTTGGCTATCTCTTCTGCTAGAAGAGTTTCTGAGTTGTCGGCTCTCTCTTGTGAGTCTCCTTATTTGATATTCCATCAAGATAAAGCGGTTTTACGGACTTTGTTTAAATTTTTACCTACGGTTGTGAATTCTAACATTAGTAGGAAAATTGTTGTTCCTTCTTTGTGTCCTTATCCTAAGGACTCTCTTGAGATTTCTATACATTCTTTGGATGTGGTAAGAGCTTTGAAATACTATGTTGAGGCTATCAAGGATTTCAGATAGACTTCTAGTTTATTCGTTATTTTCTCTGGTTCCAGGAAAGGTCAGAAAGCCTCTGCCATGTCTTTGGCATCTTGGTAAAAATTTTAATTCACAAGGCTTATTTGAAGGCGGGGCAGTCTCCGCCTCAAAGAATTATAGCTCATTCCACAAGATCAGTTGCCACTTCTTGGGCTTTCAAGAATGGAGCTTCAGTTGATCAGATTTGCAAAGCAGCAATTTGGTCTTCTTTGCATACATTTACTAAATGTTACCATTTTGATGTATTTGCTTCCTCAGAAGTAGTCTTTGGTAGAAAAGTTCTTCAGGCAGTTGTCTCAGTTTGATCTCTTTGCCTATAATTTGAGTTTTGTTTTTAAATTCAAGAAAACTTAATTATTATTTTGATTTAATTCTTTAAGTTGAAATAGCTGTTTTTTAATTTTTTTTATTGAGGTATAGTTTTGGCGGACAGAAAAAACAGTTAATTAAGATATTAGTTAAATATAGAGAATTTAAATTGGAGAATCTGAAGGGAGAAATAGATAAAATAGTCGATAAAATACAGGGGGGCGGAGCTACGCCATGCTGGGACATGGCAGCAGAGTGAGAGAGCTCCGTTGCTGTCAGTCCATCAGAGCCTAAAGACAAGCGAAAACTGGGGACAAAAGACATCACACTGAGTGTGGGAGAGTCCGGGAACACAACCGGTCATGTTATAGGGCATGGAGGTGAAGCTAACAGCTCCTGCATAGAGAGGAGTGAAGAGACATAATTGAGGCGGGCGCCATCTTGTAACCCCGCGCGACAAGCAGATTATAACAAGGCACGGCAGCGATCGCACCACTACATAAGGATATGGCCCACAGCGTTATCAGCCCCTTGATTTACCCTGAAGTGAGGACCGAGTGTTGAGGAGGTGAACTGCGGGCAGTCGGATTGGAGAGGGAGCCGCAGTGAGAGGTCACAGGTAACGCCCAGCAACGAAGGTAACAAGGGGTATGAGCCAGCGGGTCACATCCTTATATCTGGACAATACATTTGGGGTGTTCTGGGGGACGCCACGCTCTTGACCTTAGGCATCAAGTTAATCAGCATACCTGAAATAACCTATTTACATTAAATCATTACGGCCGCCCATGAGGGCAACGCCGCCACAGTTTAGTGCTGTTTTTACTTTAGGCCTCAAAAGAGATAAGGGAGCTGACCCCGAATGAGGTTTATCCACACAACAACAACAATATAGGTGCCTTCCTCTGACTTTAACCCCGCAAGTAATAAGAAGCAATACATAGCTTCCGTGCATTTTGTACTGATACCACCCACGTGGACTTTCCTCTGAGGGCCGATCTGCAGGAGAATTAAGCCCATATAGTCAAATAAGACACACACAGTTCCCTGGTTCACCTATATAACTCGCATCCCAGGGGGAACAGATTTTAGCAAAAGAGACATTGCAACTAAGCCAGACTGGATGCTTAGAAGCTGCATACCATAGCTTTCTGAACTAAATCTGCACAAAATACAAAGAGCAGCTGGGATTGTGGTTGACGGGCTAGTGTTTAGAAGACGGCCAAGACAATCTAAACAACCTTGTTAGCTCAAACATCCAACAACTTTCTATACAAGATTCCATTATTCAAACCTTACAGGATAAACTGGAGGACTTAGATAACAGGGGGAGGAGGAATAACTTAAGAATAAGAGGCATCCCTGAGGAGATCCCCCAAGAACATCTAAAATCTTACGTTAAAGAGCTGTTTCAGTTTTTACTTCCTAGATCCACTCCTCTGGCTTCAGAAGACATTGAAAGGATACATAGGGCCCTTAGCCCCCCCCCCCCAGAAACCCCCAGCACCACCTAGGGATGTTATCCTTCGACTGCTGAAATTCACCTCAAGGGAAGAAATATGGCAGGCAGCCAGAACCAGGCAGTCTATTTCCTTTCACAACCATTCAATACAAATTTTCCAGGACTTATGCCCTCAAACCATCCAGAGAAGGAGAGAAGTTAGATTCATCACCTCAAAACTTCAGGAGAATAATATTAGATACAGGTGGGGCTACCCCTTCACCCTCATCATCCACCATAATGGGTCCCAAATAGTATATAAAAGCTTCAACGACCTAGACACACTATCCAAAAAGCTTAATATAACTTTTGAGGTACCTTCAGAAAAAGTACTGGACATCCAGGTACCACTTGAAGATCGACGTGGAGAAAGACCTAAAGAGCAACGGCCTAACTGGTCTAAAGTTCCAGCAAAAAGAATGAAAACCAGCCCAGCTCCTCCCACAGGGGACTTGAGAATTAAATAAAAGATGGGACTTTTGTGGACTGTGATATATTTACTAAAGGTGGCATGATCATTTATGCCCATATTATTTAAAATCTGTCTTAACTCCTTTTCTTGCTTAGTCACCGCAGGTCCCATCTGTGGGACAAACAATTTAGCAGTGCTCCATAAGAGCACACCTGTGGACAGGTGAGTTAATCTCAGGTATTTACAGCACTTTTGGTGGCCTACCGCAGTTCCCCTTACAATCTGTTCAAAATGTTATATATGTTCCGTATTATAACCTCCCCAGTTTTTGCACAAAATTCAGAAATTACTATAGATAAACTCTGATGGTTAACTGATACCATTCGTCCCCCTAGCAAATGGTGTATCAGATGTTAAACAAATACAGTTCAGGAATATGTTCTTTTCTAAGTATGAAAATACAGGAATAGTTAAAAGTAGGTCACAGGATAGGTTTGTGTTTTCAGGATGTTGTTGTTATCTCTCTACAGGTAATAATTCTCAAAGGAATGGCACTCGCTCTTCTTATACCATATGGCCTAATCCAATAATGTCCCCTCCAGGAAGTCTTGATGCAAGGTATGTCACGCTCTGGGTCTTTCACAAAATACATTATGCACAAATTAACTTCATTCACGCACCATGACAGATGACCCATTGCAAATTAAAATAGTCTCTCACAACGTTAAGGGTTTGAACTCCCCCCAAAAATGGTCCATGGCGATGAGAGAATATAGGCGACTCCAATGTGATATAGTCCTTATACAGGAGACTCATTTTAGAAGAGGAAGGGAACCCACAATGTCACTCAATAAACTTGGGCAGGTGTTTCTGGCATCAAACTCCACTAAACACAATGGAGTAGGCATTATTTTCAAAAAGAATGTCCCCTTTTACCCAATGAGGGTGCATAGGGATAAGGGAGGGAGGTTCATTGTACTGACGGGTAGGCTATACAATAAAGTGGTGACGTTCACGAGTATATATGCCCCTAATATTGCAACACCGCAATTTTTCTACACCATCAAAAAAGCCATTTTGGATTGCGCCAAGGGTAGCTTAATTATGGGAGGGGATTTCAACTTAGCAATTGATCCTGATTTGGATTGTTCTAGAGGAGTTTCCTCGGTCCCCCAGAAAACTTTACAATCATTCAGGTCCCATTTAGCCGACTTGGCTGTACACGACGCATGGAGACTGTCCCACCCCTCCACAAAAGACTACACATTCTACTCTCACCCTCACAGAGTCTACACAAGAATAGATTACATTTTTATAGATGTAACTAGCCTAGAACTAGTCCGGCATACAGACATCTCCCCAATAACATGGTCAGACCATGCTATGGTCAGCTGCTCCCTTAGATGGCCCACCTCACAGAGACATGACAGGACTTGGAAACTTGACGAAACCCTACTTAAAGACCCGATCATATGCACACAGATTAACAACGCATTGACAGACTATTTTACCACAAACTGCACACATGATGTAAATACGCAAACCATATGGGAGGCACATAAGTGCGTGATCAGAGGGGAGATTATTGCACTAAAAGCAGCAAGAAACAAACAAAGAACCCAACTCTTGACTGTCCTACTAGAAGATTTGGGAAAACTACAAGAAATACATAAAAAAATTCTGGGTAACTCATCCCTCCTTGCTAGTTTACAACACAAAAGAGACCAGCTCAACCTACTCCTTGGACAAGAAACCAAGCGTGCAGCGCTGTTTCTCAAAAAAACATTTTATGAAGGGTACAATAAACAGGGCAAACTGCTAGCCACACTATTGCGACAGCGCAATAACAAACGTCACATAATGACAATAAAAGACCACAAAGGGAAGACTTGGTCGACGTCAAGAGACATAGCTGACCAATTCAGAAGATACTATGAAGGGTTGTATAACCTAGAGGGCGAAGGGCCAATTTCTACTGAACAGGAAATATCCACCTACCTATCACAATTACACCTCCCCTCCCTCACCACAGAACAACAAACAGACCTTGACTTGCCAATTACCCTTAAAGAGGTTAAAGATGCCATATCCTCATTTCCGATAGGTAAGGCCCCAGGACCGGACGGTTTTGGAACTGCATACTACAATAAATTCAAAAACACACTGGCCCCCTATCTATTGTCCTATCTCCAGGGCATAGATGGTAGTGAGCCTTTTTCTCCCTTGGCTCTACAAGCCCACATTATGGTCATCCCAAAACAAGGTAAATCACCAGACTTCATTCCCAACTATAGGCCAATATTGCTATTAAATTGCAATATCAAAATTTGCGCAAAAATACTGGCAACCAGACTAAACCGGATCCTTCCCTCTATAATTCACCAGGACCAAGTTGGTTTTATACCAAACAGAGAAGCCAAGGACAATACGGTCTGCAACATGCACTTAATTTGGCATGCTAAAGTCGAGGGCATTCCCGCGGTGTGGTTATCCACAGATGCGGAGAAGGCCTTAGACCGAGTGAGTTGGCTCTTCCTTAAGATGACACTGCGGTCATTTGGAATTGGAGATATTATGTTACAGAGAATTTTTGCTTTGTACTCGAGTCCTAGTGCTAAAATAACATTAAATGGCATTCTCTCGCAGCCCTTCCGGATATCTAATGGTACACGCCAGGGATGCCCCTTCTCCCCCTTGCTATTTGTCTGCCTGCTAGAAACCCTAGCTTCCAGTATTAGACTTAATAAAGACATCACAGGTATGATTGTTGGAGAAAGGGAGTACAAACTATCCTTATTCGCTGACGATATCCTGTTCTCCCTTACTAACCCTGTTCGGTCCATGCCTCCGTTGATGGGGGAACTAAGGACATTCAACAAACTCACAAACTTCTTAATTAACTATACTAAATCAGAAATTCTTGGAGTCTCCCTCCCAGAACAGATGGTACTCCAGATTGCGCAAAACTTCCCATTTAGATGTTGTGAGAAATCCATAAAATACTTGGGGATCCAGTTAGCGGAGGACATGGACAAGATATACAAATTTAATTATATTCCAATCAGGGTGGCCCTGGCTAGGGACCTCTCCTCTTGGAACTCTAGGAGACTGACATGACTGGGGAGGATTAACACCATTAAAATGAATGCCTTTCCAAGACTACTTTACATCGTGCAGACTCTACCTATTCCACTGCCACCTAGATATATTGCTCAGATCCAACAGTTATTCCATTCCTTTATTTGGAAGGGTAAGCAACCTAGAATCAATAAAAAGACAATGATGCGCTCTAGAGAGCAGGGTGGGTTGGGAGTCCCAGACATAGAACTTTATAGGACAGCTATTTTCCTACAACGCATACTGGACTGGAGGATTCATAAAACACAAAAGCGATGGATAGAGGTAGAACAAAACCTAAATCCAGGGACACCTCTTTCAGCCATCTGCTGGCATCCTAGCTTCCACTCCATGGTCAGGAACATAGTTAACCCTATAACCAGAGAAACATTAGAGCAGTGGAATTCTGCAAACACAATAAACCTATTTCTTTCATCCAACCCTTCCCCTCTGACATCACTGACCTATAACAATGAATTCTCAGTTACTGATCTTGGGGGGGCCCGAGAGAAGGATGGAGATATTGTAGAAATAGAATTGCACCAGGTGTCCAACCATGACCAACTATTATCCCAAACACAGTTACAGGAACAGGGCCTTTTGATGTTTCAGAATTTTGGTTCAATTACAGACGGACACATCATTACATACTGACCCATAAAAGCAGTAATAACATGTTAAGACCCCTCACGAACCTTGAGAAACTATACACGGTGAAACACCCAAAGAAGCACATCCTATCCAGGATACATTCCATCATGACACAACCGCCACCAGGCGACCTTCCCCCTTCAATTGAATTGTGGGAAAGGGAACTAGGAACTATAATCCTCCCTCACATAGCAGTTGATATTTTCAGAAATACCAAGACCTCTTCCTCTTCAGCTTACCTAGTTGAACAAAATTATAAAATACTACATAACTGGTATCTCACTCCCAAACGCTTACACAGACTATATCCATCACTCTCAGATAGGTGTTGGAGATGTGGACACTCAGGTAGTGGAATGGGATACATGTGGTGGTGGTGCAATGTAATCAATCAGCTTTGGAGAAATTGTATTGGGGAGATGGAGAAGGTTCTGGAGTGTACCCTACCCTTAGACCCCCTAGTTTTTCTACTTAATAAATTTCGGAAACTGACCTCTAAGGCCCACCAAATTTTATTCCAAATAATGATAAATAGCATTAAGTCCATTATAGCCAAACACTGGAAACTACACACAATCCCAGACCCTCAGAGATGGAGAAATAAAGTATCAGAGTTAATTGAACTAGAAGAGTTTAGCTCATACAAAAACAACAAGAGAGAACCATATATAGAGGCCCAAGCTCTCTGGGACCTCTACTTATTGCATATAAACAAGAGACTAGACATAGACCAGAGACCCGTAGCAGACATGCCGCAGTTGAGATGACCTTTGGTGAACAATTAATGGGAAGAGTAAGAACTACTTTTATGTTAAATGTAGAGTTTTTATACATTTCGCATGTATTGGGTTTGCTGTTTGGCAAATTTCTAGAATAATATTCAACCCCCAAAGGGGCCTGAAGGCACAATTTATTTTACTTAATTAATTTAAGATTTGAGAATGACTTGTGAAGTGGTGATACTTCATCTATTTTATTTGTATATGCCAAAATGGATCTTGTTATTTATCCTTTTTCATGTATGCTTTTTTCCATCTGAACCAATTTCCATGGCTTGTAATCTGCATAATTTATTCTCAATAAAAAAGAACTTGGAATAAAATAGTCGATAAAATACAACCATACCAAATGATAGAAAAATTTAAGGAATTCAGTGAAAATATTCAAAATAGAATAAATAATTACTCCAAAGATTTAGAGATAAATAAAATGAAAAAATTAAAAAGAGACCTGGAAGATTTCAAACAGGATAAAGTATATACCTACAAAAAACAAAGAGGGAAGACACAAAATGAAATACAAGAACTAGATAATAGACCTACTCCCCCTAGTTTTGGTAACAGGAGTAGTAAAGATAATAAGGGCTTAAAAAAAGCCAATAAGAATAATGGATATAATAGATCCAACAATACAAAGGAAAAACATGCAAAGGGATACCAACCAGTGAATACACCCACGTTTACATATAATGAACACAAAAAACAAGGAAGGACTAACAATAGAAATCATTATAAGGAAAATATTAATGCTGAATATATACACCAAACACCGAACAGATATAGAACACCTAGGGAACAACATTTCCATTCTCCAAGGTGGGATCAGGAAGGAACAAAACCTAAAACTAAGAATAATTGGTCAAATCAAGTTAAAAAAACATATATTCCTAAACAAGACAATACAGGTAGGGGGCATTTTTTAGGGACACCCCCTTGGTGTCAGCAACAGGAAAGACAGCTGAGGGAAAATCATTTAGGCGAAATAGGAAATGTAAGAAAACCAAAAAGAATTTTAAACACTACAGAGGAACAAGAGGAAGAAGAAAACAGAGGAAAAAGAAACAAAAATAGATGGAATTAGAAAAAGGATTAAAATGTATTTTTAACCTCTCTGATAAAACGTTAACGGACATAGAGATCAAATTACTTTTAAAGGGTTTAAATTTTGCCCCTACTTGTTCCCCTAACCAATTTGAACTTTTTATTGATGTGCAAAAGTTTATAAGAAAAATTACACTTAAGAGGTATTATGAGAATATTAATTCTAAAAAGGAGGAATTAAATAGTAGGATCGATCAGAATATACAAACAATTCCTCTGGATAGTAATAATAGGCTTGAAACAAACCCTCAATAAATTTTGTGGGAAGATTTATTGGATTTATCCCTACATGAGGGGTCTATGTATATGTCTCGCCACTGTCCCCTGATAAGGAAATCTATCTTTTTTCCCCAAAATGCACAAAGTGAATACATTAAAGCATTTAATAAATTGGTGTGTGAGGACATGGACAAAATGTTCGGTACCAATAGACATCCCATTCAGTAAGGTTAGCTCTAAAGGATCTTATGAAAGATACAGAAATAGTGTACAGGGCAGCGGATAAAGGGGGGGGGGGGCTTTGTTGTCCAAAATAAGCAGGATTACTTAAAGGAGGCATACAACTTATTGGGTGATACTGATACATATAAATTATTGACTTTTAATCCAACTAGTGTATATAAGGAAGAACTTCGGGAGTTGCTGATAACAGCAAAACAAAATGGTGTTTTAAATCAGGAAGAGTTAAAATATGTACAGGAAATTTTTCCAAAAATAGCCTGTTTTTATCACCTCCCGAAGATTCACAAGAATCCCACTCAACCTCCGGGAAGACCCATTGTATCAGGCATTGGGTCACTCTGTGACAATTTGTCTAAATACATAGATTATTTCCTCCAACCTTTAGTGAAAAACACCAGATTTTATTTAAGAGACACCTTAGATGTTATAAATAAATACGAAGGAATGCAGTGGAAACAAAATTATTATTGGGTGACATGCGATGTATCCGCTTTGTATGTTAGCATCCCCCATGAGAAAGGAATATCTGTCATAAGAGAAGAATGCTCCAGAGGTGAACTAGAGGAAATACAAATAGAATTTGTTGTGAATTGTATCTATTTCATTCTCACTCACAACTATTTTCTGTTTGAAGGGAAATTTTATAAACAAATTCAGGGCACAGCGATGGGGACAACTTTCGCCCCATCCTATGCAAATCTTTTTATGTCCAACTTTGAAAATAATAAGATTTGGACCAATAACCCTTTCTCAGAAAATATAGTTCAGTACCATCATTTCATTGATGATATCATAATAATCTGGCAGGGAGATCTTAAGGATATCAATATATTTTTAGAATACATGAACACCAATTCATATAATCTTAAATTCACACATTCCTTTTCGCAGGATAAAATAGATTTTTTAGATCTTACACTATTTAATGACAAAGAATCTAATAAGGTAGCAGTTTTAGGAAGAGTACTGATAGAAATGGTCTATTAAATGCTCATAGTGGACATCTGAAAAAGTGGAAGGATAACATCCCGTTGGGGCAATACCAACGCATTAGACGTAATTGTACTAAAAGAGAGGATTATATGGTGGAAGCAACGGCCCTAACATCTAAATTTGAAGATAAGGGGTACAATAAACATTTAATAAAAACTACTAAATTAAAGGTAGATGGAATGGACAGAAAATCCTTAATTAAGCGATCAGGGAATGAAGATACAAAAAGATCAAAAGAAAGGAATAAAAATGATAATCCTAAATTTATAACAAAATTTAATAGTGAGCATTATAACATTAAAAAGATTATAAAAAAACACTGGCAAGTATTAAGACTAGACCCTATTCTAAAAACATGTATAGGTGAGAAGTCAGATATCTTGTTTAAGAAAAATAGAGATCTTAAGAACATGCTTGCTCCAACAAAGCTAAGAGGGGGGAAAGGAAAGGATACAAAATCAACACATGGGGGGAGAATTAACAATGGCACCTATAAGTGCAAAACAAAAAATTGTGTTATGTGCCCCCATCTAAAGCCAGGAAATAACATATTTTTCAGTTCAGATAACTCAAAGGAATTCCAGGTCAAAAGCAGATGTACATGTTTGAGTACATATGTGGTGTATCAGCTAAAATGCAATCTTATATATATAGGGCGCATGAAAAGAAAGGTCAAATACAGATTTAAAGAACATTTGACAAATATAGAGAAGAACCTAGACACTCATAGTGTACCGGAACATTTTAAAATCTCTCACAACAATGACATAAAAGATTTAGAGATTAAAGTAATTGAGTGGATACCTCCTAATATTTGGGATACTAACAGACTGCTAAAACTTAGGCAAAGGGAAACATTTTGGATAAAAGAATTATACTGCCTACAACCAAAAGGGTTAAATGTGGATCTAGACATCCAATCATTTTTTAATTTAATAAATGTATGGTTTTAGAAATAGAGGTTCAATATGGGGATATACCCCACACTAGATAAATGGATATTAGGTTTGGGTGACTTATTGTAGGACAATCAGGTTTGCTGTATAATATATATGCAATTTATATAAGTTGTTCATATGAATTGTTTGATATAGAAAGATTTTAATATATGAAAATTTTTAAATAGTACTCTTTTAACATATATATATATATATATATATATATATATATATATATATATTGTAAACTGTATTTAATACATATAGGTATATGGGTTTTAAATGCAATTATTTTAAAAAGCCATATATACGTTTAAATGTTGAAAATCTCTTTGATGTAAGGGTTAACAGATCATGTGTTTGGATTACAGCCTATTTATGGAGCATTTCCCATAAGGCTCAACACTCTTGACCTCAAACCTCAAATACACTGGAATTCCGCAGCATATTTGTGGCGAGGCTGATTCACCTAAGTTATCAAGCCCTGCTGCCCGGCAAAAGTATAATTTTGTGACGTAAGCTTCGATCCGCCGGACTCAGTCCGACACAGATCGATTCTTACGTCACTCCAGATGTTCCGCACACAAGTTCGTCACAATCTGACTACTTTTGCTAGTTATCAAATGACTAGCAGGTACGCTCGGCACTTTTCCGGTCCAGCGTATCTGGTTTTCAATCCGCCGCCCTGGAGGTGGCGGATCCCATAGGAATCAATGGGAGTCTGACCATAGCGAAAGTTCATGTTCGCTGCTGCCTGATATCCCATTGATTCCTATGGGAGATGTCTACACCTAACACCCTAACATGTACCCCGAGTCTAAACACCCCTAATCTGTCCCCCCCTACACCGCCGCAACTAAATAAATGTATTACCCCCTAAACCGCCGCTCCCGGAGCCCACTGCCACTCTAATAAACTTATTAACCCCTAAACCGCCGCTCCTAGACCCCGCCGCAACTATAATAAATGTATTAACTCCTAAACTCCCCCTAAAATAAGATTTGGACCAATAACCCTTTCTCAGAAAATATAGTTCAGCACCATCGTTTCATTGATGATATAATAATCTGGCAGGGAGATCTTAAGGATATCAATATATTTTTAGAATACATGAACACCAATTCATATAATCTTAAATTCACACATTCCTTTTCGCAGGATAAAATAGATTTTTTAGATCTTACACTATTTAATGACAAAGAATCAGCGCCCCTTGGATGATGACTTCAATCGGATGGAAGACTTCTTCAGTGCTCCTTGGATGATGACTTCAATCGGATGGAAGACTTCTTCAGCGCCCCTTGGATGATGACTTCGGCCGCTGCGGATGTCCTCTTCTGTTCAATCGGTGGTTGGCTGGCTGAAGACGGCTAAAGGTAGGGTGATCTTCAGGGGGGTAGTGTTAGGTTTATTTAAGGGGGGTTTGGGTTAGAGTAGGGGTATGTGGGTGGTGGGTTTTAATGTTGGGGGGTTGTATTTTTATTTTACAGGCAAAAGAGCTGTTTTCTTTGGGGCATGCCCTGCAAAAGGCCCTTTTAAGGGCTGGTAAGGTAATAGAGCTGTTAACTTTTTAATGTAGAATAGGGTAGGGACATTTTTTATTTTGGGGGCTTTGTTATTTTATTATGGGGCTTAGATTAGGTGTAAGTAGTTTAAAATTGTTGTAATATTTTTGAAATGTTTGTAACTTTTTATTTTTTATTTTTTGTAACTTAGTTTTTTTATTTTTTGTACTTTAGTTAGTTTATTTAATTGTATTTAATTGTAGTTATTTGTAACTAATTTATTTAATTAATTTAATGATAGTGTAGTGTTAGGTTTAATTGTAACTTAGGTTAGGATTTATTTTACAGGTAATTTTGTATTTCTTTTAGGTAGGTAGTTATTAAATAGTTAATAACTATTTAATAACTATTCTAACTAGCTAAAATAAATACAAAGTCACCTGTAAAATAAATATAAATAAAATATAAATATAAAATAGCTACAATGTAATTATTAATTACATTGTAGCTATCTTACGGCTAGATTTAGAGTTTTGTCGGTAACGACCCGCGTAGCTAATGCTGCCTTTTTTCTGGCCGCACCATAAAAATAACTCTGGTATTGAGAGTCCAAAAAAAGGCTGCGTTAGGCTCCAAAAAAGGAGCGTAGAGCATTTTTAACGCAACTTCAACTCTTGATACCAGAGTTGCTTACGCAAGCGGCCAGCCTCAAAAACGTGCTCGTGCACGATTCCCCCATAGGAAACAATGGGGCTGTTTGAGCAGAAAAAAAACCTAACACCTGCAAAAAAGCAGCGTTAAGCTCCTAACACAGCCCCATTGTTTGCTATGGGGAAACACTTCCTACGTCTGCACCTAACACCCTAACATGTACCCCGAGTCTAAACACCCCTACCCTTTCACTTATTAACCCTTATTAACCCCTAATCTAATTAACCCCGCTATCGCTGACCCCTGTATATTATTTTTAACCCCTAATCTGCCACTCCGTAAACCGCCGCTACTTACATTATCCCTATGTACCCCTAATCTGCTGCCCTAACATCGCCGACCCCAATATTATATTTATTAACCCCTAATCTGCCCCCCACAACGTCGCCGCCAGCTACCTACAATTATTAACCCCTAATCTGCCGAGCGGACCTGAGCGCTACTATAATAAAGTTATTAACCCCTAATCCGCATCACTAACCCTATAATAAATAGTATTAACCCCTAATCTGCCCTCCCTAACATCGCCGACACCTAACTTCAAACATTAACCCCTAATCTGCCGACCGGAGCTCACCGCTACTATAATAAATGTATTAACCCCTAAAGCTAAGTCTAACCCTAACACTAACACCCCCCTAAGTTAAATATAATTTAAATCTAACGAAATTAATTAACTCTTATTAAATAAATTATTCCTATTTAAAGCTAAATACTTACCTGTAAAATAAATCCTAATATAGCTACAATATAAATTATAATTACATTGTAGCTATTTTAGGATTAATATTTATTTTACAGGCAACTTTGTAATTATTTTAACCAGGTACAATAGCTATTAAATAGTTAAGAACTATTTAATAGTTACCTAGTTCAAATAATTACAAAATTACCTGTAAAATAAATCCTAACCTAAGTTACAATTAAACCTAACACTATACTCTCATTAAATTAATTCAATAAAATACCGACAATTACCTACAATAAAACCTAACAATACACTATCAATAAATAAATTAAATACAATTCCTACAAATAACTACAATGAAATAAACTAACTAAAGTACAAAAAATAAAAAAGAACTAAGTTACAAAAAATAAAAAAATATTTACAAACATCAGAAAAATATTACAACAATTTTAAACTAATTACACCTACTCTAAGCCCCCTAATAAAATAACAAAGACCCCCAAAATAAAAAAATGCCCTACCCTATTCTAAATTAATAAAGTTAAAAGCTCTTTTACCTTACCAGCCCTGAACAGGGCCCTTTGCGGGGCATGCCCCAAGAAAATCAGCTCTTTTGCCTGTAAAAAAAAACATACAATCCCCCCCCCAAAATTACAACCCACCACCCACATACCCCTAATCTAACCCAAACCCCCCTTAAATAAACCTAACACTAAGCCCCTGAAGATCTTCCTACCTTGTCTTCACCTCACCAGGTATCACCGATACGTCCTGGCATACGGTGCTGAAGAGGTCCAGAAGAGGCTCCAAAGTCTTCCTCCTATCCGGCAAGAAGAGGACATCCGGACCGGCAAACATCTTCATCCAAGCGGCATCTTCTATCTTCTTCCATCCGGTGCGGAGCGGGTCCATCTTGAAGCAGCCGACGCGGATCCATCCTCTTCTTCCGGCGACTCCCGACGAATGACGGTTCCTTTAAGGGACGTCATCCAAGATGGCGTCCCTCGAATTCCGATTGGCTGATAGGATTCTATCAGCCAATCGGAATTAAGGTAGGAATATTCTGATTGGCTGATGGAATCAGCCAATCAGAATCAAGTTCAATCCGATTGGCTGATCCAATCAGCCAATCAGATTGAGCTCGCATTCTATTGGCTGATCGGAACAGCCAATAGAATGCAAGCTCAATCTGATTGGCTGATTGGATCAGCCAATCGGATTGAACTTGATTCTGATTGGCTGATTCCATCAGCCAATCAGAATATTCCTACCTTAATTCCGATTGGCTGATAGAATCCTATCAGCCAATCGGAATTCGAGGGACGCCATCTTGGATGACGTCCCTTAAAGGAACCGTCATTCGTCGGGAGTCGCCGGAAGAAGAGGATGGATCCGCGTCGGCTGCTTCAAGATGGACCCGCTCCGCACCGGATGGAAGAAGATAGAAGATGCCGCTTGGATGAAGATGTTTGCCGGTCCGGATGTCCTCTTCTTGCCGGATAGGACGAAGACTTTGGAGCCTCTTCTGGACCTCTTCAGCACCGGATGCCAGGACGGATCGGTGATACCTGGTGAGGTGAAGACAAGGTAGGAAGATCTTCAGGAGCTTAGTGTTAGGTTAATTTAAGGGGGGTTTGGGTTAGATTAGGGGTATGTGGGTGGTGGGTTGTAATGTTGGGGGGCTTGGGTATTGTATGTTTTTTTTACAGGCAAAAGAGCTGTATTTCTTGGGGCATGCCCCGCAAAGGGCCCTGTTCAGGGCTGGTAAGGTAAAAGAGCTTTGAACTGTAGTAATTTAGAATAGGGTAGGGCATTTTTTTATTTTGGGGGGCTTTGTTATTTTATTAGGGGGCTTAGAGTAGGTGTAATTAGTTTAAAATTGTTGTAATATTTTTCTTATGTTTGTAAATATTTTTTTATTTTTTGTAACTTAGTTCTTTTTTATTTTTTGTACTTTAGCTAGTTTATTTAATTGTATTTATTTGTAGCAATTGTATTTAATTAATTTATTGATAGTGTAGTGTTAGGTTAATTGTAGGTAGTTTATTTAATTAATTTATTGATAGTCTAGTGTTAGGTTTAATTGTAACTTAGGTTAGGATTTATTTTACAGGTAATTTTGTTATTATTTTAACTAGGTAACTATTAAATAGTTCTTAACTATTTAATAGCTATTGTACCTGGTTAAAATAAATACAAAGTTACCTGTAAAATAAATATAAATGCTAAAATAGCTACAATGTAATTATAATTTATATTGTAGCTATATTAGAGTTTATTTTACAGGTAAGTATTTAGCTTTAAATAGGAATAAGTTATTTAATAAGAGTTAATTAATTTCGTTAGATTTCAATTATATTTAACTTAGGGGGGTGTTAGTATTAGGGTTAGACTTAGCTTTAGGGGTTAATACATTTATTAGAATAGCGGCGAGATTCGGTCGGCAGATTAGGGGTTAATAATTGAAGTTAGGTGTCGGCGATGTTAGGGAGGGCAGATTAGGGGTTAATACTATTTATGATAGGGTTAGTGAGGCGGATTAGGGGTTAATAACTTTATTATAATAGCGGTGCGGTCCGGTCGGCAGATTAGGGGTTAATAAGTGTAGGCAGGTGGAGGCGATGTTGTGGGGGGCAGATTAGGGGTTAATAAATATAATATAGGGGTCGGCGATGTTAGGGCAGCAGATTAGGGGTACATAGGGATAATGTAAGTAGCGGCGGTTTACGGAGCGGCAGATTAGGGGTTAATAATAATATGCAGGGGTCAGCGATAGCGGGGGCGGCAGATTAGGGGTTAATAAGTGTAAGGTTAGGGGTGTTTAGACTCGGGGTACATGTTAGAGTGTTAAGTGCAGACGTAGGAAGGGTTACCGCATAGAAAACAATGGGGCTGCGTTAGGAGCTGAACGCGGCTTTTTTGCAGGTGTTAGGTTTTTTTTTAGCTCAAACAGCCCCATTGTTTCCTATGGGAGAATCGTGCACGAGCACGTTTTTGAGGCTGGCCGCGTCCGTAAGCAACTCTGGTATCGAGAGTTGAAGCTGCGTTAAAAATGCTCTACGCTCCTTTTTTGGAGCCTAACGCAGCCTTTATGTGGACTCTCGATACCAGAGTTATTTTTATGGTGCGGCCAGTAAAACGCGGGCGTTAGTTTTTCGGGTCGTTACCGACAAAACTCTAAATCTAGCTGTAAGATAGCTACAATATAATTATTATTTACATTGTAGCTATATTAGGGTTTATTTTAAAGGTATTTAGTTTTAAATAGGATTAATATAGTTAATAAGAGTTATAATATTTAGATGTATTTAATTAATATTTAATTTAGGGGGGTGTTAGGGTTAGGGTTAGACTTAGGTTTAGGGGTTAATAATTTTATTTTAGTGGCGGCGGTGTAGGGGGGGGCAGGATAGGGGTTAAAAAATTTATTATAGGTGGCGACGGTATAAGGGGGGCAGATTAGGGGTTAATAAGTTTAATATAGGTGGCGGCGGGGTCCGGGAGAGGCGGTTTAGGGGTTAAACAATTTATTTAGTTGCGTCGGGGTCCAGGATCGGCAGGATAGGGGTTAAAAAATGTGTTATAGGTGGCGACGGTATAGGGGGGGGCAGGATAGGGGTTACTAGGTATAATGTAGGTGGCGGTGGGCTCCGGGAGCGGCGGTTTAGGGGTTAATACATTTATTATAGTTGTGGCGGGGTCTAGGAGCGGCGGTTTAGGGGTTAATAACTTTATTTAGTTGCGGGGCGCTCCGGGGGCGCCGGTATAGGGGGTAGAACAGTGTAGTTTAGTGTGAGTGCTTAGTGACAGCTTATCAATAAAGCTGTAGAAAAGCCGAAGAGCAGCGAGATCGGATGAGTGATAACTATCACAGTCTGCTGCTCATCGCCCCGTACTTGATGCGTGGCTTTTTGACAGCTTTTTTGATAACTTTGGCGAGATTTTTCAGGTCCGCGGCGGCGATGGTAAACGAGCTTAGGCGGGCGTATTGGTCCGGCGAAGGCAGGTAAGTAGACACGTTGATAACTAGAGGCCTGTTTGTCTAGGCATAAGCTGTGTCTTGTTGATAGAAGTGTTTGCAGTGTCTTGCGGAGTAGCACTGCTTCCTAACGACATAGGCAAACCAGTGCCTTGCCAGGGGGGTGAGTAAGATGGAAGGCTGCAACCTCTGAATCGTTCCGGTAAGCAAAATATTACCTCTAGCCCAGAAATAAGATAATAGTTTCAAAGAGCTGGCTTAGTCGTATAACCTCAGACCAAGAGATATATGCAATGGGGTGGTGAAAAAAAAGGATTTCATACGGATTTGGGCTATGAGTTGAAGGAGCTTAAAGTTTTGCGACCTGTCATGGCCACCGCCCAGAAGTTCCCCCAGTTGTTTTTATTTTTATCCCTCCCTCTCTAGTTACTCTGTGGGTTTCCACATCTTGGGTTTTATATCCCATACGTCACTAGCTCATGGACTCTTGCCACTTACATGAAAGAAAACATAATTTATGTAAGAATTATGTAAGAAATTAATTCCTTTCCTAGTGGCAAGAGTCCATGAGACCCACCCTATTTTTTGGTGGTTATGATTTTTTTGTGTAAAAGCAATTTTTTTTCCATTTCCTCTTTTTGTATGCTTTTTTACTCCTTTTTATGTACCTCACTACTTTTATTTATAGGCATTTTGAGGTTTGGGAGACTTTGCCCCCTCCTGGTAGGAATGTAATAACGTCACTAGCTCATGGACTCTTGCCATTATGAGAAAAATGAATTTATCAGGTAAGTTCTTACATAAATTATGTTTTTTAGCTTATCTATAAGTATGCCTAAATCATTTACCTCCTCTGTTTTGCTAAGCCTAGCCCCATTTAAATAATAGGTTTAAAAGTAGAACCTTACATTTACCAATATTGGATCTTATTTGCCATTTACCAGCCCATTCCTCCAATTTTTGTAAATCCTCCTGCAAAGCAATTATATCCTGCCTTGACCTAATCATCTTATACAAGTTTGTATCATCGGCAACATAGAGATGTTGCTATTTAATCCTTCCACCAAGTAATTTATAAAAATATTAAAAAGAACAGGGTACAGTACTGGGGGACCCAACTAATAAATTTTGTCCTATTTTTGTATGATCCATTTACTATAAAACATTGTTGCCATTCTTTTATCCAGTTACTTGTCCATGAGCTAACATTCACCTAGATTACGAGTTTTGCGGTAAAGCTATACCGCTGAAAAGTTGTCCATTGGGTGTGGAATGGCCGCAAGCATTTTAGCCTGTAACGCAACGTCCATTCCGCACTCAAAAAATGGCATTTGAGTGCAGGATTTTTCATAGCGCCGTATTACAGGTTGTGCGGTCCGGCTAAAATGCTTGCGTTACAGCCTATACCGAGACAAGCCATTCCGTGATCTGAGACCACTAGTTATGGATTTTGCGAAACAAAAATGTTTCACAAAACTCAGAACTAAAATGTTACAAAGTACACTAACACCCATAAACAACCTATTAACCCCTAATCGCAAATACTATATTAAACTTATTAACCCCTAATCCACCACCCACCCACATCCCGACATTAAAATAAACTTATTAACCTCTAAACCACCGCCCCATACATCGCCAACACTATATAAACCTATTAACCCCTAAACTGCCGCCATCCCACATCGCCAACACTATATAAACCTATTAACCCCTAAACCGCCAGCCCCCCACATCGTAGCTAATAAACTAAACCTATTAAACTAAACCTATTAACCCCTAAACCGCCAGCCCCCCCAATTGCAAAACACTAAATTAAACTATTAACCCCTAAACCTAACACCCCCTAACTTTAAATTAAAATTACAATATAACTATCTTTAAATAAATAAAAACTTACCTGTGAAATAAAAAAAACTAACATTAAATTATAAATGAATCTAACATTCTAATAAAATAAAAAAACTACCAATTAAAAAAAACGAAATTACGAATTTAAATAAACCTAATACTATAAAAAAAAATCTAACATTACAAAAAATAATAAACACTAAAAATATGAAAAATAAAAATCTCTAAAATTACAAAATATAATAAACGAAATTATCAAAAATAAAAACAATTACACCTAATCTAATAGCCCTATAAAAATAAAAAATTCCCCCCAAAATAAAAACACCCCCTAACCTAACAATAAACTACCAATAGCCCTTTAAAGGGCCTTTTGTAGGGCATTGTCCGACTCCTAAGTTAAACAGCTCTTTTACATTAAATATTACAAAGTCCCCCACTAAAAGTAAAAAAAACCCCACCCTCAAGTTAACTCCCCACTATGCTGGAGGCAATGTGGTTTGGTGGGTACACCGGCTCACGTCTGGTGGGATTGCCCAACATTGGCTCCCTTCTGGCGCATTGTCTCACATAAATGCAGGAATCTAATCCCTCAATTAGGGGTCTCCCCACAAACTACCCTACTACACCTAAACATAGACACAACCTCAACCCCAAAATCCCTACTTCTTGTTTATATTCTTATTTCAGCCAAATTAGCTATTGCGAGACTATGGAGACAGCAAACCCCACCTACCTGGGGGGAAGTTGTCAAAACTATGACCTACCTAGAGATAATGGAAGGCCCGATTTTTAATCCAACATAATAAAACCTTCCTACATTCAGAAATTTGGGTTACATGGAAGCAGTTGACCTAACTCCCTTACTGGGAAGTGAACAGGAACAATAGCTGTAAATACCAGGCATTTCCCCTTCTCCCTCTCTCCCTCCCCCACCTGTGTCCCCCTATCCCCCCCTTTTTTTTTTTTCTTTTTCTCTCTACTTTCTCTTCTCCTCTTTTTCTCGCTATTCTAATCACCCCAAGGTTGTTCTTACTAGACATGTTTGACTATGATTGCGCTCATTCCAAATTCTCTTGATCAAATGGGCCTATGTGACCCACCAATACTTTAATGTGTGTAAAGTTCATTGCAAAGAATCTAGTAAGAGAGGTTCAATGTTTATATGGAGCTTTGATGTTATTTGCTTGACTGCCTGTTCCTATTGTTCCCTCCATCTCATGACCATATGTAACCCATATGAAGCTCTGTAACTTGCATTACAAAGAACTGTAATATGTAACTTTTCTGAATCTCAATAAAAACAACTTTAAAAAAAAAAAAAAAAAACCCCACCCAACCAACCAACCCCCAAAATAAAAAACCCAAATTGTCTAAAAAAATCCTAATCTACCCATTGCCCCTAAAGGGGCATTTGTATGGGCATTGCCCTTAAAAGGGCATTCCGCTCTTTTAATGCCCTTAAAAGGGCATTCAGCTTTTTTACACTGCCCAAAGCCCTAATCTAAAAATAAAACTACCCCAAAAAATGAAAAAAAAATGAAAACCTAACACTAACCCTAGAATATCTGCTCACGGTTCATGAAGTCTGGTCATCCATCCTCATCCAGGCGGCGAGAAGTCTTCATCCAGGTGCCAACATCTTCCTCCATTGAGGGACCATCTTCTATTTTCATCCCAGTTTCGCGGAGCTGTGGGGGCGCAGAGCATCGTCTCCCGTGGCGCGGACATCCAGTGTGGAGGATCCTCTTGATGCGGTCACCAGCGTACACTGAAGCTTGAATGCAAGGTACCCGTTTAAAAATGGGTTACCTTGCATTCCTATTGGCTGACATTTTCAAATCAGCCAATAGGAGGAGAGCTACTGAAATCCTATTGACTGTTCAAATCAGAAAATATGATTTCAGTAGCTCTCATCCTATTGGCTGATTTAAAAATGTCAGCTAATAGGAATGCAAGGTACCCCATATTCATAATCCAACAGAATGAGAGCTGCTTGAATCCTATTGGCTGATTTGAACAGCCAATAGGATTTATAGCAGCTCTAATTCCTATTGGCTTATTCAAATTTTTCAGCCAATAGAATTGCAAGGGACGCCATCTTGAATCGCATACCTTGCATTGAAGATTCAGTGTACGGCGGCGACCATATGAAGAGGATGCCTTCAGAATGGACCCGCTCTGGGATGAAGATAGAAGATGCTGCCTGGATGAAGATTGAAGAGGCCGCCTGGATGAAGACTTCTCACCGTTTGGATGAGGACTTCGCCGCCGGGATGAAGATTGAAGAGGCCGTCTGGATGAAGACTTCTCGCCACCTGGATGAAGATTGTTCAAGCGGGGCTTCAAGTGGATCTTCGGGGGGGTTTTAAGGGTTTTTTGGGTGTTTTTTTTTTTAGATTAGGGTTTGGGCATGTAAAAGAGCTAAATGCCCTTTTATCCAAATGCCCTTTTCAGGGCAATGGGTAGCTTAGTTTTTTTTAGATAGTTTTTTTGTTTTGTGGGTTTGGGGGGTGGGGGTTTGTAATGTTAGTGGGTCTTTGTATTTTTTTTTCAGGTAAAATAGTTGTTTAACTTAGAGCAATGCCCTACAAAAGTCCCTTTTTAAGGGCTATTGGTAGTTTATTCTAGCTTAGGTTTTTTTTTTTTAAATGGGTATTAGAATAGGAATAATTTTTATTATTTTTGATAATTTGTTTGTTATTTTGTGTAATGTATTTTTTCGTTTTGGGGTGGTTTTTCTATTTTTAGATTAGGGCTTGGACAGCAAAATAGCTAAATGCCCTTTAAAGGGCAATGGATAGATTAGGTTTTACTTTCTTTTTATTTTGTGGGTTTGGGGGTTTGTATACTGTTAGGGGGTGTTTATTTTTGTAGCAAAAGAGCTGTTAACTTTAGGACAATGCCCTTTTAAGGGCCCTTGGTAGTTTATTATAGATTAGGGTTTTTTATTTTGGGGTGGGTTTTTTTATTTTTAAAAAGGTATTAGAATAGGAATCATTTTTATTGTTTTGGATAATGTTGTAATTTTAGTGTTTGTTATTTTTTGTAATGGTAGGTTTTAGTGTAAGGCAGGTTAGGTTTTATTTCACAGGTAAGTTTGTATTTATTTTAACTAGGTAGTTAGTAAATAGTTAATAACTATTTACCAACTAGTCTACCTAGTTAAAATAAATACAAACTTACCTGTGAAATAAAAATAAAACCTAAGCTAGCTACAATATAACTATTAGTTATATTGTAGCTAGCTTAGGTTTAATTTCACAGGTAACTTTGTATTTAGTTTTAAATAGGTATTATTTAGTTAATAATTGTAACTTTAATTTAGCTCTATTTAAATTATGTTAAAGTTAGGGGGTGTTAGGGTTAGATTAGGTTTAGGGGTTAATAGTTTAATTTAGGTTGTTGCGATGTGGGGGCTGGCGGTTTAGGGGTTAATAGGTTTATTTAGTGGTAGTGATGTGGAGGCCAAAGGTTTAGGGGTTAATAACTTTAGTATAGTGACAGCGATATCGGGAGCAGCAGATTAGGGGTTAACAACTTTATTTAGGTGGCAGCAATATCGAGAGCGGCAGATTAGGGGTTAATAACATTATGTAGGTGGCGGCGATGTTGGGGGCAGCAGATTAGGGGTGTTTAGACGTGGGGTTTATGTTAGGGTGTTTAAACGTTAGTTTTTTTTCCCCCATAGACATCAATGGGGTTGCGTTACGGAGCTTTTCTTTCCGCGATCGCAGGTTTTAGACTTTTTTCTGACCCGTTCTCCCCATTGATGTCTATAGGGAAAGCGTGCACAAGCATGTAAAAACAACGCTTGTTTTGTGTGCGGTATGGAGATTAAAAAACCCATATCGCACGCACAAGCTGGGTTTTGAAAAACTTGTAATGGCTATAGGTGGTTAAAAAACGCAACTTTTCTTGCTTTCATTATTTTCCCTATTGCGCGCATAACTCGTAATCTAGCTGATTGTTGGTATCTAAGGTTACTAAGGCCTAGGGGTAGATTTAACAAGCAGCGGATGCTGATTCTACGCCCGTAGTTTCGGATTGCCAGAAACGTAAATTGAGAAGCCTAGTTTCAACTGAGGTGGTAAATTGTGGAAATTGGTGATAAAAACATTTATCTCCATAAAAGTCTATGAAAATTTTTTATGTTACCACTAGTTTCCAAGCTTTACCACTCCAATGGAAACTAGGCCTTTATTTGGTAAATTGTTTCTAATCCAATATATATATATATACGGTTATCTGTATCAGAGAGGACCTTGATATAAAATTGTACTCCTGGCTTTATATAAAAAGGAACATATCGATTGACAATACTTCGTTTCTGAACACCAGAAGGTTTCTTTAATTGAGTGTGGAAGAAAATAAGTTTAATGAGAGACATAATACAAAAAGTAAAAAACATTGTAAATAAAAATAAATGATGATGATTATTATTTGTAAAGCACTACTAAATTATGTAGCACTGGATACACAAATACACTGATTTATGTTAATAAAACAACAACAGACTAAACAAAACAAATTAATACAATAGGTGGACTGTCTTGCTTCATAGAGTTTACAGTTTACAAATAAACTAATACAATTTACAAGTAAATTAATAATATTAAAGGGACATGACACCCACATTTTTCCTTTCATGATTTAGAAAGAGAATGCATTTTTAAACATCTTTCTAATTTACTTCTATTATCTAATTTGTGTTATTCTCTTGATATAATTTGCTGAAAAGCATATCTAGATATGCTCAGTAGCTGCTGATTGGTTGCTGCACATAGAAGCCTCATGTGATTGGCTCACCCATGTGCATTGCTTTTTCTTCAAATAAGGATATCTAAAAAATGAAGCAAAATAAATAATAGAAGTAAATTGTAATGTTGTTTAAATTTGCATGTTCTATCTGAATCATGAAAGAAAGATTTTGGGTTTAGTGGCCCTTTAAGTTAAATTACATTACAAAACAATGAGAGTGAGTGAACCAGACTTTTAAGGCATGAATATCTGGTTCCAGTGCTCAGAATCCAGCTTGAAAAAAACAAAAAAATTACAGGATTGATATGGAAGATGGTTGAATTTTCTTAATCTATGGACGCTGATTCCTTCAGTCTAATTCGGCAAATATTTCTGCCGGATGGAGATATCACATTTCATTGCTTTTCCTTCTTTGCGATCGAAATAGAAATGAGTATGAAGCATCGGCACTGAAGGCTCGGGGGCCCTCATTACCAAGGATTTTTCTCAAACGCACTATCTCTTGTTTGTATCTGAAATTAAGAGTGATTTGTTTTATTCATTTGAGTCTGATTTTGAATGCGGTTCTATGTCTTAGGCATTTGTAATATACTGTTAACTAGACAGGTCCCATATTGTATAAAGACTTTCTGTTTGCTAAGACTGACCAAAATACAATGGAAGGAATTAAATGGTTTTCTCAATCAAATAAAACGTAATGGTTTTTAATCCTACAGTAAATTTTTAAAATTTTTATGTTAGCACTTTAGTTAAAAGTCAATCTGAATGCCATAATTCAAATTTCGTTTACCTGATTTCTCATTACATGTGTAACCTTAATACATATTACTATGACATATTAATAAATTAGCGATAGACATATATTTGTTGCATGAGGATGGAAATAAACTTTTCATCTCCCATGAGCACAATAGATCAAACAACCCTATTTTGTAGAGGAATAAAACAAGAAAAATAAAGACGTAACATGCAGTTTCCTTGTAAGAAAACACTTACCGTCCTAGATGTTTATCCACATATTCCTGCAACTCTGCTACCTGCTCCTCTGCCACCATTGCTCTAGACAACAGCTGACTTCTTTCTTTCTCTAAATCCTCCTTGAAGACAAAAAAAGTTTGACAAATGCATTTATTAAGGTAACAATATATTAAATAAAAAGTAAACTGCAAATTTGATATTAATTTTATATATATGTTTGCTATTTTTTATTCATTTTGAAGACATAGAGCTTTAAAGCTCTGTGATTTTTAATGCAACCTATATAAGCTTTGAAATATTCAGCCCTATAGAGTAACTGACAAATTGCTATGTTGCTGTCATAAATATATTTATACCTGAATAATTGAACTATTCTGTATGAGTGTTTGTGTATATGTATAGACTGCCACATGTCAGCCAAATAAGTCATTTTCACCCATTCTAAAGATGTAAGCCACAACAAAAACATAGATAGAAAAGCCCTTTGTAAATATGACTTAACATCTCATACAATAATTCTGACCCAAAGTTTCCACTTTTTTTTTCTTTTTGCTGGAATAAATGTTCAGCTTGATAACTTTTTCTTTTTTTTTGTATTTTGCCAAAACCAGCAGAAAGCTTAATTTTGCCAAAGCAAGCAAACTATTTTAAGTAATTAGATGGCTGGGAGGAAGTGGGCAAGCTTTTTGTTTTGGGTTTCTGTCAAATGTCTTGTATGGTGCTGGAGACTTGAAATGCTTCCTGTTTCTCCCTTGGTTAAAGTGAAGGTAAACTTTGGTAAATGAAAGCCCGTTTTTTAAAAATACTATCAAAGTTTACAAAGCAGCCGTTTTGAATAAAAACTTACCTTTTTTTCTTTTCACAGCCAGAGCAGCTTCCCCCTCCTGGAAATCCTCTCTTCACACGTCAGCAATGACTAATCCGGCTTCCTCCAATCACAGCTTTCCCCCCAGGGTAGTCATTGGGGCCTATCTATCAAACTCCGTACGGAGCTTGAGGGCCTGTGTTTCTGGTGAGCCTGCAGGCTCGCCATAAACACCAGTTATAAAGCAGCGGTCTAAAGACCGCTGCTCCATAACCCTGTCCGCCTGCTCTGATGAGGCAGACAGGATTCGCCGGAATTCAACCCGATCGAGTACGATTGGGTTGATTGACACCCCCCTGCTGCGAGTCTGCAGGGGGCGGCATTGCACCAGCAGCTCACAAGAGCTGCTGGTGCAATGCTGAATACGGAGAGCGTATTGCTCTCTGCATTCAGAGATGTCTGTCGGACCTGATCCGCACTGTCAGATCAGGTCGACAGACATTTCATAAATAGGCCTCATTGCGGTGATTGGAGGAAGCCAGATAAGTCATTGCTGACGTGTGAAGAGAGGATTTCCAGGAGGGGGAAGCTGCTCTGGCTGGTTAAAGAAAAAAGGTAAGTTTTTTAATCAAAATGGCTGATTTGTAAACTTTGATGAATGAAAGTGCCCCTGTTTTTAATAGTGTTTTTAAAAAAACGGGCTTTCATTCATCAAAGTTTACCTTCACTTTAAAATTAAAGACTTAGTATTCCCTTGTGTTTTTTATAAATTTTTTGTAAATTGGACTCTTTACTCCTGGCATCATTTTCAAGTGACTGCATTTTCATGTGTCAGATCAGCACTTTTTTAGGTTAATTTTTGGAGTGACTGTTTCAGTTTAGTAAGGAGAGATTTATCCAAACACAACTTTCATGCAATCTGTTTACATTTTATCAAGCTTGGAACATTTTAAGTATTGATGAGATGGAGAACCCTCTCAGGTATTTACCTCCAACCAATGGGAATGTTTGGCAGTTTCAGCACACAAATATGGCTTTAGGTTATTTAAACCATTTCAAACTAAACAGTTGTCAAAAGATATTCAAGGCAGAGAGTAATGTGTTTATTTCTTTTAATGTAAAAAAATATACTAACATAAAACATCTGCTGCATTAATCAAGTAGAAGAAATCTCAGACAGAGATACTTATAGCACAGACTTCACAAGCTACTACCCAGTAAAGTTTCCCAATAAGATAACTGGAATGTGAAAGGGTGCCTGTATACAGTCATCAGTTGTCATCAGCCTGCAATATATGTCAGCACTGCTGCAACTTATAGGTAAGGCTGATACCTCAATTCAAAGAGCCTTGTAAAAGGCCTGACTTATGTGCTAACGCTGGTCTCTGCAAGCTTATATGTCTGACCATATGGAAACCTGAAATTAATTTTATCTAACTAAAAAGAATAAAGTAAAGGATACACATTAAAAGGGACATGGAAATTAATAGGTAGATTGGGCGTGCACTTTGCACTGCAAAACGTATTTAAATATTAGCATTGGCACCATGTGCACATGCTCGTTGCACATACATGGGCACAGATTGATAGGTATGCGCCCTATATAGAACACGAAGTGTATTTATCAATATAACATCATGGACACACATATATATCTATATGACTGTGTATGTGTTTCTCGGATGTATCATAGTCAGAGCCTCACCAGTCTCTGACCTCACTGAACGTCACTGCCCTATTTCATGGTGGTCTTGTGGACTTCACTTTTTGGGTATAGAATCCCACATGTGATGACTTGTGGACTCTTACCATCTTATTAAAGAAAACAACATTTATGCTTACCTGATAAATTAATTTCTTTAATGATGATGTAAGTCCACAAGACCCGCCCTAGTTTTTTTTACCATAACAATTGATGGCAGTACTAGTTTGCACTTCTGAAGGGCTGGACTTTAATTCCACATGTGATGGCTAGTGGACTCGCACCATCATGAAAGAAATATAATTTTTTTCAGTTTATTGATACATATTTGTATATTTTTTTCAATTTTTAATTTTTTTGGGGACTATATTATTGGATTGCGATTATACAAGATTACACTATTCTATTATATGGGTTAAGTACCTCATGAACAAGGGAATGAACAGGAGTTCAACCAGGGAGTGAGAAATCTCCCACTGTGGCGATGTCACAGGCCTTCCAGGTGAAATGTGGAATTATCTTATTACCTCAGACTAGTTGGTAAGCCTGCCCAGAGGGCAGTCTATGTGGTGTTAATAAAAAAATAAATAAAATAACCGTCAACCACCCACATCACAATAAACCTAATTACCCTATTAACCCCTAAACCGCAAACCCCCCACATCGCAATAAACCTAATTACCCTATTAACCTCTAAACCGCAAAACTCCCACATTGCAATAAACCTAATTAACCTATTAACCCCTTAAACCACCAAAACCCACAACGCAAATAACTAATTAAATTACTAAGCCCCCTAACCTAACACCCCCTAACCTAAAACCACCTAAATTAACACAAATTACCTAAACTAAAAAATACTAAAGTTAAAAAAAATAAAAAAAGCTAAGATTACAAAAAATATAAAAGGCTAACATTACAGAACATAACAAAACAAATTACCAAAGTTTAAAAAAGTATATCTAATCCCTATGAAAATAAAAAAGCCCCCCAAAAATAAAAACACCCCATACTCTAAGAATAAACTACCAGTGGCCCTTAAAAGGGCTTTTTGCAGGGCATTGCCCCAAGATAAACAGAACTTTTACATTCAAAATACACAAAGTCCCCCCTAACAGTAAAACCCCCACCCACCAAACCCCCCAAAATAAAAAACCTAATGCTAAAAAAAACCTTAACTACCCATTGCCCTGAAAAGGGCATTTGTTTGGGCATTGCCCTTAAAAGGGCATTTAGCTCTTTTATTGCCCATCCCTAATCTAAATAAAACAAACCCCCCAAAAAAACCTTAAAAAATCCTAAATCTAACCCCCAGGTTGGTACTCATGGTTCCTGAAGTCCAGGGGAGAAGGTCCTGTTCCAGGCCGTGAAGTCTTCTTCCAAGCGCAACCTCTTCTTCTTCCAGGAACATCCTGCGCTGAGCGGAGCTGAAGACTGAAGACCGCGGAGCTGAAGACTGGCGACCCTGGATCTGAAGACCGGCGACCGCTGAGCCATGGAGTGTGGAGGATCCTCTTCATACGATCTCCGGCGTACACTGAATAGTGAATTCAAGGTACGCGATTAAAGATGGCGTCCATTGAATTCCTATTGGATGATTTCATTCTTCCAATTCAAATCAGCCAATAGGATGAAAGCTACTCAAATCCTATAGGCTGTTTAAATAAGCCAATAGGATGAGAGCAAGTGAAATTCTATTGGCTGATTTGAATAGCCAATAGAATTTCACTTGCTCTCATCCTATTGACTGATTTGAACAGCCAATAGGATTTGAGTAGCTCTCATCCTATTGGATGATTTAAATTGGAAGAATCTAATCAGCCAATAGGAAATCAAAGGACGCCATCTTTATATGCGTACCTTGAATTCACTATTCAGTGTACGGCGGAGATTGTACGAAGAGGATCCTCCACGCTCCATCGTTCAGCGGTCGCTGGTCTTCAGTTCCAGGGTCGCCGGTCTTCAGCTCCGCGGTCTTCAGTCTTCAGCTCGGCTCCGCGCAGGTTGTTCCTGAAAGAAGGAGAGGCTGCGCTTGGAAGAAGACTTCACCGCCTGGAACCGGACCTTCTCCGCTGGACTTCAGGAACCGTGAGTACCAACATGGGGGTTAGACTTAGGATTTTTTAAGTTTTTTTTTGGGGGGGTTGTTTTATTTAGATTAGGGATGGGCAGTAAAAGAGCTAAATGCCATTTTAAGGGCAATGCCCAAACAAATGTCCTTTTCAGGGCAATGGGTTTCTTAGGTTTTTAAGTGTTAGGTTCTTTTATTTTGTGGGGTGGGGG
This sequence comes from Bombina bombina, assembly GCF_027579735.1. Lineage (NCBI taxonomy): Eukaryota > Metazoa > Chordata > Amphibia > Anura > Bombinatoridae > Bombina > Bombina bombina. The sequence continues at coordinate 102,622,970 of NC_069509.1, forward strand.
GTTTAATGTTAGGTGGGACTTTGCATATTTTTTGTAAAAGAGCTGATTATCTTGGGGCAATGCCCAGCAAAAAGCCCTTTCAAGGGCTACTGGTAGTTTATTCTTAGAGTAGGGGGTGTTTTTACTTTGGGGGTCTTTTTTATTTTCATAGGGATTAGGTTTAATTTTGTTAAATTTGGAAATTAGATTTTTTATTTTCTGTAATTTTAGCCTTTTTTTTTTTTATTATTTTTTTAGTTTTTGTAACTTTAGAATCTATTAGTTTGGGTAATTTGGGTTTATTTAATGGGGTGTTAGGTTAGGGGTTGTTAGGTTAGGGGGTGTTAGGCTTAGGTACTTAGTTATTTAAATAGTTATTTGCATTGTGGGTTTTTGCAGTTTAAAGGGTTAATAAGTTAATTAGATTTATTGCGATGTAGGGGTTTTGTGGTTTAGGGGTTAATAGGGTAAATAGGTTTATTGCGATGTATGGGTTTTGCAGTTTAGGAGTTAATACTTCGTGTAGAATTTTTTTTTTTTTATATTTCGTGCGGGTGGTTAGTTGTTTTTTTTTAATACTTGATGCGGGCGGTTAGTTTTTATTTATTTAATACTTTAATATGGGCGATTAGTTGTTGATTTTGTAATGCTCCGTTTGCCTTCGCTGCATCCCGGTGGATTCTGAAAATGGAAGGGTGGTGAAAAAATCCACGCTGCATCCCGGTGGATTCCGAAAATGGCAGGGTGGTGAATGGCAGAAAATGGCAGAATTCTTTCACCACCCTGCCATTTTCGGAATTCACCTAGATGCAGCGAAGATGCATCCAGGTGAATTCTTTTGCCCTCATACTGCCAACATTCCATTGAGGATGCATGCGCAACTGCCAACGGTTACGGACATTACAAACGCAATTATAGTATAGATGGGCCCTTCTACAGGATACAGTCTCCTGAAACTCTGGTGTACTATAGAGGAAGGTGCTAAAATGTAATTATATTTACACCTTCTGTGGTGCATGGCTATTAGCTTGGACATGTACATGATTCACATAGCCTGGAGACATTTATAGGCTTTTTTTGGGCACATTTTTATTTTGGTACCTGTTAATGCCCTGTTGCTTTAAGAATAGTGTGTTCAGCTTTAGTGCACTCTGGTAAAACCAGAGATCTTATCACAGGCTCTTTCATTTCAAATGCACTGTTTTCATAGCACTTTAACCCATGTGTACTACAGGAGAGCAGTCGCTGAATGTTTTCTGGTCAAAGGGCAGTGGTTTTGATGCTCTTGTGGCTATTCCTCCTCCCCTTCTTCCCTGTGCAGTGTTTTGAAAGTTGGTCCCTGTACCTGGGGAGGTGGTGAGAGTACTCTTTGCATACACTTTCATTTACTTATATTATGTATTAATGACTGCTGTTAGGCTTCTATGTGCTCTAATGCTGTACTGTCATTTATTCAAATTTATTTGGGCTAGTGTATTTAATTGTCTCCCCCTGGGGTTAACCAGTTATACTGTCTACCTTAGCATCTGTTAACTGGGCTTAAATGTCTCCTCTTTGGGTTAAACCAGTAATAATGTCTGCTTTTTACTCTGATAACTGTGCTTAAAGGGACAGTCTACCCCAGAATTTTTATTATTTTAAAAGAAAGATAATCCCTTTATTAACCATTCCCCAGTTTTTCATAACCAGTAACACAGTTATAGTAATACACTTTTTACCTCTGTGATTACCTTGTATCTAAGCCTCTGCAGACTGCCCCCTTACTTGAGTTCTTTTGACATACTTGGATTTTAGCCAATCAGTACTGACTCTGAGGTA